>NC_047071.1:9783509-10144134 GCF_902459465.1 Asterias rubens | reverse complement strand
AGAAGGTCTGCCAGCGTGTGCAAGAGGAACTGGATGCAGTGAGGAAAGAATGTCTAGGTAAACCATAGAAACATATCCAGGAGAATGCTGAACTCGGCCGCCCTCTTTGTTTTCTGTGGATGCGACGTAACGACACCATGTGATACGTGTGTATGGCAAAACGATCATCGCATGACACTCGTGTACGGCAAAATGAGCATCACGTGACGCGAGTGAATGGCAAAATGGCATCGCACATAGACCGCTTCTATGTGCTTTCATTGGTCAGTGTATTTATAATTTGGCAAAAATACACACATAAAAAAAACAGGGTACATGGGCCATAAAAATGGTCTCACAACGAAGCCGCACGCACAATGACACACGGGTTCTATTTCTATGAGGTAAACCAATACAGACTAGAATAGATTTCAAAACATTGGTTTTCACTAATATCAGTCTATCCATGGCATTGCCCCTATTTATCTTTTCAAAAGTTAAGTTCAGAAGTATCAAACGGCTGGAAATTTTCGATCATCACGTATAAATCCCTTCTGACTCTCACAGTTATCAAAACCAAATCGTATGGTTCCCGCTCTTTCCAGCATGCAGCAGCTCAGTTATGGAACAGTCTCCTCCATAAAACAGGCTGTAAAAGAAAGATTTTGCGGAGCAGAATAACAAGGTTCTAAAATTTTATTCAACTGTGAACAAATAAATAACAAATTTGATGCTTGATGGTTTTATTTTCCCGATCCATCATGTTAACAGAACACAAGAAGAAGAATCGGGAGGTGATGATGGAACTGCTTCAGATAAATGAGCAAAAGGAGAAACAAGCCAGTAACTATGACGACGATAAACAACAGCAGGCGTAAGTTTTGTTTCCTTTTTTTTATTCTGAATTTCCATAATACCTGAAAAAAATCTTGAACATTGAAGATGGAGGTACATGTGTACAATAAAATTATCCAAGGTTTTAGATCAACCTGATCAAAATCATTCAAACTTATTTGACTGTTTTTATTCGTTGGGAGCATGTATGTCAATGTAGAAAAAATAATACCTAATGAGATACACAATCTAAGAAATGTTACATGTTCAAATTTGGGGCTATTTGAACTGAAAGCTTATTTTACATAACCACATTACTTCCATTTAAAAGGATTCGTATAGTCCTCTATACTATTGAACTGAAAGCTGCTGTAGGCCAAATGGATACCTTCCCTTAAACCCATAACAATGAAAACATAGGGTGCGTTCGATAAGCTTCCTTGGGTTGATCGTGGTGCTCACTCGGGCGAACCCCTGACAAGAGCTAATCGAATGATCACTCACCCTCTCATGATGACGTCATGCACCTCGGGGCAGCCCTAAAGTGACTCGTTCCACATGCAGGGCACTTGGGGCTGTCATGGGTGAGCCCCTGGAATGCCGTCAAAGCTATTAAAACGTATCGGGGCAGACTGGGGTTGACCCAGGGAAGCTATAAATCGAACACACCCATAATGTCGGTGGCTTTCAAATTCCTGAAGACGGTTCTCTTACTTTTTGTTGTTTTAGTGAAGAAGAGATCAACAGAATCCTGTCCCACATCACGATCGGTCGTAACATTCTTCAGGGTCTTGTTGTTGGGAGCGGAGTCAACTGGGCGGAGGATAAGGATCTTAAAGAAGTCATGCTCGGACTCGGTAAACCTGTCCAACTCTAGTCAGCAAAGGCTGAGGCAAAGACCAAACATTTAAACCATTCAGCTGCTTGAGTTGGTAGCAGAACTGGCTTTGAACTAAGTGTGTACTTGATACTGAGATTTGAAGTTACACCATGTGAATATCTCTTTTGAGTAGTGTTGACTCTAAACCAGTGGTTAATCATTCAACGTTTCAGTCAGTATGCTCCGATTATGTTCAGGAGAATGCTGGACTCTGTCGCTTGATGCTGCTTACAATGTAAGTGCTACGCTCAGTGGTGCATGAAAGTGGGAACTAGAGGCTGGGCTTGGGACGGTGAAGTGTGTTGGCTATGTGTAGGCTTGAGTGGGACAGAAACCTGAACTGAAACCCACTGGGAGTGAGTAGGGAGTGTACTCACTGAACTGAATCAGTTGGTGACAAGCACAGGGAAGGAGGGGGGAACCTAGAGGAGACTGATTGTATAGATGACCCAAGGCTAAGGGGTAGGGGTTAGAGTGAGTAGAGTGTACTCACTGAACTGAACCAGTTGGTGACAAGCACAGGGAAGGAGGGGGGAACCTAGAGGAGACTGAGGGTATAGATGACCCGAGGCTGAGGGTAGGGGGTTAGAGTGAGTAGAGTGTACTCACTGAACTGAATCAGTTGGTGACAAGCACAGGGAAGGAGGGGGGAACCTAGAGGAGACTGAGGGTATAGATGACCCAAGGCTAAGGGGTAGGGGTAAGAGTGAGTAGAGTGTACTCACTGAACTGAATCAGTTGGTGACAAGCACAGGGAAGGAGGGGGGAACCTAGAGGAGACTGATGGTATAGATGACCCAAGTCTAAGGGGTAGGGGTTAGAGTGAGTAGAGTGTACTCGCTGAACTGAACCAGTTGGTGGCAAGCACAGGGAAGGAGGGGGGAACCTAGAGGAGACTGAGGGTATAGATGACCCAAGGCTAAGGGGTGGGGTATAACAACACCAAGGATGCCTTGTACATGTAAGTGAGGCACCATTGATTACTGTAGCTCGTGAGCTTGAGGAAACCTGTAAATAAAGGTCATGCTAGGTGAACCAGAAACATCGGGTTTAACCCTTGGGTACTCCACAACAAGCGTTCTTACGTGTATGTGTGCCCTTTGCTTTTGCCGTGGTCCCCTATGCAAAGTTTTACTACAGATTTACACTTTCCCCATAGAGAAATTGCTGTGCTCCCACAGTGTTCAAGAGCGAGTTCATTTTTGCCTGAAAATTTATAGCCGTACACTGTGTTAAAAACTGAAATGATTGAAGAAAAGGGTACACGCACATGGTACGAACTTGGTCCCAGGAGTTTGAATATGTGCGCAAAGCGTGCTGAGTCTATACAGGGAATAATTTATAACATGAACTGCAAGATTTTGATCATTATAATCTAAATCAAATGTTTTTTTATTTCAATGTAAATAACCTAAGTATTTTGTATAAATTGTACATATTGTTTTGTTGTTAGTTAATTTTTTGTCAAGATGTTTTCTTCAGGTAGGGGTTTATTTATCCAGTTCATTTCAAAGATTTGTACAACGTTCTCTCAAACGGCTGGAAAACAAAGATATACAGTAAACTATCTCTGGGTTCTTGCTTTATATACTTCTCTCATTACATGAAAATATGTTTTGACAACTTACAAAGGAAAATTATGTTAACTATCTTAAAGGGTGCTTATATGAAAGTGCAAGCAAAATAAAAGTCTCAAACCTCATGTTAAAATGGCGTAAAATGTAATTTTGTCCGATAAGCCTACTCTTTCTTAGTGGAATTTGAATCATTACGTCATCGAACACCAAAAACAAGTGGGGTCTATACAACACAACAATTGTCAAAAGGTCAAGTCTCATGGTATTTTGATTCAATATCAAAATACAGGAATGATTTAAAAAATTTCTGTACAGCCACGTACAAACTGCATGTTTGCTATGTACATATAATTTGAAATGTAGATAGCGAACGCTTTTGGTTCTTGAACAAAATTGCACATGAAAATTGCACATCGAACACAGTGGTATTTTACACTGTTAAAGGCAATGGACACCTTTGGCAAATGCGGTACAAATCTGTGAAAACTTTAAATCAATTGGTCATCGAAGTTGCAAGAGAAAAAGCAAAAACACCCTTGTTTACACGAATTTGTGTACTTTCAAAAGCATTGTCAAATGCCTAAAAAAGGCTTCAAGCCTGAGGTATTGTATTATTTGAGCGAGAAATTACCTCTTTCGCTAAAAAAACACACTTTTACATGTTATACTATCAACAGCTTGCCATTGCCTGTTACCAAATATGCAAGTTTCCATGCTTTAATTGTGGGTAATTACCAATAGTGTTCAGTGCATTTTAAAGCGAGGTTTTGTAGACTTGAAAGTCCAAGTACATGTATCTAAAAATTTCTAGCACAATGCTGCAGTACATAGTTATAGTTGTTGCCCATAAAACAAGGTTTTTAGAACTGGTCAGAAGAACTGGTCTTTAAAAGTAAAATGATAATAAAAAAATACTGACACATGTACATGTATTCACCATACCTGGCAAGTTCTGTTGGCTTTGCAACTCAAGTCTTATACACCGGAATTTGTATATGTCGCGCTAGCAAAGTGGAAGGGGCATCTACATATACATGAAGTGTCTGCCTTGTCTATGTGTTTTAATGATACAAAGTGTTGACCTTGGAGCAAAAGAAGTCCACATAATGTAGGGACTGAAACACAATGTGGACTTAAACACGTCCACGCAGTGCTATTCACAACGTTGACAAATTTGATTTTCCTTAATGGTACAAAACCAAGGAATTTTTACACAGTGAATCAGGGATGTGAATCCTCCATAACACCCCAGAGTGTAGAGTAGGGCTTTTAAAATAAATGATAATAACTGGGCTTCATGCTCGTAAGTTTTCGAGCCTACATGCTTTTGCGCTTTGTGCTCAAGAGTTCAGTTATTGCTTTCTGAACAGCCTGTCACATCCCTGGTAACTGCAATACAGAGTTGTGTGTGTGTGTGTGCTAATATTCAGTACCTTATGGAGACCAAGGACAAAATAAGGTCTCCATATTATATGAAAGTTCTAAAGACTGGGGTGCTCCACAATGAAATTTCATGAATGGGGTATTTTGGAATAATAACCCACACCCTGAAGACTCAGAAACCGGAACACGAGTCCAATGCACTAAACAGCACTGCCACAACACGCCAGCCAGAAACCATAGTGCGCAACCAATTGTTCCACCCGATCTAAAATGGGCGTAAACGTTTGCGTGCAAGTATGCGGCACGTTTCCACGAGTGGAACGACCACTTTT
This sequence comes from Asterias rubens, assembly GCF_902459465.1. Classification (NCBI taxonomy): domain Eukaryota; kingdom Metazoa; phylum Echinodermata; class Asteroidea; order Forcipulatida; family Asteriidae; genus Asterias; species Asterias rubens. The sequence goes on along the minus strand of NC_047071.1, from coordinate 10,139,149 downwards.
CTGATGAGAGACCAGTTGTATTTATTAAGGTTAGAGCAGCTTCAAACTTCAAGGAATATTATCAATTGCCAACTTTCCCCAGATTCCCTGTTTAGTTCCTGATAAGTACAGACTATATGAAATGCAGATACATGTAGCTTGATGGCCAAACAGGGACAACTAAGAGTTGTTCAAATTCAAACATTGAAGTGAACATCCAACTTCAGCCCACGTTGTATATTCATGATAACGCCCTCAGTTTGTTGGTTTTCCAAGTTGACACTAAACAGAATAAAACGAGAAGAATAGCAATTAGCTGTTGCAAACTGTTTACCAATCAAAATGACCTGTATTAGCAAGGCACAAACTGTTCATGGCCTGATTTTTCAAACCCCAGCAGGGTGCAGTGTTCTACGCAAGAGTGGTCTGATGGCTAAATGCTAAACAGACCAAGTGGTCTACATGCAGCTGACTAGTTCAGTGTCAAAAGCATCCCCATGGAAAAATAAAGCTGACAAGCTATTTAACTATTTAACTGGTACTGCTGAAAAAATTAAAGACACCCCCTCTGCTCGCTCACAGACAGACAGAGTTTTTCTCGAAAGCACGTAGTGCGCCCTAGGGTGAAAACAACGAGCCAGTTACACCTTTCCCCTGCTTTCAATGTGTTCAATAGAGAAAAGTAGTTATCATTAAAGACCCTGGACACTATTGGTATAAGACCAGTCTTCTCACTTGGTGTAACATATGCATAAAATAACAAACCTGTTAAAATTTGAGCTCAATTGGTCGTCTAAGTTGCGAGATAATAATGAAAGGAAAAAAAAACACCTTGTCACACTAAGTTGTTTGCTTTCGGATGCTTGATTTTTAGACCTAAAATTCTAAATCTGAGGTCTCACAATCAATTTCGCAGAAAAATACTTCTTTCTCGGAAACAACGTCACTTCAGAGGGAGCCATTTCTCACAATGTTTTATACTATCAACCTCTCCCCATTACTCGTTACCAAGTAAGGTTTTATGCTAATAATTATTTTGAGTAATTACCAATAGTGTCCACTGCCTTTAACATCAAAACTTTTAAAAAGAAACTGTAGAAAAATAAAAGGTCTTCAATTCACCTTTTTCTTTCTGGGACAGTAACAGCATGCCCTGTGAAGATATAACAAAATAAAATCTGGATTACATTTTTCAAGTGTTTGGTTAACAAATTATTTAATAAGAACGACTGCCCCCCTTATGCACCATGATTATTTAAGTGATAAATTGATTATATTGGCACATTAATTGTTTTCTCGTCTTTACAAATGGCAACCCAAAAAACAGGTCACAGTAGTGCCCTCACCGATCTTCATCTTTCGTGTTATAAATATTTCTGAAGGGATATAACCGCGAGCGACCGGTCGGCGCATGAAAGAGTTAAATGTAATCTAAATGTTTGTTACCATGTTGGTTGATGGCCCAAAATGTACGGCACTGTCTGATGGTCTTTGTGGCAGTAGTCCTTACAATATTGACAAACCCCTGCAATGTAATACCATGGGGGAAAAAACACAGAGTAAATAATAATAACAGAACAAGAATAATGAGTGCACAATCACCAATTTAATGTGCAATGTAACAAAATAAAAAAAATGAGTTTTGAGGTTGAACAAAGATATTGACAAAATAGGGACACCGCCTATTAGGCCAGTTGGTAGAGCGCCAGCACGTTAATCCGGAGGTCTTTGGTTTGAATCCCACTCTAGTAAATTCTTTGTTCAACCTCAAAACTCAATTCTTTGTTCAACCTCAAAACTCATTTCATAGTTTACCCAGTCAGTTTCCCTTGTGGTTTATATTGATAAAATAAAAAAATAAAAGAACAAATCCAAGTGAACAGTCATTTATAAATATAACATGGTTTTAGGGTAAAAAAAAATGGATATTAGCGACCCATGGTATCGGAAGTAACAAACTAGTTCCTGAGGCGAATCCGAGGGAACTAGGGAACCGGTACTTCTTCAATATCTCAGGGAGCTAATATCGACTGCTCACAAAAAACAAATCTTGTTATATTTGTTTAACTATACCTCATTGTATTCAGTGCACCAGTACAACACCATTGAGCACCGGAAAACCTAGATTGACAGTAACGTATGTCACTATCGTTTTTCGCAAATAACACAATTTAATACACAATGACTGCAGTCGAGAGCAACACAACTTCAAAGCTAACTACCAAAACTTTAATTTCGTTGAACTTAAAACGTCACTGAGGTAAATTGAAGGTCACGTGGTGTGTTGTGAACCAATACAAAATGCATTTAAACCGAACTGATTTCCTTGGCCCAACTAATGACAAAATAGTACAGAATTAAAGCCAAGTTAACCAGTCTGGGGTTGTGGGAGTAAAACATCTTATTGGTACTTACAATTGAAAGCACAATCTTTGCAAGTGAAGTAATCCATTGAGAGCCTTTTGTCCTTGTCAAATGTACTAGCGAAACATTGCTTTGGCATCTCACTGCAACAAAGAAGACAAAGTTATCTATCTCTTGCAAGCATTTTGCAGAGATTCAATAGATGTTTTAACTTTAAAATTTGGTTCTACCCTTACACCAATGTATTCTGTATATACATGGCCGCTGACAGATAATTGTGGAGGAATCACACAAATTTCACACCTCAATAATAAGCTAGTAGGTGGCACACTATTTGGCTTACATAAGAAGAAACTTCATTTATGTCTACTTCTTCTCACCAATACTCTTGGTTTTGCTGAGATATAGAGCAAAGAGCCATTCCAACAGCTTTTTTTCAAGTAATGCATCTCTCTAAAACTCATTGCCTGGTGCATGTTTCCCTCCATCCCACAATCTAGACAGTTTTAAGCGGAATATGAATTCTTACCTTTAGCTCCCTCCCCCCCCCCCAAGTTTTTTTTTGCATCATCAAGATTGGCTTATAACCTTGTTAAAGGGCAAACTTGAATAAAAAACAAAACACAAACATGACTCACCTTTCTAGTTTGACCGGGCCAACAAGTACAACCTCGCTCCCAGGTTTCACAGCAAAGTCTAATACTGGATGACACCCTACAGGTAGGAGTCTGATAGCGTCCGACCTTTCTGCTTCAGCCAATGACAGCTCTTGTACAAACTCGTTGGAAATTACACGCCCCTTTTCAAATGGTCTGAAACAGTGAAAAGGTTACAGATTACACAGTTTCGGAAAAACAAACCCCCCAAAACAAACATTGCAGAAAATTACCAATAGACCAAGCATAAATTCCAAACACAGCCCTGTGTACCTACAGTAAAAAATACTGAACACTTTGAGACCCTCTTCATTAGGTGTGGTAAAGCGCTTTACAGTCGTTCTCATTACCACAAGATCACTGGGACTGAAAATTTTCACAAAATCACAGGAACGCTATTATAAGAGGGCAGCAAAACAAAGAAGCACAATCCAGAACTGAGATTTGAGACTTAGAACATACTCTTTATAACATGTATAAGCAGAACCCCTTTATAACTGCCCTCTTTTTAACGAGGGTCGACTGCTTGCGTCTTAATATTATCATCTTGAAGGCAAAGTTACTTTGAAACCAGTAATACTCACCCGAGAAGAATATATTGCACTTGATCATCCAATGAGCTGATAACAGGATCTCCCCTTGCCTCCATCTTTGATATTATTGCCTCTTTGATATCGGATAAACTTAACAAATAACATCACAAGAACGAATCAAGTCAATGTAATTGTCAAGAGCGTTTCGGGGCCTCAGGCCTGCAGTCCCAGCGTACATTTTGAACTCTGTACTAGTCCAACACTATAACATTGGCCTTGGCCCTACGATCCAAAATAAAATTTGAGACCAGAGTACTGGCCAAACACTAAAAACATTGTACAGCGCTTTGTAAAGTCTGTGACAAGGAAGGCGTTTAATTAATTGGTTTATTTTATGTTTTTTAATAAAAAATATATTATAGTTTAAGGAACACGTTGCCTTGGATCGGACGAGTTGGTCTATAAAAAGCGTTTGTAACCGTTTTTTTTATAAAATGCATATGGTAATGATGGTTGGAAAGATGTTTTAAAAGTAGAAGACATAGATCAACACAAATTTGCCTCGAAATTATGTGGTTTTTCTTTTACTTCACAAACTTTCACGGTTGGCCATTTATGGGGGTCAAAAATTTGACTCCCATAAATGGCCGACTGTGTTAGCCGACGAGGTAACAGGAAAACCGTGCAATTTCGAGGAAAGTTTGTGTGGATCATTATATTCTACTTCTACAACATCTTTCTACCTACACAGCATATGCATTTTATAACAAACGGTAACAAACGCTTTTCAAAGACCAAATCGACCGAACCAAGGTAATGTGTTCCTTTAAATGTGAAGCCATGCACTGGCCAAACACTAAACACACTGGTCTCTGGCCAATAGTGAGCAATGTGCTAGCCCAAAACTAAAAACATTGGTCTGTAGCCTACAGGCCAATGTTGAGCTTTGCTTGTGTAGATCTTTTAGATGATTCAGATTAGACTCACCTACTATGAGGTTTGAGCTTGACGTCTTGAAGTACAATATTCTTGTCTTGCAGTCGTACTGATATTGCAACAGGAAGTAGTGACGGAGTTGGCAAGTGATCTGTTAGGTACCTGAATTGTATACAAATACACTTGGAATAACTGCAATCAGTGTCTCACTCATGAACGGCCATCTTGATTTTGTTTTCACTATAGAAATATATGGATTCCTACTGAGTCTGGCAACGATTCATGAGTAAATAGTAATTGGTTCCTTTACACAGCATATCCAGGGCCCATTTTCATAGAGCTGCTTAAGCAAAATCTTTGCTTAAGCACGAAAATAGCTCGCTTGTTTTACACATGTTACTGGCCAAAATTTCATGCCATATAAATTGCTTATGACTGGTATTTAGCTGTTGCTTACTTAGCATAATAATAATAATAATAATAATAAGACTTGTAATGCGCACATATCCACCCTGCTGGGTGTTCAAGGCGCAGTAAAACCAAAACAAAAACAAAAACAAAACACAAAGAAAAACAGACACAACAAAATTAGTCATTGAAAACCTGTGACATAAGATAAGTTTTGAGAAGAGACTTGAATTTTGCGGTACAAACACAAGATCGAAGATTAAGTGGTAGAGAGTTCCAGATGCGTGGCGCGGCTGAAGAAAAAGACCTGTCACCCCATGAGTGTCGAGACTTGGGTTCAATGAGGAGAAGCATGGAACTTGATCGAAGATTCCTTGATGGAGTGTAAACTTGAAGCAGTTCAGAAATATAGTGGGGAGCCTTGCCATTTAGAGCTTTGTGGACAATGAGCATCAGCTTGAAGATGATTCGTTGAGAGATAGGGAGCCAGTGTAGTTGTTTCAGAATGGGGGTGATAGAACAGGATTTTCTAGACAGTGTCACAATGCGGGCAGCAGTATTTTGGAGCCGTTGAAGTCGGGAAATCTGGTTGTTAGGTAGACTGTATAGAAGAGCATTGCCGTTGTCGAGACGAGAAGTAACAAATGCGTGAATGACCTTTTCAGTGGCACTTTTATCCAAGTACTTGCGAATCTTACCTATATTCCTGATGTGATATGATGATAAACGAACAATATTGTTGATGTGTGGCTGAAATGTCATCGATGAATCAAAAATAACCCCCAAGTTCCGAGCTTTTAGCGAGGGAGCTATCCGAGCATCACCGATGGAGATGTATGGCACTGAAACCTTAGTTAACTGTTGACGTGACCCAAATAAAAGGAACTCTGTCTTATCATCATTTAACTTCAGGAAGTTTTGTTGTGTCCAACGTCGAGTCTCTTGGATGCATTTCTCAAGTCTTGCAATAGATGCATTGGCGTTTTCTTGAGAAGATTTAAACGTGATGTATAGCTGAGTGTCGTCTGCGTACACATGGTAATTCAGATTAAATTTGAGGATGATGTCACGAATCGGTAAAGTGTACAGCGTAAACCACTGCGGGCCGAGTACCGACCCCTGTGGCACAGAGTAGTTCAAAACAACAGGGTCGGATATCGCAGTGCCAATACATACATGCTGAGTTCTATTGTGGAGATACGATTTGCACCATGCTAGGGCTGTGTCCTCTATGCCAAGGTGATTCTGGAGCCGAGAGAGAAGGATGTTATGATCAACAGTGTCAAAAGCAGCACTCAGGTCTAGCAGGACTAGTGCTGTAAGGTTACCATTGTCCATAGAAGAGAGAATATCGTTGCTCACACGGACTAGTGCAGCCTCGGTCCCATGGAAAGGCTTGTATGCTGAAAATTAACATAACAATTAAGTGGAGTCTTGGCCGGTAATCTGATTTTACTAAGCAAGGATTTTATGCTTAAGCAAAATTTTGTGCTTAAGTAGCTCTATGAAATTGGGCCCATGTGTGATGAAAGTGCTTTGAAACACTGTTATCACTGTTCATCAGGCGTCTGGAGACCAATTTGAATTATCTAACTTTCTCAACTCCCTGGCTGGGAAGCATACAACCCCAATCTGCCTAGTAGAAAATTAAAAGTCTACTCAGCGCGAGTAGAATATAAATAAAGCAAGACAAGTTCTCAAAAGAACATATTCTACCCAGCAAATAGATGCACACATGGTGTTACCGCCAAACCAAATATACAGAATTTGCGAGGGTTCAAAAAAGAAATTGGAATGAGTTTAGCTCTGGAAGAGCTGTTGGTTTGGTTTGGAGTATTTTGGGATTTGTATTGGTTTGCTCTGGCTGTTAAAGCCATTGGACACTTTCGGTAAACAGTATTGTCCAAGGCCTACACCTCGTGGATCACAACTTCTATATAAAATAACAAACCTTTGAAAATTTAGGCTCAATCGGTCATCAGAGTCGGGAGAAAATAACGGGAAATCCACCCTTGTTTTTGCACGTTTCGCTGTGTCATGACATGTGTTGTAAATAAATTCGTAATTCTCGATATCGAGAATTGATATTGTTTTAATGTTTTCTCAAAAAATAAAGCATTTCATGGAATCATATTTCAAGAGAAGTCTTTCACCATTACCTTCTGTAAACCCTGTAAGTTATTTGTAAATCTGTGAACTTAAAAAAAAAAGATTTGTACCGAAAGTGTCCAATGGCTTTAGAGTGACTCACCTGTCGTATGCATCCACCAATAACTGTGTACACGTACTGAGCTCGGCGTGTAGGCCTTGTCTCTTAACCTCTAGTTCATGTAGACACGTTGCCATGGTTTCGTCATCTTCACCTTGTTTTGATATGTAATAAATAAAACATCATTTTACAAAGATTCATTATAAGAAAGTGAGCACTACCACACCAACCAACACTTCAGATCCGTGAACTTTGGATAATTTGATAGATGAAATAGTTCTATTAATTATGGGGCATAATTCAAAGCATAATACTTTGGTCGTAACATTACACAACATGATCCCTTTCAACTGTGCTCTACATGTGTATTTAAGTGACTACTCTTTACTCTGACACACATGTTCAGACAAGCCCCTTGTAAATTATTTGCTAGAAAAACACACTAGGGGTGTCAGAATTGTACCCCACATGGTGACTTTACTCGACTGTGCACCTAACCCTGCTTGAGCCCAAATGTTGACTTTTACTCGACTGTGCGCTTTGAGTACCTTGTTGGTAGATACATGCGCTATAAACTACGCCAATATTATTATTGTATTATGGAACTGGGATTAATAAACTCACCTCCTTGTAATGCTTCTATTTGTGACTCGACTGTTTGAACACGTTGGGTAAACTCTCTCTTGAACTCTTGGAAGTACTGTTCATGGGCGGCAAGACCAAGCTTGAGATGCTCTGTTCAGGGGTGGACAAACAAGGCAATATTAAGGTAAGGTATACCCTGTGGAAATATAAACATACTTGGTGAGTAATAAGCTAAGCAGCTTTCGATAGTGTAAAGCATTTTAAGAATCATTTCACTTTGAATTATTAATGTGGTTATTAGGGATAACGATATAATTTATATCTGATGGGGCAAAAATGAGTCACAACATGCACAAGGGGACAATTGACTTATTGGGGTTTATACATAAAAAATTGCTGAAGAGAGCACACAACTAGCTTCATTTTGACTTATCTTAGACACTTCAAAATATATTACCTTTTGAAAAAATAGATTATGTCACAATCTGAAAATAACCCATACTGGGGAAACAGCCTGTTTAATAAAAAACATCAACTATTGAGGTCTAGGGGGGATGAACAAAGAGTACATATTTTATTCACCTTTATCGATCAAAAACCAAAGGTTTTTTTTTTTTTTCAGAAAATGTGAAAAAATATACCCTGAAGAAGCATTTTTGTTCACCCTCCCAACAGCCCTGTACTGGAAAGATGGTTGTGCGACAAGTGAGTCATTTTTGTAGAGCCTGTCATGTTAAACTGGAACCTGTGAAGCGTTTCCGCCAGATACATTTCTCGGATTGTGTATTCCTATTACAGATGATTCTTCCTACTTGGACAAAATTAGTCCAGGGGTGGATTTCACAAAGGTAGTCCTAACTTGGGACTAGTCCTAGGCAATGCTAAGAGATAGGACCGGTCCTAACTTAGGACCGGTCCTATCCCTTAGCATTGCCTACAAAGGTAGTCCTAACTTAGGACTAGTCCTAGGCAATGCTAAGAGATAGGACCAGTCCTAAGTTAGGATGAGTTACTGGTCCTAACTTAGGACCAGTCCTATCCCTTTAGCATTGCCAAGGACTAGTCCTAAGTTAGGACTACCTTTGTGAAATCCACCCCAGTGCTCTTAACCGCTCGGCCAGGACATGACACAAAACAGGATACATGATTCTTACTCTGTAATGTGCCTTCAATAGGGGAGACTTCTCTGTGATTTGTGTCACCACTGTGATGAGCTGGAACAAAAGAACAACATCAAATCGTCAGCAAGCTTTCATTTACCAAATAAATAAAAAAAAAATAAAAAAAAAATAAAAAAATTATTGCTGTGAAAAAAGGGCAATGTGCCCATCAGAGCGCAGAATTCCCTATTTCTGTAAGCGCCGTTCTTTAGGTACATATGTAAGAAAAGCCATGATACTGGGCCCATCACTCCACGACCACAAGTTTGTAAAATACTTCATATAATCAGCAACTCGAACAAAAGCCAAGATGAAGGCAGCATGGGTCTATTGGTTAATGCGAACTGACTAAGTCTTTCCTTTAAACATGTTAAATACCTGCTTCTTGTATCAAGTTAACGAAGTAATTGTTTTCCGCCTTGTTTTTTTCCACCGACACCATTTTGATGAGATTGTCAAATGCCCAGTCAGAGTACAACTTGTCAGCAGAGACTTTCTTATTACAGTTTGGACATTTGGACCTGGAAAGAGAAACACACAGTACATGTATCAAGGAAGTAATCTTAGCAGTAGAAGCCAAGTATGGTACAATCACTGATCATTATCTTAGAGGCTTTGGACACGCTTAGTAATTGTCAAAGACCAGCATTCTCACTTGTAGTATCCAAACATATATTGTATAAAGTAAAAAATCTGTGATAATTTGGGCTCAATTGGTCAGAGTTATTAAGTGTCCTGTGTCTTTACTAGGCCACATATATTGGGTTAAAACCAAAATAACTAGCTTGATTAACAAACTGGCGCTCCAACAACTGAGCTATCTCAGATCCCAACAAATGTTGGTAGTTTTCCATTGCTTTGATCGGGGGTGCCAATCAGAAGCCAAGCTGAAACTGCCCCTAAACAAAAACCAAGACAAAATAGGAAGACCACCAACTTCGAGGCTCAGTTATTTTTTACCTCTAGCAAAGAAATTAGAAGTACAGTATTTTCTGCTTTTATAACAGCTTTATTAAATTTGGCCCAGGTGAACATGAAAACCACCAAGACGGCTAATCCTACCTCCTATTAACACACTCCTTGATGCATTTACCACAAAAGCGATGACCACATGGCGTGATGTGTGTGTTGTTAAGTTTATCCATGCAAACCGAACACGTAAAGTGTTCAGATACGGCTTTTACCTGTCAGAAAAAATGATTAAAGCCAATCCAAAAAAGAGACCATGGTTAGATTGTTATAATGACAAAATAATAGAATAATAGAAAGGAAACAGTTTGTCTCTTGTAGAAGTAAGAGTTTCATTAATCGAGAAAGACCCTGCCTGGGTTGAAACGTCAGGCCAGTACTATTTTTTGCATTTAACCATCAGAGGTCCTTTCGGTTGTTAAGCAGTTTGCAATCAGCTGATTCTATTTTCTCAGTTTCAATAGTCGTAACCCTCGCTCAATCCTCCCAATGGTTGCAGACCTTCAGGAGGATAAGGACAGTTACGATTATTGCATCAGAAGCAGTTTATGACATCTACATATATGACAACTCTTGTCAAAGCCTTTTCAGTATTTCGACAAGGCATTGCAAGGTGAGAAGACAATGAGGAAATTTCAGCTCTAGAAAACCCCAGAGAATTGATCTTGGGAAAACCCAGTCAGGTAGGGACTGAAAAAACCATGATCCACATAGTGCCCCAAATCGGGGTCCCAGAGGTGGAAGGCAAGGAGCAAGGAAAGATACCATGCACTGCGCTCAAGTGTGCATCTTCCGATATTCTGTGCCCTTTTTTTATCTTCCTGTTTACATGTAGCTCTTCGAGGGTTAGGATTATCTAAAAGTCAAGTACATACACTGCTAAAAATGGTGTTCTTGAAATAAGAAAAACATCTTATTTTGAGAAAAATGTTTCTTGTGTCACTCATGTCACTCCTAGAAACTTTATCTATGGAGTGACACAAGAAATATTTTCTTAAAATAAGATGTTTTTCTTATTTCAAGAATACCATTTTTAGCAGTGTACGATGATAATGACGTCTGTGACCCCAAAAAATTCCAATAATCGACCTTAGCCCCCACTTCTGTCATGTCTGTGGCCAAGATCTTGAATTCAAAGAATACTTCACAAAGTAAACCAAATATAACGATACAAAAAACAGGACCTCCTAAGTTGGGCTATATCGTAGGAGGTCCTGTTTTCAAGGTGTCCCTAAAATCGTGGCAAATCTTTTACCTCTCTGTGCGCGATGTAAACAGTCCCTAGATACAAACATTTTGGTTTTATTTGCCAATCAAAGAATCTCCTCTCCCTTGACCAAAGCTTAAAAACAAATAAGGCTCCACTGGTTATTTGCACTTGTAAATGCAAAAAGTTTGGTATTTTAGGCATTTCTACAAGGTACAAAAATATGTCATAATGTTGAGGCCATAAAAGAAATTGCCCACCGAAAAAGTTTTATCAAACACTATTTCAATTCACAATTCACGCAATCATTCTGGAAAAAATACAGAGGCTTAAAATTAAAGATGGCTTAAATATTATTTTCTAATAATTAATATTTTTTGAGATTTTTTTTTAACCCTTCCACATCAATGTTATTATCAATATTAAAATTTAAACATCAGCTTGGTGATTCAATTATCACTTTTTATTTGTTTGCTTTATTATAAAAGTCAGATTTAAAACCAACAATTATTCACACTTGTTAAGCTTTTATTTAATTTTTTGCAAGTTACCATGGTAATTTTTAAAATGTCATGAAAAATATTGTGAATAAATAAAATGAAGACAACTGCTGGCTAAAGAGTCATACACAGAGTCTCACAGAATGCTTGCAGTCACTGCAGATATTTCTTCTGTAAGTACCCAGGGCTGTAATTACAACAAGTACGTAGCCCATCACTATTATTATTATTATAAATTATTATAATACTATAGGCTAAACAAAAAATAGTATCGTAGGAGGTCCTGTTTTCGAGGTGTCCCTAAAATCGTGGCAAATCTTTTACCTCTCTGTGCGCGATGTAAACAGTCCCTAGATAAAAATTGTGTGGTTTTATTTGCCAAGCAAAGAGTCTCCTCTCCCTTGACCAAAACTTAGAAACACGTAAGGCTCCACTAGTCATTTGCACATTGTAAATGCAAAAAGTTTGGTATTTTAGGCATTTCTACAAGGTACAAAAATATGTCATAATGTTGAGGCCATATAAAAATATTTGCCCACCGAAAAAGTTTCATCAAACGCTATTTCAATTCACAATTCATGATGATCAAAATCATGTGACTGAATGTTTTGTTGAGCATTCTTGAAAAAAAATATCGAGGCTTAAAGAAGCCATGTGCCTTATATCATTTTCTAATATTTTTGGAGATTTTTATTTTGTAACCCTGGTATCAATACTATTATTAATATTAAAATTTAAACATCAGCTCGTTGATTCAATTATCACTGTTTATTTATACGCTTTATTATAAATAGTAAGAAAAAACCATATAAAAAAAATAAATACAAATTAGATTTGGAAGCCAGTAATTATTCACACTTTTTATATATTTTTTTATTTTTTTTAATTTTTTGCAAGTTACCATGGTAATTTAAAAAAATTAATAAAAAAATAATTTGAGTAAAATGAAGGCAACTTCTGGCTATACAGTCATACATAGAGTCTCAAAGAACACTTGTAGTCACTGCAGATGTTTCTTCCATGTATGGCTTCACCGGGAAACCATACTTTCTCGTTTGCCGTGAAAACAGGAAAAACTCAAAACAAATTGGGCCAGTTGAAGTCATTGAAGATCGGTGTGTGGTGTGAACATTTCAATGTCCATCAAGTTTCAATACATGTTTGCATACTTCATATTAACAAATGAAGATAATTAGGGCATAGGTTGATATATTGCATCATTATTTTTTTCCCAATTCAAAAAAAAAGGCATAAATAGCGTGAAAACTGGTAAGCAGAGGATACATTCCCGTAGCCCATCATCAAATAAAATAAACTTATAAAGTAATAAAAGTAAAGAAAAATCAGTTTAACTCACGGGAATCGCAAGGGGTAACTCTCCGTCATCTTCCATGTCTGATCGTGATGTATTCTTACCTAACAAATCAGTGTTTAAAGAGACCAAAATAGACAAACTCACACTCAAAAACACTGGATAAAAATAGACATTACACACATTCAATTTCTGACGTCCAGAGTTTTCATCATCGATGTGAATGACACTGGAGGGCGCCCTTTGTAAACAACACGAGCGTGCGGAAGACAAGCTTTCGTGCAGTTGCTCTTGATCTTGCTGAAGTGAAAGGTAACATCATCTCATCTTCCTATACTGTGCAGAATGTGCAGAAACCTCCTCTGGAGTAACATCACCTTCCTTCCTATACTGTGCAGAAACCTCCTCTGGAGTATGAGTTCATAATACAGATTTCAGAACTTAACAACAACACGGGGAACGGGTAATCTATAAAATTGCACAATGTCCAAATATTCGTAGGTATAGTCGAGTTGTAATACTTACTAGGTTATTTCTAATAATATTTAGATTGACTTGTTTGTTTTGGGTTGAAATTAATGCGAGCTAGTTTACCTGTTTACCTGTTTACCTGTAGATTCGGGCTCTGCATAATGAAGGCTAAATGAAGCCTTATAAAACGCCCATCCATAATATTCACACAAAACTTACTGCAAAAGTACTGAATGCAATGGAAGTAGCTAAGTCAAATGTGAGAGCAGAAGAGAATGAACTTAATATTTCCATCCTGTGGTAAACATCCTGCAAAACTGTACATGTCAATGTTTTTGGTGGGGTAATCGTGGCAGTAGCAAGGTCAGTATGTGTAATAGACCTATGTACATGGAATGTGTTTGGGATGGGGGTGGGGGAGGGGTGGGCTTTGGGCTTGATTGATTCAATACAAACTTCATTAATGATGGTTAATGTTTGTAAATGGTTGCACATGTGCAAGTTTTGTAACTTACTGTTAGTTACTGATTTTGTGGCGTGTATCGACAAACTGGGGAAAGTGAGACCATTAAATTGAAATTACTATAATGTTATAGTATAAAATTGCTGTGTATAGAGGGCTTCCAATTTCATCATCTTGCTGCACATCTCTATAGACGATGTGACCTCTGACGTCACACGAAAACCATAACATGATTCGCGCACATACCGCCGGGCAAAACTATGGGTTTTGGCAGCCAGCTTGAAGAAAGTGTATGCAATCTTACCATGACTACGTGTCTGTTCGCCCGGCGAAACATGACGTATACAGTGTTTTTTCAACAGAGGGCGGTTTGAATGTAAACATAGATCACATCGTCTATATTGGCAGCATTGGGGCTTCCCATAGTTGGTGGTATGGTGCAGCATCTTTAGAATGGCGTCCAAGACTCATCATGGAGTCCTCTACACGATTGTTCCATGTCCTCAGGTTTTGGTGAAGAAAGCCGGTGAAGTGTACTGAAAATTCCCTTCAAAACTTACAGATGATGTTGTTTTTGTATACTGCAGTTACAGTTTAGCAGGGCACTGTCACAGGCTTGATACTTCACAGAGGCAACAAAGCTGATTGCCTCCATGCCCCTTGTTCATTGCCTTGGTGCCCTTGAAATGCTCCAGTAGATTAAAGTTAAATACAATATCCTCATACACTGTAGGGTGCCCTTTACTAAAGAGAAAATGTCTTGGTTCCCTTGCCCTTTAAAAAACAAAGCATACCGGCCCGCTGTCACATTTTTTGGCACCCCGTAATTATTTATTTTGCATTTTTTTTTGCAGGTTAAAACACATACATAGTGCAGTCTAGATGATATGGCTCTGATTGGTCAATGGAGACAGTGTTACAGACTCAATGCTGTAGCCTCGGCACTTCCGTCATCTTGTAGCAGACTTTGGGATGTATCAGCAGCATGCTTCTCAGATGTCAACAAATTACCAATTCTTACCCTTTTTACGAAGGTACAGTTCAATCTCTGTTCTTGGTGTGGAATTCAGCAGGGCTAGAGTTTGGTAGGGGGTCCACAAGATTACAGGACTTCTTGTAGCTCAGAATCTTTACTGGACTGGGATATTATTTACAAGACCAAAATTAAAATGAAAAGAGATTAGAATCAAAGTGAGAACACAGTTTAATATCTGAACTGTTTCATTTCAGCAAAACACAGAATATTTATCTCTTCTGTTTTATGTTTGATACTCGCAGATTAGAAGATATTTTTGTGAGACTCAATCTATCATTAATTGAACAACATTCTTTTGACACAAAGATGTCGATTTTGACAAAAAACACGACCATCGCGGGACTTGTCCCGTTTTGAGTTTACTGGCCAAGTGGCACTGATACCACTGGCCTTGGTGATATCGCTGGCCTTATAAAAATTAACAACCACTGTACAAAGTTGTGTGTGCATGGTTGGCATTTTCCTTTCTTTGCAAAACAAAGTTGATTGCATGTTACACCTACAAGTACTTGTATTTGTTATCCAATGATATGCATATGTACAACTTTTTCAAATTTTACTCTGAATGAGTATCAAATAAATTGACATTTTTTTTACACTATTTGAAGATGAGTTTAGAGACTTTCCCCCCACCACTTTTTTTAAGACTAGCTTACATCTATTGGAAAATGAGTGAATTGCAGAACTCCATTTACCTTAGCTCTTCTAAAGGCAAATATTTTAACACCAAACTGGTGCATCCACCATAAGCCAACTATACTTAACTTTTTTTTCTGTCATATCAAAACAGGACAACTGCTCACTGTGTGATGATGCTAAAGATGTATTGAAGAAGTATCAAAACCAAGTAAGTACAAGTTTTTAAATTTGTATCAACCCCAGAAAATGAACCATGTTTCCCATTATACCATAAAGTTAGTTGCACAAAATGTAGCTTTAGAGCCAGTAAGGAATCACCATTTGCTATTCATAATATTACTAGCATTCAGTGTGCACAAAAAAAAGTGTACTTGCACCGTCTAAATATTTTGCTGTGGAAAATGTTTGGATGAAGTAGCCCCATCCGAATGTGTTCATTTTGTGGTGGGAGTAGGCCCAGTTCCTGGTCGCTGGCCCCACCTACAAAATCGCCACAGCAATCAAATGAGTGCGAGAAAAAAAAAAAACTCTAAATGGGCTTCCCCTGGTAAATTATTCAGCCCTCTTTTCATATTCAGACAGTTTATTTTTGGTAGGGGCAGTTGGTTGGGGGCCCAATTAGATCATCTGTTATGATAGTTGCATTTGTATTTGTATACAAGAAACCATGTGACTTTGAAATTGCCTTTGTTTAGAAAAAGTGCCTTATTGAGCGCCTCCAATATTTCATGCAAATTTCTTTTTAAATACCATTAATTTATACAATTATTTTAAATGACTAAAATATTCAATCTGTTCAGCACTATGTAAACAATCTTTGATGAATAAGAGCGCTCTTTAAACGTTTTTGTATTGTATTGTATTGTATTGTATTGTTGTTTTGTATTGTGTTGTATTGTATTGTATTGTTTTTTTTTATTGCATTGTGTTTCTTGTTTATTGTGGTGTGTTGCAATGGATTGGATAGTATTGTATTGTATTGTGAATTGTCACTAGATGTGTTTCGGCTGGGTGTATTGCAATGTATTGGATATTATTGTATTGTATTGTGAATTGTCACTAGATGTGTTTCGGCTGATTAGGCATCAAGCAGATTAGGTATTTTGTTCGTACCAATTTTCTCTTTTTGTTCACCCTTAAAATAGCATTCTCTAACACGTGTCTTAATTAGTAATAACCAAAATCTACCCACTTTCCTGTCTATTCAGAACTTGTCATTTATGCCTATTGTTTGTTAGTGTTTGTTTTTAATTTCAAACATGCTTTGTCATGACCACTGACAGGAAAGAGACACTGCTGAAACTGTTATGTTTATCACCCCTATCTAAATCATGATATACTATCCCATTTGGATCTTAGTTATCCCAATGTGGGTATTGTCAATAGAGACACTGTTGTGAGTTTTGTAGCTTGACTATCACAATCATAACATATAAGTATCCCAATTGGAACTTAGTTATCCCAATGTGGGTATTATCAATAGAGACACTGATACGAGTTTTGTAGTTCTACTATCACAATCAGGAGATATAACCATCCCAATCTGAACTTACTTATCCCAATGTGGGTAGTATCAAAAGAGACAGTATCGAGAGTTGTAATACTTTACTCTCACAATTCAGGAGATAAAACTATCCCAATTGGAACTCACTAGTTCATAATGTGAATATCAAAATGGACACTGTTCATGAGAGTAAAGGGGTTTACTATTACAATCAGAAGATACATTTAACTATTTCAATTAGAGCTTGGTTATCTTTGTCACTTTCAGTGTGTTATCACCATTGAATGTGTCATGGTTGTGGCTATATTTTGCTTTTGTAATTACTTACTTTTGTAATCTCTATTAACTTGTATTTCTCTTGTGTTTTCATCTCAAAGCGCACAGAGACTTCTCTGTGATTGTGATATGCGCTATACAAAAATGGTTCATTTATTTATATACAATCACAATCAAAAGTTCTTTATAGACCTAACTATCCCATTTGGAACTTAGTTTTAAAAGGATATGTTGGGAGCATAATGGCCATACTATCTCAATCAGGAGGTATAACTACCCAATAGGAACTTAGTTATCCCAATGTAGGTACTATGTGTTCTTAATCAGGAATTTAAAATGCGTTGACATGACATAAAATCATTCACCACTGCCTACGTGTTTCTACCCACATGATGATCAGCTGGCATTACATTCGAAGGAAGTCCTTCAAATGACAGGTTTAACCCGTCCCACGCCTTCGTGATGAATCTGTTATTTGTCGATTTTCACGAAATTAATCATTTCCAAAGTCTCTATCTCGACACGACATCTATGAGCACATTCGTTAAAGGGACATTGCAATGGTAACAACAAGACACAAGTATTTGATGTCTACAAATATACGGGTAAAGGGAAGATACACGTTTTGGAATTGTCAAAGACCAGTCTTCTCACTTGGTGTCTCCCATCATAAGCATAAAATGACAAGCCTGTGAAAATGTGGGCTCAATCGGTCATCGAAGTTGCGAGAAAATGGTGAACGAAAAAACACCCTTGTTTGACGAATTTGTGTGCTTTCTCAGATAGGAATAAAAGACTTTTAGGTAGAAGTCTTTTATTATTTTAGTGAGAAATTACCTCTTTCTCAAAAACTACGTTACTTCAGAGGGAGTTGTTTCCCACAATGTTTTATACTATCAACAGCTCTCAAGTGCTCTTTACTAAGTCAGTTTTTAAGTTAGTATTTGTCTTGAGTAACTACCAAAGGTGTACCTTCCCTTTAAAGTAAAACTTTTACACAAAAGCTGTGTTTTGATGATGAGATTGGGTGTTCAAAATCAGGGAATGTACCCCCAACACTTTCTTGAGATTTCTTCCTCAAAAGGGAGTGATCTAAAACCCCCTTTCAACAGACAACAAGCCATTACTGTAAAAACCATTTCTCAATGGATCAGTTTTCCCAGATAGATAGGAGTCCAAATCTTATGCCTAGTATACCATACAATGCCAAGTTCTGTCTGATGTGCTGCTATTTATATAACGAGAAAGTATAACTAAGTTGTTTTGGGTGACCGTTTGATTGTTTTAATACTATATAAATCATAGACATAATACCCCCCCAAAAAAACTACCTGTGAAAATTTTCGTTTAAAAAGTGGTAGCCTTTTTTGAGATATTACCGAAAGTCTTGCGATTATGCCTAGCATGTCCATGCAGAAAGAGTAATTCGTATTAGAATACACAATTGCGAAGCGTTGCCAACAGTAACGCTTCTCAGATTCCACTTTTCGGGATAAACTGTCCATGAACACATTGTTTCAAAGTGAATTTTCAAAATGCTTTATGTTATTGAAAGCTGCTATAATTCTAATCAAGTACGTTTTTATTGCGATATAAACGTACACCATCCCTTTTAAAAAAAACATTCTCCAAAATGTGTCATACTTGAATACCAATTATTAAGTCTGCCCACTTTCCGGAGTATATTTCTAATTTCAAACATGCTTTGTCGTCATGACCACTGACAGGAAAGAGACACTGCTGAAACTGTTGTGGTATTTCAGTCAGGAGATGTTAATAACTATGTGGATTTTAACTTAAATCCCAAATGCAGGTATTATCAAAAGAGATACTGTGGTTTTTTGGTTGGCTTTACTATAACAGGAGATATAACTCTCCCGATTTGAGCTTAGTTATCCCAATGTGGGTATTATTAAAAGAGATACAAATATATCGCTTGCTATCACAATCATGAACTAACTAGCAAAATTTGAACTTTGTTATCCCAATAAAAATTATTATTTAATACAAAATAAAAATAAATTAAAAATAGAATTTGCTATCACAATCATAAGATTGATCTCCCCCAACTTGAAACTTAGTTATTCCAATATGGGTATTATCCAAATAGTTACTTTAGACATTGTTATAGCTTTACTATCACAGTCAGAATTTATAACTATCCCGAATTGGAAACATTATAATTCAGTTCACTGAGTTGTTATGATGTACCTGAGGGGAATCCCCGTCCATTCAATACACAGAGTGTAGGCAATGTTACTTCCTTTGAGTCATATCCGAAGAGAGCACATCAAAACATGTTATGTTCAGTCCGTTTGTGAGGATATGTCAGAAACGCTTTGACAGTTTGAGAACAAAGGATGAATTTGTGAGAGAATCTATTGGTAAGTTGAAATTGAATTTTGCAGATTTTACTTATTTTTTAAAAGTATGATACACATGTATGCCATACTTTAACAAAAAATGTGGTTATGTTTTCTAAGATGTGTCAACTTTTCCAAAGTGATTAGTTTCTTCCTAATTCTATGTTTCAAGTTTTGGACTCTAGAGCTGTATTCAATGTGTTTTTGCTTCTTAATGATGTAAACATTTCTAATGTTCCTTATGTAAAGTTAATGTTAAATGTTAGAACTTTAATCAATGTTTTCAAAAAGGTAAATTTGTTAACTGTTTTGAAGTTTTAACTGTTGTTTTGATCAGTAAACTTTTAAGTTTTCCCCTTCTTTTTAATGACTGGTACTTAGAATTTATTTTTAGATAAAAATACCCCCGGCTGTTTACTCCAATGTGATTCAGCCAATGGACTGCAATATGTTTTGGGGGATATAGTCTCAACCCCCTCTCTCTATTTCTATCTTTATTTCCCCCAGTTTGTTTTAGAGGAAGTCTACATCGACAAGCCAGAAAACAGAGACTATTTCTCCAAGTATCGCTACGATATTCCCGTCTTCCATTTCAACGGAGAATTTCTCATGAAGCACCGAGTGGACGAAGGACTCTTCACGGAAACCCTTGCCAAGTACGAACAGGAAATCATCAAAGACTGAATTATTCGTTATCTGCAATCTTCGGAGAAAGAAAATACCGCCCAGTTCCAGCAAAGGTTTCCGATCTTTGAATTTTGCTGCTTCAAATCTATTATCGCAATTGTACAGACAGACATAAGAACTTGGCCAATTTACAGGAACAGTCAACATTTGTTGAGGCTATTTAATTACAAGTGAGTCCATGTACTCTTTCCCCAGCAGTCAAGGTACCAACTATAATCTGAAGTTGATCGGTTCATATTTTCTTTGAGATATTTGATCGAATTTAGAAACCATTGGTGGTATGGCTGTATCTAGGATTCAAACCAGCAGAATCTTGGGTCTAATCTCAAATGCAAAGGCCAAAGCTCCAATACATTCAGGCAGGAAAATATTGTCCTTTGAAGCTGCCAGTAACTGGCAGCCAACCACTTTACATCCACGATACACAACAGGAGCCCATCATGTAGTTGGCAGTGGGTTGAAATTGCATTATTTACCCATCGAAACTGCATTTAAACTGTTAGAAGAGTCCAGACAAGTTACTGTACACACTGATGCCTCCGCAAGGTATGGCTTTGGTTGTGTGTGGGGCAACAAATGGGCCCGTGGTTCGTGGAGTTCGAAATGCCTACATAGACAAAACTGTATGGACTACCTGGAAACTACTGCCATGGTAATCGCTATGGAAGTATGGGGATTCCAGTGGCATGGTTGTCAAGTCACCATTCATTGCGATAATCACTCAGTGGTGAAGAGATTCAACGGGGAGTGCAAGAAGAAGAACACAACAATAGAGCAGCTGTTCACTCGGATGACGTCTCAGGCTAAAAGACACAACATCTTCTTGAAGGTGGTCCTTGCGGACACCGAGAGTGACGTACATCGAGGGACAGATGGACTGTCCAAGGGGAGTATGGATAAATTCTTGAAGTACATCCCTGATGCGGAGACCTTCGCGTGTAAGATCCCCGGACACTTAGATTTAGTTGGACTTGCCTTTGTTTCACAACAATGCTTTATAAAATAAAAGCATTTGCCGATTTCAAGCATAGACTGTATGCCAGCAGTGGGCATTATCTGTAAAGGCATTATTTAGGATTAGTAACGATAAAACAAAATATTTGGTTGTATAAGAAGAAACTACTAGTAAATAGTAAACGAGCCAACACTCGCCCTAAGAGATATACACATGGTTGTACCCGCAAGTTTACTATTTATTTGTATATAACTGACATACAGATCATTGTCATTTGATTGGTTGAACTTACTTCACATGACATTCACTATTACTCCCATCCGCACCGGCGATCAAAAAGACCTATTCGCCCATGGGGAATAGCATTTCCCATTCAACAGTTAGGATCATCCTTGTTGCCAATGTTTTTGAGCAGTACAGCGCCGCCGCGCCGCCGCTAAAACAAAGGAGCACCTGTGCAAAGGTTGTGATCCGATTTCCGATTACGCGGCGCTGCTATATGATTTTTGGTTGTCAGTAATTTGTGTGATTTTTCATAATGGTTAAAATACATCGAATGACAAGGATCTAAATGTCAGTTATATAAAAGAAATATTGAGTGGCTTTAATTCGTGGAATGGAAGGAATATCATGTCCCACTAAATATTTGTATAATAGTTTCTTCTTATGTCTCCACACCATGCAAAGCTTTAAACAATACTTGTTTGGTGTTAGTTTGAAAGCTTGCTGAATTAGCAAAATTTATACTTTCCTAGAACCTGTTTTTATGTGAAACATTTCCCCCTGAATTGAAGTTATGTTTGAGAAAAACTGTATCTGAAAGTCTAAAAATTATAACTGCAACAGTTGCTGATTTATGTTGTTCCAACCAAAAGCATGCCGAGCATTGTGCATGGTTTTCCCACTATTTTCTCCCGACTTCCACGGATTAAGCTTAAATTTTCACTGGTTTTGTCAGTTACCAATTCTGTATTATACCTTTAATTTTGTTATACTCTTTTAAAAACTGTTATGTTGACTGCGACACGCATTACATAAAGTTATAATGTACAATGTTATTTTGGAAAAGTAAATCCATACAATATCGGTGAATGGTTTGAACTTTATAATCTTTAACACATAGTCGATTTGTGTTTGATAATAACCAAACCTTCAGTTTTGTATGTCGAGAGGAAAGGATGTAAAGAAAAACTTTTTGAACATTTAGTCTGCCTCACTTCACCAAAATGTGTGTAACAATGGGCATTAACCCGGAACACATTAAGTCACACTTCAATTCTCGTTAAAATATATAACTGGGTAAAAATCAACTCCAATACCCAGTATAGCCGCACTGTGACATCCATGTAACATCAATAGCGACCTCTGTTGTCATCATGCCTCTTCATTGTTGCAGCATTGACCTTAATATCAACATTATGTTTGCGTCGTGCACGACAACTTTATACCCATTTTTAGTGTGCAATGACTGAAGCAGGACTTGAACCGGAAACATACACAATAGAGACCGACTAGATTACTGCGGCTGTGGTAGGTGGGCAGGACACCGTTTTGTAGAGCTGCCACCATTGAGGGCAATATTTAAAATAAGATTCAACCTGATACGAAAAAAAAAAAATGTTTTTTTTTATCAAGGAGATTTTCAAACGCGTTCGTCAGAATATAGAAATATTGGGGTGTTTTCAGGGAACGTTCTGCAGAATCAGAGAGAGTTGCTAATAATATGTGTATCTTTGGGGTTTTATTTTGTACAATAATCGGGTAGATGTTAGAACCTCAATCAATTTAATAGGGGAAAGGGTTCATAATCAGGGAGATTTTCAAGATATCTGGTTTATAATCAGGGAACTTTCTTTGCAGAATATAGGCAGCTCTGCATTACGTTAACACGGAGTTGTTTGTTCAAGTATCGGCCTTTAATATTATTGTATACAACTTGTACACTTTTTAGTAATTTGTGGAGTGCTATAGATACTCGGGTACCTCTTTTGTATAGATGAAATAATGACAACTACATGTTTAAGAGGAATGTCAATTCCTACCTTCAGCTCCACTGAGTTTCTGCATGTCTATGTTTTCTTCCTTGTAGCCCTTAACCTAGAGTGGCTTTTAGCCTTGTTTTGGGCGACTGGCATAAAAAAAACAAAAAAAAAACAGTGATAACAGTGATAAGGATGAGAAACCAGACAAATCAAATGTGAGGAAATGGAAGAAATCTAAAGATTGATATAATTAATTAAAAAATCTTTTTAATAAGTTGGTTTTATTCATGTTTTAACACAAATCAAACAAATTAAATATGAACACGTTATTTGACTCATTGGTCCTCAAAAGATGTAACACGATTTTATTTTAAAAAAAATGTGAAGGAAAACTGTTCGAGGTGTTTACAGCCTGCATTAAAATAATTGCCATTGTTACATAATTGTTAATAACATGACTTTAGTTTCGTTAATTATGTGAAAACAGGTTCAAATCATTTTACAAAACCTTAGTTATAAGATGCAGCGCCAGTGTTTCGCCAGAGAATTACGAACATTAAATTTTGTTGAGTTACCGAAAGTAACCTATATTTTACATTACAATTTTGACTAGCAATAAAAATGTTAAACTAATTGCACACCTGTGTACTCGTGTCCTTTCGTTATGTTTGAATTAAACCTCAGGCTGCATCAGCCGCCATTGTAAATAAACGTATTGATGCCAGATTGAGTTTTGTTTTCTTGAAGGGAATGCGTACCTTCGTTTTGGAACCGTTCGGTTGTTTTAATTCTGTGTAATTTCGAGTCATACTCGTCGTGTGGATCGTTATAATCTACCCTAAAAAATATATTTCTAACCATAATGATCTTCATAACAAACGGGTTCGAACGCTTTTCAAGGCAACTTTGCCGATTCAAGGCAACGTGTTCTTTGTTATTTCATTTGAAAAGGTGGTATGGCGTTGTTTTAGACTTCGCCGAAAATCCGGAGCGGTTTGGTCCACACGAAAAGAATAACCCGTACATGGAATACACAGTCTGAGAAACGTATCTGACAGTTACGTTTAACATAATTTCAAATTTTAAAGGAAAGCAACATCTTTTTACATAAACTTTGAACTGAAATTATTCTCATAATGCTTCACACGGTCGAAAGCTCTTGTACTAATAACAAAGTATAAGTTGTTTACTTCATCCATGATGATTTTTTCCATAACCACATTACGTGCAGTGAAATGATTCCCATAATAATAATAATAATAATAATAATAATAATAATAATAATAATAATAATAATAATAATAATAATAATAATAATAATAATAATAATAATAATAATAATAATAATAATAATAATAATAATAATAATAATAATAATAATAATAATAATAATAATAATAATAATAATAATAATAATAATAATAATAATAATATAATAATAATAATAATAATAATAATAATAATAATAATAATAATAATAATAATAATAATAATAATAATAATAATAATAATAATAATAATAATAATAATAATAATAATAATAATAATAATAATAACTAATTCTTATAAAAATAGCGCATTTCATAACTGAAAGAAATACCAATGCGCTTAACAAAAAACAAAAGGCAAACAATAAAGCAACCAATTAAAAAAAAAATACACTAACAAAATGCAAACAAAAGGATTAAACTGAACAGTTAGGCAATGGAAAACAAATAGGATTTGAGCAGAGTTTTGAATTGCTCCATGCTCTGTGGAGAGCGGATGTAGCCGGGAAGAGAGTTCCAAAGTTGGGGGGGCGGCACTAGAGAAAGTCCTTGAACCGAAGGATTTAGTTCGTACGGATGTTGTGAATTATAATGCTTCATACAGTCAAAAGCTGTTGCACTGCTGACCAAGTATAAGTATTTACCTTTATTTATACAAACTGCTATTCCTTTTCTATAACCAAATTACTTTGAAGTGGAATGATTCTCGCATAGCTTTTTTACTGTCGAACGCTGCTGTACTTCTAACCAAGTTTAATTGGTTAACTTATATCCAAGTATGAAGATGTTATTGCCATTAATTTTGGGAGTTGTTGACAACGAACGAGTATTACCTTTTAGAATCAGCGCCAGCGGTATTTTAAACGAATCTATAAATTACCGTGCTTGCATTATGCGATTTGCCCCGCGGTGGTCGTTAGCTGATGTAGTGTTTTCATCTCTGGATAATTGCACCAAAAATAGCTGAGCAGTTGTCGATGGGAATTGGCTTAAAGGCAGTGGTAACACTATTGGTAATTGTCAAAATCCAGTCTTCTCACTTGGTGTATCTCAACATGTACATAAATTAGAAAACCTGTGAAAATTTGAGCTTGATTGGTCGTCGAAGGTGCGAGATAATTACCAATAGTGTCCACTGCCTTTAATTGACTCTCTGTTAGAGTTGGTAATGTGTTTTGGGAACAATGGGCAACTTCCACCAAAACAATCAGCGTAACTAGCTGCGTCCAATTTACCTGTCTCTGCTGGAAGCGCAATTGCTTTCCTAACACGCATCCCTCCCATCCACAACTAAAATAACATTGGGTCTGATGTACTTTCATTAATGATAATTGCCTGTGGTTTTAAAATGCAAGACGTGTCGGCTTTCTGTCTTCAGAATGCAGCAATTTGCTTACGAAATACTTCCAAACACATCGTTTCTGGAAATTATAAAAATAGTTGTTTCTTATAACGCTCATTTCCGTTGCCCAGTTATGGTCATTGCACTAACTTCATTACGCAGCATTTTTCTGCAAGGTATTGTGGAGCAATGTTTCAAGAATGAAAAAAGTTTCTTGACACACCACAATGTAATGGTTTACACCTGAGGTGGCACAACTATATGCAGTCAATCAAACCTGACAAAGCCCTTCTTTTTAAGAGTTATATTACGTGTATTACACAACGCACAGGACCGGCGGCTTTACGTCCCAGCCGACGGACACAGTAATAACTAAACAGAAACACCAGAGCATGAGTGCAGTTTTCCAATCCGCTCGGTAGCTCCGTCTCATTCTCTTAAATAATTGGCATACTATGATGTCGTCATCTTGCACTCACTTACATCATCCTGCAACAAAATTATCTCAATATCTCAACATGTCGGATGGCACTTCCAAAGCACTTCCACTTCCTGTAGTTGCCGGTGTGGCTGGAGATTCGGTCCCCCACTTGGCGAACTATGGGTGCGTTCTTTTAGCTTCCCTGGGTCATCCCCGGTGTGTGGCGGTTTTTTTTTCCAGGACGAACGTGGGTAATTATCTGCACACGTTCGTCCTGGAAAAAAACAACGTCACACACCGGGGTCGACCCAGGGAAGCTAAACAAACGCACCCTATGTAAACACTACTTCTGATAGCGCCCTCTTTTGAGTTCTCCTCCCGCAGCCCATGTTAATTTCCCATTATTGGGGACAGAATCTCCAGCGGACGGAATTCACTAGGACACGCCCCCCTTCCCACCCTTTCTAGATTTTGCCTTGGTCTTTGTACTGCTCAAAGAATCCAATAAATAGCATGATGAACCAGCCAGTCAATAGCCCCACATTGTGCCGCATAAATACCATCCATGGACTACCACTCGCCTCTTCTGCTTGCTGGTTCATCTCGGGTATCTGTTCACAAACGAAACAAAGACTCATATTGGGAATGGTATAGTATACTTTTATCTATAGAGTCATCGGAACTTTATAGGTTAATGGCACTAGTCTTGAATTACAACGTTGGATTCTTTTCCACTTTTGTATTGATGGGTCAGGCTCTGGGCCCAATTTCATGGCTCTGCTATTACTACCGAATTCCCCGCTTACGTGCAAGCGCCGAATTTGTGCTAGCCTTGTAAGCGTAGAATGCCTATTATTAGTAACGTAGAGTACGCACGCGCCTGAGCAAAAATTCGCTGCTAACCCTGGAGATACGCTTGCCGTAAGCACAACATTCCCTGCTTCCGTAAGCGCTGATGCTGTGCTTACGGTAAGCAGAGCCATGAAGGTGGGCCCCCACTCATAGGCTTTTCGTAAAGTTGTGCCCTCAAATCTATCGTAGCTCACCTCTCTCTGGATCACCACAAAAACGCCTAGTATGGATGCTATCAAAGGACAGTCATAAAGGTGATAAGTAAACTTACCAAACTGACCAGAGCGATGTAAAGGAACATGCCGGCCGTAGCGGCGTAGATCCACCTCTGCATCGCGTTCTCGCTACCAAGAAACAGTCCCGCATACAGACCAACGAAGCCGATTAGATTGCTGATGAGGCTGAGGAACATCGCCTTCTTGAAAGAGACACCACTACGCAGCATCACAGCGAAGTCACCTGTGGTTAAGATTAATTTGTAGGTTACCTTCCTCAGTTGGCAACTTAGTTAACACTAAACAAATTTACTGACCCAATGGAATACTTTGGAACGCTAGGTGGCATACAGACTTCCCTGGTAAGTTGTTATTGTGGGTGCGTTCGTTTAGCTTCCCTGGGTTGACCCCGGTGTGTGGCGTTTTTTTTTCCCAGGACGAACGTGTGCAGATAATTACCCACGTTTGTCCTAGAAAAGAAAAAAACGCCACACACCGGGGTCGACCCAGGGGAGCTAAACGAACGCACCCAATTTACGTAGTTCTGAGCATGCACACAATACCGAGAACATGGCTTACCTTGGATGTTTGCTGCCAGCTATCATTATTATCTTCCCAAAGTCTCAATTCATCTTACTCTATCACTCTTACGCATCGTGTTTGATGTCAGACTTCCGCTTGAAGACCAGTAGAATGAGCGGCTGCAGCTATGGCTATATTGCTATTATGGGCATCATAATAATGATCATATTATGCGCTTTACGATTAAGCCATAGCCGCATCAACGCGGTTATTAATCGTGTGAGGTCAGTTCCAGTCTATATTTTTTTGTCGTAAATTGATTGTGTCACTCTATGCGCGGCTTCTGGGGGGTCAACATAATAATGATATTAATGTTCTTATATTGAGCACACATTGTAGTAGCTATAGATCAGGCGCTATCATGTACAACATTATTATCCCCGTTCAACGAGCACCAGAGACCATTCCTGCTCCCTAGGGCCTTGGGAGCACACAACAACCCAAAGCTACTTATTTGGCATTAAGGTGTTAATTCAGCACAATATTATCTCATCCCTCTCACTTCCCATGATTGTATACACCTGGGTCAAGAGAAGCAAACTATGGTTAAGTGCCTTGCTCAGGGACACAGCTGTCGTGACTGGGATTCGAACCAACACATAATTCAACCACCAGAACTTGCGTCCGATGCGTGTCCCGCTCGACCACGACACACCTCAAAGTGTTGCTGAATGTAATTAATATTGTTTGATTGTTTCAAGCCCAGCCAAATTCCCATTACACCTGGGTGAAGAGGGGCAATTAAGGAGACACAGCTGTCATGACCGGGATTCGAACCACACTCCGATAATTCAACCATCAGAAGTTGAGTCCGTTGTCTGTTTGAGAAAGGCTGTATATAGTTCCAGTGTCGCACATTCTAAACCATATTAATTTTATCGACCTTCGTACAAAAAACTTGTTATCGGAGTAAGTAGATCCTGTTGACAATCCCAAGGGAATGATAATCCTTGATTTATTATTTAAGATAATCTGGTGTCCAAACTTTAGTATTGCGGACTATTAATTTATTAGCCATTTTTCCTCTAGGCAAGACTGGAAAGATGGGTTCAACGACTGACTGTGTTGCGGAGATGAGTCTAGAACAGCTGAATTATGAGTAGGCGACTAAAAGGTCGTTAAAGAAGACAACAAAGACAAATTTTCATTTTCTTTCATTTATTTTTGTTGTATAGGACTCTCAGAAAGGCGAAGTTAATCACTGACTTACCAAGAGCTCAGTATGGAGAGAAGACAATCAATTTTAAGCAGTTTACAGTTTTAGGTGCGAGATAAAAACCTCAGAGAAATATTCAAAGGAAAACACTCTGGAGAAATGTTCCACTGAGGAAAACCCACGCAGTCGGGTTTCAGTTTGTTTGTTTGTTGGTGTGTGTTTTATCACTGTTCGTACATTCAAAACTTTCCCTTGTATATAATTGAACCAGAGTTTGGGGTCTCAGCAGTGTTTAGCAGCTCTATTCAATTGGGCCCTGACCACGACCAACTTACCGATTTCATGAGGCACTTCGTGAAAGAAGACAGCGATAGCGGTGGAGACACCGGCAAAAGGGCCGTTGACAAATGACACGCCGATTGTGACACCATCGGTAATGTTGTGTACGATATCACCAACCAATACCATTACCACCAGGGTGTTCAAACCTGCATCGATAGGGTGGAGAATGAAGGCAATAGTTCAATAAGTTATTGAATGGCTGCAATTAGTCAAAAGAAAAATTATATTTTGACTGACGATTGTAAGAGCCCAAAAGTGTTTTTCTTAAAATTGAAACTTTTGGTAAATTAAAGAGTGATTTACATGAGACAATCACGATTAAACTTTTATGGAATAAACAAATGCATAAAATAACAAACCTGTGAAAATTTGACCTTAATTGGTCGTCGAAGTTGCAAGATAATAATGAAAGAAATAAACACCCTTGTCACACGAGGTTGTGCACTTTCAGGTGCTTGATTTCGAGACCTCAAATTCTAAACCTGAGTTTTCGAAATCAAATTCGTGGAAAATTACTTCTTTCTCAAAAACTACGTTACTTCAGAGGGAGCCGTTTCTCACAATGTTGTTTACTATCAACCTTGCCGTATTACTTGTTACCAAGTAAATTTTTGCTAATAATTTTTTTTTTTTATGTAATAACCAATAATAAATAGTGTCCACTGCCGTTAATACATAATATCATTTCTTATGCATATGTTGAGATACACAAGTGCCTCTAAGATGATGCACACATCAATGTGTGCTAAATATTGTCTTCCACCTAATAAAGTCGTCTCTACCGGATATGGTATTCTTCCGATTATGATCTTGTTTACTGAGTATGATATTCTTACCGAATGGTTTTCTAAGTGAATAGAATGGTCTTACCGTTATGGTATTTTTTACCGTTGGTATTTTCCGATATCATATAGTTTTCTACCGAATATCTTGTTCCTACCGGTTATGTTGATCAACCTATGGTTTTCTTACCGAATATGGTGTTTTTGGGGGCCTGCTCAGAGTCGTCTGCTTTTTGAATCTGGTCGCCGTTAAGTTCCTGCAACAAAGAATTGTCGGGTTTCACTGTTTCGTTAGAAATATGGGAATTAAATTGCAAATGGGGGAAAACAACTTATAAACTGCCGTTTTTATTAAAAGTTGGGTCGAACAAAGGGCAAATGACGTGAATTGAACCAGCAAACCTCTGGGTTAACATCCATGCACTCTATAGTACCACTGATGATGTATCTTGCCCTGACATGCCGGTGTCGCATGCAATTATGTCCTCTATGCAAAACTACCCGGAGAAGGGTTTTGCATATGCAATCGTGTCCGCCCGGACGCTGCTGCATAATGCAATTGTGTCCGCCCGGACACATTTGCATATGCAGTTGTGTCCGCCCCGTGCAAAACCGTTCTTGCAGTATTTGAACGCCCAAGCTAAGTGCATGTCATGAATGACATGGGAATGTTCAGCCGTTGGGTATTCGCTGAATTCATAAAATACGTGAATATTCATGCAGCATACGTAGGTTCAGTGCATGCACGATCGCTACGCGCGCACATACCTGTATACATGTCCGCCGGACGTTTTTTTTTGCAAAGCCCCGGACACGATTGCATATGCAAAAGTGTCCGGGGCGGACAGTATTGCATGGCGGACACAATTGCATCTGACATTGGCGCCTAACCAACAAAGCTAGTGTTGACGGTCTGCCTATTTGTTTCTTTTTATATGAAAACTCCCTCCTCATGCTCTTTTTAGAACATAGAGGATGATGTTTAGGTAAGCCTACACTTAGCCAAATGAATACTTGTTAAAACGAACGCAAACAGTCGTTGGCACTTACACCTATCTTATGTTTAACCTCGTTTCTATCCTCTTCGCTTTTATCTTTCAACTTGACTTCGTCATTAGCGGCTACCTGATGCACAGCCGAGCGTACTCCAAACTCGTCCTCACCTACAAAAGTCTGTGGAAGAATTAGTTAAAATGTTGTTATGTTATATAAATATTCCAAACTGGGTGTCGGGTTGGTTAAGTGTTGTCTTTCCTTGACTTTCACCTTCATTATGACCTAGTTCGAATCGAGTCTGGGGCACAACTTCGATTGGGTTTTCAGTCCCCGTGACCCGACTGCGTGGTTTTTCCCTGGAATAACTTCTTCCATATCTATGAGTAAAACTTCCTTCTTCATCTTCTCTTTGTTTGGGTTCTTTGCTATAGCACACTGATTAACTTCGCTTTTCTAGCGCTTTTCGCTGCAAATGTTTCGCATGAGTTGAAAACAATATTGCAAATTATTCGTTGCGAATTTGTGACATCAAAATTCGTATCGCATAAGCATACTCACGAAGTATGAACTAGGTTTTAGGCTGAGAATAGTTCATGATTGTCTCACCTCCCGCCTTGGTCGTGAATGTACGTGCCCATGCCCTAACGGTTTCCCGCGTAGACACAAAGACATTACTCGCTCGAAGACAAAGAAGATGTAGATAGCTATGACTACTGTTAGAATCACAAGGATCTGGTTGGGTTCTCCTTCTTCTTTCGGGAGTCCGTGGATACCTAGAGCCTGCGAGAGTTTGGAAAACCACCAAGAGTTAAAAATGCTTTAAAGGAATACGTTGCCTTGGATCGGTCGAGTTGGTGAGCGAAAAGCATTTGTTACCGTTTGTTATTAAATTCAAATAGTAAGATAGATAATTTAAAAGTAGCATATAATGATCCACACAAACATGCCTCGGAACTGCACGGTTTCCCTTTTACGTCGCGATGAAACACGGTCGGCCATTTATGGCATTCATAATAATAATAGTGATAATAATAAACAGCATTTATAAGGCGCATAATGAATAAACATTCCTCTATGCGCCTAACAATAAAAACTGAAAGGCTAAACAGAAACAAGACCAATTAAAATCATAGAGGCAAAATACTATTAAACCGAATAATAACCAACAAAACGTTAGAAACAACAGACCTAGATATACTATATAGGGCCTAAACCCATAAAAGAGAAATATTAAAAATACAAAAAAATAATCCATCAATATACATCGAACCATGAGCAATTTATGGAAGTCAAACAATTCACTCCCATACATGGCCGATGGTGTTAGTCGACGATGTTAAAGGAAAACCACGCAATTTCGAGGCATATTTGTGTAGATCATTGTATTCTACGTTTACAACATCTTTCCAATCATATGCATTTTATAACAAACTGTTGCAAACGCCTTTTATCGACCAACTCGTCCGATCCAAGGCAACGTGTTCCTTTAAGTTTGTGGGAGATTGACGGTTCTGATTAATAGGGAACCAATGTACAGTAACTTGAATGAGATCGTAGCATACTTCTTTAGGATACAATAAACGAAGCTAATGAAACAAAATATTTTACCACTTTTGTGAGAACCCCGTGTACTGTGCCCCTTTGAATGAACAACTATCTCACTTGGTGATGTAAAATTTGTATCGGGGATAAAATTAATAGTTTTTTGGTTTTATCCTAACACCGATTTGTGTTAGCACTACTTACTCAGTACTTTCCCAAGTTTACAACAAACTAACCACGTTTGTGTGTACAGACAGCGGACCTGTCTA
This sequence comes from Asterias rubens, assembly GCF_902459465.1. Taxonomy (NCBI): domain Eukaryota; kingdom Metazoa; phylum Echinodermata; class Asteroidea; order Forcipulatida; family Asteriidae; genus Asterias; species Asterias rubens. The sequence continues at coordinate 10,106,188 of NC_047071.1, read as the reverse complement.
TTATAAAAAAAAAATCTAGCGGATAATCGACCTTGCTCTGGCTAATCAAGCGTTTCTTTTAGAAGTCGGGGGAAAATGAGATCTAAACTATTTAATACGTATATCAGTGATGAAACAATGATGTTGGCAAGTTGCTAACTGGCAGTTTTTTAACTTTAAGCAGAAATTTTTACCTCTGGAAGGAGATGCAACAGGGCATCCCCGGACAGTGAGCTGACGGCCAAAGAAACGAAGAGCTGCATTACCGTGGCGTAGAACCGAGAACCCGAGGTTGGTACAGCAACCATAGCTAGCATGGATAGTGCTGTGATGGTAACCACTGCAAGGGTTGCCCATCCGTACACTGTAGAGGACCAAGAGAAACTTTGTAAGAGAGCAATAAACTTTCCTTAAAGAAGCAGCCGATTTCACGAAACTTAACGCAACTGTGTAAGTCCACTTGCGCAACGTTTATGGCGCAAGTTGCTCCATAAACGTCTCCATAAACGTTGCGCAAGTGATGAACTTACGCAGTTGCGTCAAGTTTCGTGAAATCGGCTGCCGGGTGTTGTGACCGAGCGATATAAGAGCACCGAACTCGAGCTCTTGTGTTTATGATCTTCAAGTGTGGGTTCGAGTCCCGGTCGCGGAACTTGTGCCCTTGTGTTAGAAACTTTCCCATATTTTGCTCTTACGACGCATGACATGTTGAGTGTGACACCAGTGGCCCTCACTGCAAAGTTATTCATAATCTAAATACTCCCTTTCACCCTTATTTGACTGACTTACTTTCAGGGTCGAGTTGGTCGTGGGTGGTTTCTGCTGGCTTGCAACTGTGGGTGATTTGCTCGACAAGAGATGGGCAGATTTTACCAAATCTGTCTCGTGGAATACCCGCAGTAAGGTTGAATAGTCTCAGAAGACTACTGCCCGAATAACACTGTTTAGAAATGCATGGACACGGGAAAATCACTGCAATTCTCTGACATTTTGAAAGATTAGGGATTATGAAATTTGATCTGTATCAGCAGCCAAATGGGTTACCTCATCAGTATTGAAGAGAATGGACACGTTTGGTAAAAACTCAAAATATGAATTTTCATAACAAATACTTGGTAACAAGCAACGAATATCTGTTGGCAGTATAAAACAATGAGAAAAATGGCTTCCTAAGTAACGTATAGTCTGTGACAAAGAGATCAATTTCTTAGTTATCTATTCCACACATATTTTGTGCAACAAGGGTATTTTTCTTTCGTTTCTTTCTTGCAAAGACCAATAATTGATCCGCCGCCCAGTACTTAAGCAGCATGCAGCATCAGAGTCCAGCATTCTCCAGAAGACGATCAGAGCATACTGACCGAAACGTCGAGTTAATCCAACGGTTCTTTTCAGAACCACCCCAGCTCATTTAGAGATTGTTATTACATGGTGTTACCGCAAACTTTTCTATATCTTATTTACACCATGCAAAGTTTCAAATCCTACTTAATAATTGAGCCCAAATTGTAACATATTTGTTATGTCATGCATAGGCTACAGCTAGTGAGAATACTGGTCTGTGTTACTATACATGTTAAGGCTTGGATCTTACAACGAGTTAGAGTAAGTCTTATCTCGAGTTAGGATGAGTAAATAATTTAGGACTTGCCTGGAATTTTTAATAAATTCTTGGACTAGTGGTAAAGTTTTGACCATCTTTGTGAATTCTACACCAGTGCCTTTGAAAAAAAAAAACGTACACAATGATTTTGTTTTCCTTAATACTCTTAAATATTAAGCTTACCTTGCCAACTGTTTCATCACCTGGGTTAGGTACATGTCTCTCTGTGGATTCACCTCTTACTTCTTCTTGTTTTTCACCTTCAATATGTTTCCTTAATTGATTTAAGAGTCCCATATCTTCTTTGACATCGGATGTTTTTGCCGATGCTTCTTTTCCAATATCGAGATCTTTTAGCAGATGCTCAAATCCTGCTCAGGAGTAGAAAATTCAGTTTAACGAAGGGGAACCTCGCAGAGCCTGTACCTTTGTCATGCCCGATATGCGTCAGCATGTGCCCCCCCCCCCCACACCGCCCCCCCCCCCCCCCCCCTACGTGGCTAATTTGTTCAGTCAGTCGACTTGCCAGTTTTATTAAAAAAAATTACTGAGTATAGCTGAGAAGAAAACAACATAATGTAACAGTCGAGTCAGTACAGCGTTGAACAGTACCTTTTGGTAAGCATGTTGGTAATTGCTTTGTGCTTGCCTGACTTATGTGCGTCGGCAGTTTCGTCAAATTGGCCTCACTTGACTGGCACCGGTGATCTTTGTATCACATGTCTATTTTACAATCGTTGAAATAAACATCGCCAGTTTCGGCAAAGATCATTAGGTCATACGCTGCCAAATACGTCAATTTCTTCACATTAACAATTTTGAACACAGCAATTTTTCCCCTCAGTACTTAGTACTTTACGCTTCAACCGAATCAGTTTGATTGTTGACTTCTAACAGTGCACTCTTGATCCTGACTAATATAACCTAAAGGCCGACCCAACCATTGCCAGAGTTTATAGCGTTTTGTGAGATTTGAAGTTAAAGACCCGGGACATTATCGGTAATTAAAAAAAAAAACAGTCTTCTCACTTGGTGTATCTCAACATAAGCATAAAAATAACAAACCTGTGAAAATTTGAGCTTAATTGGCCGTCGAAGTTGCGAGATAATAATGCAAGATAAAACACCTTGTCAGACGAAGGTGTGTACTTGCAGATGCTTGATTTCGAAACCTCAACTTCTAAATTATGTTGAGGTATCGAAATCAAATTCGGAAAATAACTTCTTTCTCGGAACTGCGTCACCTCAGAGGGAGCCGTTTCTCACAATGTTTTATACTATATATCAACCTCTCCCCATTACTCCAAACCCAGTAAGGTTTTTAATGCTAATAGTGAATTGCCTTTAAAGGGTTTCTGTACTTTTTGTACGACACAAAACACAATGTCCACCAGATCACATTTATTGTAAAACGGTTTAAAGATGATAATGGTAGAAAGCTTTTCTTGAAATACTACTTTCAGGGGTCCTGTATAGTTTTCAGCAGTTTTGGGGAAATGAATACTGTCACGAAAATAATTTTCGTCTCAGGTATATCGTATTTACCAGTATTAGTACTTAAATACGGTAAATACGTTGTGTAGTAGGCCTACACGCTAACATAATTTTCGTTTTCTGTAACAACAATTACTTTCGTGACATTGTTTTACTAATTTTTCAAAAATTACTGCACCTCGCTCGGCAAGTAATATCTTACGGGAAGTTGAACGTAAATCCTTGGACATTGTGTTTTGTGTCGCAAAATGTATCTAAACCCTTTAACATTGACGATCGCCAGTTGGGACGGAGGAGGAGTCCCATAACATTATTTAAGAACAGTAAAAGTGCGAACAAAAAGTTTTCCAGGTTATAATGCACACTTTTGTTCGTGAGCAGACACGGTCCACGTGTGCGCGCAATCATTCATCAGTCTATAATCAAATTAATGCGCACGGTTTCAAAATAATGCACACGGACTGTCACGCAGACTGGACAGTTGTGCACTCGACACTTACCCCTTGTCGTACACTTAACACCTACTTGACCTGTACAAGTTGCCCCTTCAGAAATTCTTCAGGTTCGGTTAGTTAATCAATTTATCAAGGTTTGCTTGTGTACAATACTTTTATTGAAAGAGTAATTAAGTTCAGAACCTTGTAGTTTCCACCGAGTGATCTTTGTTTTCGTGTACTTTTAAAAGTGTATCGGTGGGCAGGTCACTTAAAGTCACTTGTGAATAGGGAGCAAGTTTGAAAAGTTTAAATGTTTGTGGTACATTTTGTATTAGTTTCCCAGCTCATATGCCACTGAATTTTAGGCAATTAGTTCATCATGTTCAATTCAGTTTCAAATGGTTCTGACATTTCGCCGTTAAGGCAGAGGGTTGGTAAGTCTCCAAGTTACTAGGTGATTCCAGCATATTAAACATAAATTAACAATCCTGTTAAACTTGGGCCTTTGGTGTGCAAGGAAATAAACATGAAAGAAAAACCCCAACCTTTTTGGCAAAGAATTGTGGTTTTATAGATGCCTGAGAAATTTAAGTATGAGCTCTTTCTCTAAAACTACATTACTTCAAAGGGGGTTGTTTCTAACAATGTTGTATAATATCAACAACTCTTCAATGCTCTTCATCACCTCAGTTGTTAAGGTAATTAACTTGTGGAGTAATTACCCAAAGTAAACCGAAGTTTACTTTTATATTTATTGTGTGTAATGGCAGTCCTGTTCTCGTACAGTTTTGATTTTTGTTTTACAGATGGCCCTATCCGAACAAATTGCGCAGGTGATGCATGGGCCATTGCTTGTCTAGTGACGGTCATGAAATGACAGTCACTGAACATTCACCTAGATGTGCACAGTGAATGCCTTATCTTGTCTTATCTTGTTGTTACTACGTGTGATGGCGGCTTTTGAAATGGATTTCATATTTACCACTGGTATTCATGAAACCATCGACTCCGTATAACTCGTAAACCTCCTCAATGAACATCGAGGGATGTTCATCATCCTCATCATGTAAGCCCATTCGCGAATAGGCATCCTCTGTTGCGCATGCTCCCCGGACGAGTCTTGATTGGACGAGAGATGCGATCCGAGTTAGCTCCTTTGCAGTCGTGGATGACGTCACGCTGTCATTTTTCCCATCATCGGCGAACTGGTATCGTTGGCGTGTGAGTCTGACGTATTTGCTTTCTGGAAAACACTGTTGCACGGGGATATGATCTTATTAGAAAGTCCCAAAATGCGTTCAAACGATTACTTATTGGGGCTGTATATAATCTCTAATTGGTGCACATGTATAACATCATAATGTTTTTCCGTGGTAGCACTATAGTCTCATCTCATGGCCTGTATGGTAAAGGGCTTTGTGTGTGATTTCACTTTTCCCTTTTACACACATAAAACAAAGTTCTGGTTTTGAACAAAGAAACATCGACTGGAGAGGAACTTGAACCAAATTGGGGGACTTTGGAAATTGTAAGAGTTGGCGAAGATTGGGACAAGCCCGCACCAGGGTCAACACCTTGAGCCGGGACTCTGGCCTGAGACGGGAGGAGCTGCGTATACAGCAATGTGTTTTTGGGGCCATCATCCGATGCTCGGCATCGACTGACTGGATGCATGAATGAATGTGCTAAAAAGCAAAAAAACATATTTAAAAAATGACGTAGCTTGTACGTACAAATACTTTTCATTCATGAGGTGGCAATACGCAGTACTCTCGTACGCCTATTTTACATCAACTTTCAAATATGGTAAGACATTGTACAATGCACTTACTGTGATGCTTTCATGTCACCTTTTTAATCGAAATGATGTTACTTGTCGTCGAGTTCATGATGTTTGATTCCCCGGATGGCTAACATTCAAATTCCCTAACTGTAACATTAGTATCTCCCATGCGTCATAACCAATGACGCTATGCTTCAATCTGATATGGAGTCCTTAGTGTGTTGTAATAATTGCTGTTGTCAAGTGTAAAATCGATGGGCAATAAAAGAAAAGTTGTGTAACAACTCTCTCAGTGTCTCAATTCAATTCAATTCAATTCAATTCAATTCACTTCAATTTTAACTCACTATGCATACAAGCAATAGAAGACAACAAATTATAACTAACAATCATAAATAAACTACTGGAAATAAACTAGATTAATTAATGTTTGGAAATGCATTGTTACTCATTAAATCTCACAGACTTTTTTGAAATGTAGATAAATATATGGCACGGTGCAGCAACAGTTGTTGCATGTCTTTTAATTGGTAAAATTACAGTATCAACCCCAAAACGCCCCAAACACACACACACACATACAAACAAACACAATGAAATATATACTAAATAATTAAATGTAATGCCACAGCCTGCTGAGATTTTGAAGGTACCAGCAATTTGTAAAACTTACCCTGTTACAGAGAGTGTTGTCCAATAATTTTCTACACTTCGCGTAATCACTTTCTGCATCGGAGCCGTGCAACATACACATTGCCACGGAATACACCAAGAAAAAGAAGAGCAGTCTATTCGCCATGATGGATGGCAGTTGTGTATAGCGTGTTATGGGCGAGAGAGTTTGATTAAAATGTGACCCACCTACTCGATGTACATGATGGTTGTTGTGTTTCCTCTGTACTGTGTTTAGAGGTCATGCCCTTGGTTTTCTGAGTTACTATACCAGACTTTGTCCAGACTCTTGTACCAATTCCTTGTTCCTCTCTGTATCTATTCGACAGTTGGCCTGTTTGTTTTACAGCTGACTGAAGTTCAATTTCATTGTTACTTGACAAAAAGGGGCAATTAGAGTTTAATACTCTAATTGTACCTTTGTGTCAATTAAGCAGAGCGATACCACGCAATCCACTTCATAAAGATAGCGATTAAAAAATCACAAAGTCCGATCTCCTGCCATCGCCATGCGAACTTCAAAATAGTATTTAAATAGGTGTTTTATATCATTACAGAAGACCATTTGTAACTGACCAGGACCGGGCAACTTTGGTGATTGTCAAAGACCAGAGTTTTTACTAAATTTATCCAAACATGTTATGCACAAAATAACAAATATGTGAAAATTTTAACTCAATTGGTCATTGTATTGAAGTTGCAAGAGAGTAAGAACAGAAATAACACCATTGTTGTACATGTGTGCTTTGCGATCAAACATTAAAGGTTTCAGACCTTAAGTCTTTTAATATTTATGTCAACAGCTACACATATATGTGACTTGGAGGTCCGGGACCCTAAGGACGTTTAAAATATTTATAATGATTGATTTCACATTCTGGGCATTTCTGTTCTTAGGTTTGAAGCAGGAGTATTTGAACTGATTGTGTTTGGTTTCGTGGGCCCTCTGGCGCGCCGGGATTCTTGCCAGGGTGCCACGAAAACACTCCAGGAGGACAGGAAAATACAGAGACGGAGACATTTGGAGGAGCACCCTCATGGGGGCTGGCGCGCCTCCGCAGCGGCTGCTTATTTATCCCTTTCTTGGACGAATAAATGGGCAAAAAACATGTCCACAATGCTTGTAAGTTTGGGAAATCTTGGGTTTCTTAATAATGTAAAAGAGTCACAGTTTTTTTTTTATTTTTTTCGTTTTTTTTTCATGATTTATTTTTTTATTTTTCAAAATATATTTTGGATGGTATGATATGCTTCTCGGCATTGATGTATATATATTTTTTTTTCAAAGTAAGCAAAGATTCGAAAGTAAATTTCTTAAAATATGACACAGTGGACGCTCTCAATTGCTGTTAATAATACTTTATTTTAAATAGAGGAATATCGGCAACACTCAAACTATTACAGGTATTATACAGGATTGGTAAGGTGAAAAAGTCTATCAATATTTCAGTCTGAAATGTGACTGGTTTTGAAATTCATATTCTATAAAAAAAATTATTATCCCTGAGCAATAGTGACCTCTGATTGTTTTCATGTTTAATAAAAATTTAATATGAAAACAAAAAGAATAATTATAATCAAAACGCATAGATTTCGGCTGTCTAACACCAAAGTGCAATGCGTTACGCGCTGAAAATGTTGCATGGTTTTTCTTTGTCCCCTGGCTTACACGGCAAAATTTCACATGTTTTTAAATTCATGTAAATTTGATCACACAAAACCTAAACAACACATAGTTTACAACAATTGTCAGCACTATAACAATCCCGTATACTACCTTTAAACAAAGCAGCGTAACACAATTTTGTATCGAACAACTTGGAGTAATAGCTATAAACAGTTTTACTTTACGAAGCGTTCATAAACAGGTAGTTACTGTTGCTGAAACGATTTAAATTAAAACAAATATATATAATATTAATATTGATATTAACAATCATAATACGAGGTATTTTGCAGCATGTTTATACAAGTGAGATATTCCGTTAAAGTTACAAATTATGACGAATAAGGACAGCTATATCTATTACAATTTAAGTGGTGGTATTACTTTCTTCTTTTTTTATGCAGATTTCTAATTAAATTTTGTAAACTTTTTGATCAAGCACCTTCCACTAAAACGCGGTGGTTTGAAGCCGGTGACCTGTATTCGTTTACTTTTTCTGATCATGGGCACATTAGCGCACCAAACTGAGCTCCTCATATTAACCAATGCTATTAATACAAATATACGTACAATACTTATAAAACACGTTAACAAGTCTTATAGCTTCTTGAAAACAAACTATAGGTGTATCATTGTACATGACAACAATAATGTATCTCAAAATGTAAGCAGGTTAACCGAGTAGTTTTTGAGCTAGGCTCATCCGATCACCTCGGAATCACCAGGATTACATCGGGATTACAAGGATCACCTCGGGATCACCAGGATTACATCGGGATTACAAGGATCACCTCGGGATCACCAGGATTACATCGGGATTACAAGGATCACCTCGGGATCAACAGGATCTCCTTGAGAGCGCACACGATCGAGAAGCTAAACGAACGCACCCTATATGTTCTCTTTAAACAGCTAGATTTTACTTATATTTTAATACAACAGCCAAAAAAAACAAGTAGAATAGCTTTTTATGTTTATTGATACTTATTAAAATTGTCTTCGTTTATTTATTTAAAAATCAAGTACTAACTTTCGGTTTAATTTCGGTAAGGTTAGGGGTAGGGTTATGTTTTGTTGAGAGCTGTGATGCCGCGTATTTTGTGCACGTGAGTCCATTAATATACCATACATGATGAGAGCAGTATTTATCAGGGTGTCTTTACTTTAGGGCGGATGTGATCAAATCTATACTGATTTTGCGTAAAGTAAGTCGACACTGTTCGATTTAAACGAACATGCGCTAATGTAACACCTTAGGTCACTCATTCGCTCGTCCCCAGCGCCAATTGCCTTAAAGTCACCTGGAAGTGGTATTTTTTCCAAATAAAGCTTTTGTCACTAATATATGTGTTTTGATGAGTGGAATGTGAATAAACAGTTAACTAAGGTTTTAAAAAAATCAGTTCTTATGTTATTTACAAATTTAAGAGTAGACCCCGACCCGAGAGGGCGCTGTTCGTGACGTCAATCGAGGCAGACTTTGCCTGTAATGCGTAGAGTAAACATAATTGCAAAGTACATGTACGGACCAAGTCGTGAGTTTGTAAGTTTACAAAAAAAGAAGATTTTTCCGGCAATGCCGACCAGGTGTATTGCTACTGAATGCAGAAAAACACTTTTTGAAATGTACCAACTCACGACTTGGACGTACATGTCCTTTGCACGTGTGTTTACTATACGCATTGCAGGCAAAGTCTGCCTCGATTGACGTCACAAAAGGGGTAGGCGGAGTCAGCCCCAAACAACCTATATATTTTTTAAACATATAAATCGTGACAAACAATAATTACTAAAAAAATGTTTTATTGTTCGTAAGCATATACTCTTATGTTTGAAAGAAAACAAATTCTATTTCCAGGTGACTTTAACCAAAGGCGCTGGGATGGGCAAACGTATTAAGCATGCTCATTGGTTTAAGGCAAGGCGCTGCTCAGGCTCATCATGCATCACACTTACACTGCTAGCATGACGTACTTCGTGAGCTACAATCTGTGCAAGTTGATTGGCCCATCCCAGCGTTCCTGGACAGACTGGCCGCTGGGGCCGAGCGAAGTTCACTCATGTCCATAGTTTGGATAACCTGTTGTTTGGACACCGACATCAATGCCATCTAAACTCTGTACTGATGTGCTGACGGTAGATTGTGCGACAGATAACTTCATTGTAGATCCAGAACTTAATCTACATTTTGCCATAGTGTTGCTTCTACTAAGACCCCTCTGTTTAAGACACCAGATATGCTTGGTAAAACCAGTCCCAGCAAATGGATACATGAACGGGTTGGCAGCACTATTCACGTACAGAATTACCTTAGTGATAGCCGTTGACGTCTTAAAAAGGTTCGAGTTGCCCAGGAAATGGGAATCCCAAACGAGCCAGACGATTATGAAATGCTCCAACAGCCACGACACTGCAAACACAATCACCACGATCATAATCAAGCGGAGAGTCTTGCGCATGCGTCGTGATCGTTGACCTTTATCATTTCCTATATTTCCTGGATTGGGCTTTCTGAGTCTGCGATAGATCAGCAGGTAGCACGTGATAATGAAAGAGAGTGGCAGGACGTACATCATCAAGGCACTTGCGGTGTGAAAGAGCTTTTGGCCGCCACTCCAGGGAAATATGATGGTGCAGTATACCCCATAGAAGTTAACGGTGTATATGACGATGGGTGAAAATAAAGCCAACGAAACTAAAGAAGAGATTAAATAAAAAAGGCTGAATGTTTACAAAATATAGACATAATAATCCATCCGTTGCTATTTCGAAAAAGAAAAAAAAACATGTTACGGTGATTTCTAAACACCACAAAAGTGAACAAAACACTGTCAACACAATGTGGACATGAAACATTTTGTGGACTACACTCGTCCACACACAGAGCTATGTACGTGTGGCAGTCACTGTGTGGGCATTCCTTTGTTCTGACACTTAAAGAAGAAAAACAAAACGTATTCTTCAACACTGAAACGCAGTGTGGACATGTATAAGTCCATTAAGTGTTGCCATGTCCCTTAGTATGTGACACCTTCACAGTATTTTAACAAGTTCGAGAAAGCAAAGGAAACGAAAGTCCGCAAAGTGTATGCTATTGATCAACATAGAGATGTTGAAGGTGTATCGTTTGGATTCATACTTCAGTTTGGTCTAGTCTACGCACAACCGATTGCTTTTCATGTATTGTCGGAGTGCTGTCGTCAGAGTGCTATATTGCCTCTCACAGCAATGCTAAAGGCACTGGTAGATCTTTGGTAATTGTCAAAGACCAGTCTCCACACTTTGTGTATCTCACGTATGCATACAAATAACAAACCTGTGAAACTTTTAGAACATTGGTCGTCGAAATTAAAAGAAGTGGAAGAATAATAAACTTGTCGTAAAGGTTGTGTGTCAAGCAGCTGAAGTTATTTTCAGTGAGAAACTTCTTCTTTCTCAAAAACTACGTACTTCAGAGGGAGCACTTTCTCACAATGTGTTATACTATCAACAGCTCTCCACTGCTCAATACCAAGTAAGTTTTGACGCTGAAAACTATTTTGGGTAAATACCAATAGTGCCCAGTGCCTTTAACAAGATCAAGAGTTATATACTGCAGTTTATTGCAACAATACCAATCAAGAAATGTTCAATGCCATGCCTTCTGGTGCAACGAGAGACCTAGCTCCAAGAAAACGGTAAGGTACGGAGACAGAGGAGTACCCTTATAATCGGGGCTGGTGTGGCAGGAGATTGTGTCCCCCATGGCGAACTATGGGTGCTTCGATTAGCTTCCCTGGGTCTACCCCGCGGTGCTCACTCTGGTGAGCCCTTTTCAACAAGAGCTAAACGAACGATCACTCACCGCTCTCGTAGTGACGTCATGCACCTTGGGCCAACCCCCAAGTGACCCACTCCACAAGCAGGGCATCAGGGGCTGACCCGGGTGAGCTATTTGAACGCACCGGCGGGGGCACGACCGGGGTCAACCCAGGGAAGCTAAACGAACGCACTCTATGTAATATACAACTACTTTCGATAGCGCCCACTTTCGAATCATCCTCCTCTAGCCCATGCTACTTTTTCATAAGGGGGACAGAATCTCAAGCGGACGGAATTCCCTGGAACACTTCCGCCCGCTCATTTCTCTCTTTCTGGAGCAAGTAGGGAAACAAATAGAGACCCGCAACCGTGCATCTTGAGACATACCAAGTCACGATATTTGTCGTTTATTCTTATCAACAAATTAAGTTGAAATATAATAGGTAACCTAATGGCCAAAATAGTTTCAGTTTATATACAAAGTTAAAAGATAAAGAATTGCATTCAAATATTACAAAGTTAAAAAACAACCAAAGTACAACAAAGAGAAGAGCCAAGTGGCTTTAGCGACTTGATACGAGAAACACGCGAATGAGGAGCAAGCAAGTTGCTCTTTCTTTGGATAATTTGTTAGCTGAGATTAAGTTATTTCTCAAAAGTGTATGCAACCTGGGAAGTCATTTCCTTTGGGTGCGTTCGTTTAGCTTCCCTGGGTCGACCCCGGTGTGTGGCAGTTTTGAAAATGAATGCAGAGACTTGTACTTCCTTTCACTTTCAACACGGGAGGACTCTGTCTATTCAACAAATTTTGCGTCATTGTACTTATTCTTTGGTTTGTTATACTGTAAGACTTAATTTTATAGAATTAAAGCAAAAAATAAAACATGTCATAAATGTCTTCGTTTACTAAAGGCAGTGGACACTATTGGTAATGACTCAAAATAATTATTGGCATAAAACCTTTCTTGGTGACGAGTAATGGGGAGAGGTTGACGGTATAAAACACTGTGAGAAACGGCTCCCTCTGAAGTGCCATAGTTTTCGAGAAAGAAGTAATTTTCCACGAATTTGATTTCGAGACCTCAAGTATAGAACTTGAGGTCTCGAAATCAACCATCTAAACGCACACAACTTCGTGTGACAATGGTTATTTTTCTTTCATTATTATCTCGCATGTTCGATGACCGATTGAGCTCAAATTTTCACAGGTTTGCATTTTATGCATATTATGTTGGGACACACAAACTGTGAAGGCTAGTCTTTGACAATTACTAATAGTGTCCACTGCCTTTAGATTACATTACCATTTACAATAATATAAATAAATAAATAATAACTTTCGATTTATATAGCGCCTAATAACTAACACTTAATTCTCTAAGCGCTTTACATTAGTGCCCTGGTCATAGGGCCAATAACATCTCTTTTTAATGTTTCTCATCTCCCTTGGGAGTATACAACCTGGGCAACAGTTTATATTGCTCCAAAGGCTTTTTCATTCACAATATCAACCTCTACCCTCGCAGGTACCCATTTATTCCCCTGGGTGAAGAGAAGCAATTATAGTAAAGTATCTTGCTCAAGGACACAAGTGTCACGACCGGGATTCGAACCCACACTCCGGTGAAAACGCACCAGAACTGGAATTCGATGCTCTTAACCACTCGGCCGTGACACTCTACAATATAATGCTGTTACGGTAAAAACATTTCCGTAGGAGGAAACTTTGTTTTCATAAAACGACATTAACAACACAAATTATTATGCTATGAGGCCTATACTCATAGTGCTTCTCAGCTGAAATTAACAGCCACCTCGGGTGTGTTTTGAAGAGGGTTTGTGATGGTGCGTATATTGACCCCGATGAGGGCAGTATTTATATCGTTTAGTTTACTTCTGGGCAGTTGTGATCAAACCTATCCTGATTTGTGTAAATGAGTTAAAAGTGTTTATAGGTGCGTTCGCACGTGTAAGTACAACTAACGGATGGGACGTAAATCCGTCGGTCCCGTGTGTGAGGTAATGCACGTAAAATAACCCAAACGCGCGTTTTTGAAAGGAAAATGTACTCACCCCGGTGTTCATGGTATGATCGGCAGCATATTGCGCCACAGCACCTTGTAAACCATTACATGGTGCTATGTGAAATGAGTAGGTCTCATAGTTCAAACGTATAGTCCCTTACAACCTGCAGGAAAATACTTAATGTTGAAGCGCCTTCAGCGTCACTGAGTGAGTGACGGACACACGAAGAGCGTTTAACTAGCCATCACGTGATACTCGTGTGTGCCCCCCCCCCCCGGTGTCAGCCGCCCAGCGAGCGGGTCTCTGGTTGATGCCCGGATACAATGACGTGGTTTCCGGCAGCAAACAAATAGGGGGAAACAAGTTGAGTTCGACTTGAATACAGAAACTTTCACAAATTTGAAGCAATTTTGAAGTCTGTGAAGCAACTATGGCAAATGAAGAGGAATTGTAATTCATGAAAAACAGACAGGTTGGTGACTGTTCGCTGCACACAAAAAATGAAATCGTGACGACACGGACATGTGCACTAGAATACTGATACCCTTTGCAGTGACCGCCATTTTCGATAAACGTGCACACGTGAATGGCTACTATAACATGAGGGACTTTCGCAGAGCGTCACGTGTGCACTTTTCCAAAATCAAAGATGGTGGTCAATGACGTCGTGTGCAATTCATCTCAATCGGAGCAGACGAAGTAGCTGTATGTGTACACGGCACATCGCATCAATTTAGCATTTACTTTTGCCAGAATGCCAATCGAAAATACGCAGCATTTGATTAGAGCCTCGTTTCGTGGCGAGTGTAAAACCCCGGTACCCGGTAAAGCTACTCGAACGCACCCGTTACATTAATGCAACGAACTTCTGCCATTGGCACTCTATTGTTCACACCTGCCCATGGTTTTGATACCCTGTTGCGGGGACACTGACATTAATGCTATCTAAACTCTGTACCGATGTGCTGACGGTAGATTGTACCACAGATAACTTCATTGTAGATCCACAACTGAATGTACTAGTTGCCATAGTGTTGTTTCTACTAAGGCCCCTCCGTTTACAACACCCGAGATGCTTGGTAAAACCAGTCCCAGCAAAGGGATACATGAACGGGTTGGCGGCACTATTCACATACAGAATGACTTTAGTGGTAGCCGTTGTGGTAGTAAAAAGTTTCGATTGGGGGAGGAAATTTGGGTCCCATACGACCCAGACGATGAAGGTATGTTCTAACAGCCACGACAGTGCAAACACAACCACCACGACCAGAATCAAGCGGAGAGTCTTGCGCATGCGCCGTGACCTTTGACCTATTCCTACTTCCCCGGGATTGGGCTTTCTGAGTTTGAGGAAAATCATCAGGTAGCACATGACGATGAATGAGAGTGGAATGACGTACATGACGAAGGCAGCTGAGGTGTGAAAGACTTTCTGGCCGTAAGCCCAAGGGAATATGATGGTGCAGAACAACCCATAGTACTTAGTGGTGTAGATGAGGACGGGTGAAAATAAAGCCAACGAAACTGTAAACACAACAATGGAAAGAAAAAACACTGAATGCTAACAAAAAGGTGTACATCCGTAAACGGATCGGGGTAAAACGTGTAAAGGCCCGGTCACACAGGACCCGATAACGAAAACGATATTAAACGAGAACGATAAAAATGCACGCCCTCGATTGGTTGAAATGCTCCACGCAGAATACGCCCACGCCTCATTCAACCAATCGAGGGCGTGCATTTTTATTGTTCTCGTTTTCGTTATCGTTATCGGGGCCTGTGTGACCGGGCCTTAATGGTTGTGTTTACATATATACGGGGTGTGAATTTGAACTGGGAGGAGTGGGGACATAGGGGAATTCTAGAGTGCGTTTTGGCGACCCAAACCAGAAACATTGGTCATCGCCGGTTGAGCGTGTTCGTTCGAGCGCCCCAAAACGCACCCCTAAAGACTGCTGCGACACAAAAAGTCTATGGAAAACTGTGCGGTGACAAATGACATGATAAAAAAATGCTTCACAGTGGTGCATTTTTTTGAAAGTTTGTGGCGATTTGGAACACTTTGGGTAAAACACGTCTACCCTCCCCTTTCGGTTAAACACCCTCCATTGGTCTGTGCACTTCGGGAAGAACGACTTGTCTAAAACTGTAGGTGCTCTCTGGTGAGTGAATATTTGTACACAATGGTGCAATTTCAGGCTCTTGCAATAACACAAATAACACAAATGAAAGGTTGATAGTGTATTGGATGTTATACTTACTAATCCATATGAACAGGATACAAACGAGGATACCATTCTTACGTCGTTTGGTATGTCTTATGCTGTCCAATGGATGAGCAACCATTCTATATCTGTCATATGACATCAGAGCCAATGTCAAACAAGTGACCTCAGCTACAACCTATTAGTAAATTAAAAGCACAACAACCATACTCATATTCTGGGAACACTCATAAAACTCCCGAGTCAGAATCAGAGACTTTGAACCTGTAGGTGGCAGCAGGCTAATACCAGGGCAATTTTTATAGATCTTTTCGCAAATTGCGCAAGCGCAAACTTTCGAATGAGGTGCATGCTGGTCTATCTAGTGATCAAATTTAAAGGCTAGCTAGACAAGCATGCACCTAATTCCACGTCTATTGTGCGCGTACCGAGTATCTGCGATTTATAAGGTCTATACACCTTTCTTAATATTTATGCATAAGGTACGTCACAATGCCAACTCAAAACGAGGCGATGGGCGCAGCCACTGCAAGGGACGGGGGAAGTGCGCCCATAGCCTCATTTTGGGTGAGAATTATGACGTCATGCATAAGTATTAATAAGAGAGGCCTATAGACCTGTACGCAAATACCAACTGCGCAGGTGCTTACTGTTACATGTACGTGAGGTGCACTGCACCTCCCTCATTGCACGCGTAATGCGATACGGTCTATTGTTCACGTCGTTCTGGAAGGTTTAGTTGCACGTTCCGTGTGAACGTGAACGTGAACGTCAGCAAATTTGTGTCGTTCACATGTCACGTTTTAGCATAAGTAAAGTTCCCATTTTGCACGTAGGTAAGAACGTGTGCGCAAACATTATACGTGAGCATGCAATAAGTCCAACGTGGCGACGTCATCCAGAAACAGTACAATAATGTTGACGTTCACTTCACGTATTTTTTTCGCGTAACGTCCAGCTAAACCTCGCTTTTGTTTTTAAGAGCAATGGATTTACCTGTGGTAAGTCTGGTGCCACCAGAGTCCCGAAAAGTCTTCAAATTACCTGGATTCCAGGGACCTGGCCACTTTCCGGGTCAGGCTGACCCGATTAATGGTAATGCATCCATGGTTCCCTAAACACCCTATTGCACAATGTGAGCTTTTAGATGCCTGAAAAAAGGGTCTTCAGGCCTGAAGTCTTTTCAGATTGTTAGAAAGAAATGCCTCTCTCTCAATTACTACAATACTCCACAGGGAAGTGTTTCTCGCAATGTTTTGTTCTATAAACACCTCTGTGCGGCACCTATATGTAGCCCGGAGACTACAATTAGGGCTCGGGCTACATTTAGGTGCCGCACACACCTCTCATTTGCTCGTAACCAAGTTTGTACACGCATATAATTATCTTTGAATGGTTACCAAAAGTGGCAAGAGTTTTTAAAGAGGTATTATTATACTTACATATCGCAAGTAGAAGGTGGGCCAACAGTTGATTGTCAATGATAGATTAAAGCCAATGTTATCAATAGACGTAGTCAGGGCGTGAACAAGCAGAAACAGAAAGTCTGTCACTGCCAGGTTAGCGAAGGAGAAGTTTGTCGTGGTGTGCATGTCCTTGTGACGTACCACGATGTATATGACGGCACCGTTTCCGATCAGGCCGACGAAAATGACAACAAACATGGTGACGGCGATGATCTGTATGGGGCCGAATTCGCGTCCGTCGTCCGAACCGTCAACATAAGAATCGACATCTTCGTCAGTTCCGTTCCCCGTGCCGTTCCAAGCTGATGAGTCGTTCATGAACGGTAGAAGCATGGTTGTCATCAACGCTGCACTACTTGTTTGTTCTACATAAATAATCACAAATCAATTGATACCTTCTGTATTACAGCACCGATACTCCCCGTTCCCTAGAGAGAAAAATTTAACAGGATGGCCATTCAGTGAGTATCTAATCCCAGATCATTTTTGACCTGTTACTACGTACACTTGACCAAACAAAACAACATCATCAGTCAGCCGACGACCACTTAAAGACAGTGGACACTACTGGTAATTGTCAAAGACTAGCCTTCATAGTTGGTGTATCTCAACATATGCATAACATAACTAACCTCTGGAAATTTGAGCTCAATCAGTCATCGAACTTGCGAGATAATAATGAAAGAAAAAAACACCCTTGTCACACGAAGTTGTGTGCGTTTAGATGGTTGATTTCGAGACCTCAAGTTCTAAATCTGAGGTATCGAAATCAAATGCGTTGACAATTACTTCTTTCTCGAAAACTATGGCACTTCAGAGGGAGCCGTTTCTCACAATGTGCGTGTGCGAAAAGTGATCGTAAGCGTATAATTCGGTGGTAAAAAGAGCCATGAAATTGGGCCCTGACCTGTACTTTAAAGTACATAAATATGTTGGCAAAATATAAAGGCAATATCGTGCCTTCTTGTAATTATACAGTAATGTCACGTTTACAAAAGCCCACGGGAATGTCAAGTAGGCCTATCCAATATTGATGTAAAAGGTAAACATTCACTGTACAAACATAATGTGAATGTCCAGTGTACAATGTACAAGGTAGACATTATACAATTGTTGCACGCTGTGACGGCTTCCATGGCGTTTTGTACACTCGAGGGTGGAAATGGCACCCGAGGCGAAGCCGAGGTAACATTTCCCCTCGAGAGTGTACAAAAAACCCATGTACCCCATCACTCACAGCGTGGAACAATTGTTTTGTTATACCTTTGTATAATAATGTTACTCCTCTTCTCGAAATTATGTTGTCATCTTCAAACAATTCCATCGAACCCGCGGTTGTTTCGTACACGGCGCTGGAAATCGACCAACGCCGGGAAAGATCAAGGTGATGTACACCGGTGTACATCACTTTCCATGTTACCCGGCCCGTCGAGTCATGTAACATGCGTTTTTGTTGCGCGTCACATGATTGGTTCTCGACCAATCAAACTTCACAGTTTGTTACCGAGGTATAACAGTCACTGTTGTACAAACCTACGGGAAAACAAGTTCAATTATCGATGTACAAGGTAGACATTGAAATCTATGGGATATGAATATCCAATATCCAATATCATTCACTGTACAAACCTACGGGGATGTCCAATATCCAATATCGATACACAAGGTTGACATTCACTGTACAAACCTATGGGAACATTCAATTTCCAATATCGATGTACAAAGTAGACATTAACTACACAAACCCACATGATATGAATATCCACAATCCAACATCAAACAAACTTTACACTCATAACGCGTTTATGCGTATGCCTTTAGTGTAAATTCTACGGCGTTTGCAAATCAAAAGTCTTGTAGTTACGGTACGATGATATATTTTAAAATATTATTGCTTGAGAACCAATCACGTGATGTGACAAACAAAATATGCACGTACATGGCTCTTGGAACATGAATGATGTACACCACCTCTGGTCGTTCACAGCGCCTTGTAGTTTTTGTACAATTACAGAAAGCCCCGGGTCTGAGAGGTTGTTTGTAACTACTCTGTTTACAAGGTAATTGGAAGATGTATGTTCATTGTGCGATATGCCGCAATATATTCGTCTTTTTAGTTATATTTTTTTGCAAATTTCGTCGTAATGTCTATGTGTGAAGATGATAGTAGGTCTCCATCAAAGGAAATAACTATATATATACCATAGTGCAAGAAAATATTTGTTGCACACTCAGAGACTGAGGTCCATGTTTTTTTTTACAACCAAAGGACACCCTAGACTTCAAGGGTGTTTTTTGTCTTTGACATTTACCAAAGTTGGCTCGTGTCTTTAATAACATGTAGAAGCTATCAACACAAATTTACTTTCTGCTTTATGGAACTAAAAGCTGTTAACCTTCATGTTTCATGCCTCGGTGACTACAAATACCTTCAAAATGAAAAATTACCTCCCGAACTCAGTTTATAGGATTTTGTGAGAAAAAATGGAATAATCTTCAGTACACGTTTCGTGTTTCTATAGCTACAGAGGCCGACTTGTAGTTTGACTATATTTATTATTAATTTGAAAAGGTCGATGCTTACAAACAGAGAGATAACCAAGGTTTTTTCTTAACCAATTTACTTCCATAATAAAGTGTATTCATAAAAACAAAGTGGCTTTAGTGACCATGGCCAGAAGCGAAAGAAACGGTATATTTCATGCAGGTGACGTCATCAGCCGCTCTCATTAATGACAGACATTGTGTAAAGAAGCCCTACCCTCACCACTTGGTTTTATTTGTATATATGAGTTACAATAATTAAAAACATCATGCATGTACCTGGTGGTTGTGAAATCGACGGCTGCCTCTTTGCTTCTACTAAGACCAATGAAGGTCACCGTATTGGTTAATAAGGCGTTTACGAAACTGACAGAGAAAGGGTTTACTATTCGATCTCCTTAAGTTGAGATGAATTTGTTTGAGATTGAAAAATAAAAAGAGGATTTATGAAGATTGAGTACAGTGGTCTATTTTAAATTGCATTGTTACAGAACTCTGTATTTTGTAAAATTTAGACCGGGCCCTTGATTACAAAAAAAATATACCGGTCAAGGTTGAAAGGCACTGACGTTCGTTTTTGCAAAAAAAAAAACAAGAACAAAAATATAGAATACTTGCCTTTGACAGTAAATGGGCTGCCGAGCAAGACTAAGTAATATAAATATAAATTACCCCGTTTCTTATTTATTGACAAATGTATTCCGTTGTGTGTGGACGTCCCGTTTTAAAAGCAGTTGCCACTAGAGGTAATTACTTAAAATAACTATTAGCATAAAACCTTACTTTGTGACGAGTAGTGGGGAGATGTTGATAATATAAAACATTGTGAGAAACGGTTCCCTCTGAAGTAAATGTAGTTTTCGAGTAAGAAGTAATTTTCCACGAATTGATTTCGTGACCTAATAATTATATTTTGAGGTCTCGAAATCAAGCATCTAAAAGCACACAACTTCGTGTGACGAGTGTGTATTTTCTTGCATTATTATTTCGCAACTTTGACAGCCAATTGAGCTCAAATTTACACATGTTTGTTATTTTATAAGTTGAGATACACCAAGTGAGAAGACTGGTCTTTGACAAAATTACCAATAGTGTAACAGTGTCTTTAAAAGAACCATACACAATTGTTAAGAGAAAAAAGAATCATGAAGATTACATCGTAAATATAGTGGAACACATCTCATGAAATTTTGTTGTCTGAATTGTCATAATTATTTTAAGAGAAAGAAATACAATTAGTTCGCCATTGGGAGTTTATCGCTCAGTGAGCGTTTTTATTAGTATTTTGTTTAAATCGAAAATTTGTAATCGGTTCTCGATATTTTCTCGTGATCCAGTTGGCTGATCGATATCAAGCTTCTATAGATTTGTCAATGGTGGATTGCATAAGGTCATAAAGTGCTTCAGTGCCAGCAACTGTTTTGTTAGCAAAACAACTAGTGCTGTATAATGTTCCTTTAAATTTACATGGCGTTTTAAATAAACATCAGTTTATGTCAGCCTGATTCGTATGGCTAATCAAACAAAAGGTCACAGAGATGAACACGAAGAAGATTGGCTCAGCAAAAAGCATGGTAGACAGAGCAAGTATATGAACACGAAATCATGCTGAAGGTCCCATGATTAAATACAAAAACTTAAGAGAAACAAAATAGTCTGATTTAATGCGATGAGTCGAGGGTAAACATGGCAGGCTCTATAGGAAGCAATGATGAAGAAACAACAGGAGAAATAGAAGATTGGAGAGACAGCTATAGCAACTTGGAGTGACAGGGTTGAGGGTTACAAGGTTAGGTCATTGATTGATAATATAAAACATTGTGAGAAACGGTTCCCTTTGAAGTAAATGTAGTTTTCGAGTAAGAAGTAATTTTCCACGAATTGATTTCGTGACCTAATAATTATATTTTGAGGTCTCGAAATCAAGCATCTAAAAGCACACAACTTCGTGTGACAAGTGTGTATTTTCTTCCATTATTATTTCGCAACTTTGACAGCCAATTGAGCTCAAATTTACACATGTTTGTTATTTTATAAGTTGAGATACACCAAGTGAGAAGACTGGTCTTTGACAAAATTACCAATAGTGTAACAGTGTCTTTAAAAGAACCATACACAATTGTTAAGAGAAAAAAGAATCATGAAGATTACATCGTAAATATAGTGGAACACATCTTATGAAATTTTGTTGTCTGAATTGTCATAATTATTTTAAGAGAAAGAAATACAATTAGTTCGCCATTAGGAGTTTATCGCTCAGTGAGCGTTTTTATTAATATTTTGTTTAAATCGAAAATTTGTAATCGGTTCTCGATATTTTCTCGTGATCCAGTTGGCTGATCGATATCAAGCTTCTATAGATTTGTCAATGGTGGATTGCATAAGGTCATAAAGTGCTTCAGTGCCAGCAACTGTTTTGTTAGCAAAAAACTAATGCTGTATAATGTTCCTTTAAATTTACATGGCGTTTTAAATAAACATCAGTTTATGTCAGCCTGATTCGTATGGCTAATCAAACAAAAAGTCACAGAGATGAACACGAAGAAGATTGGCTCAGCAAAAAGCATGGTAGACAGAGCAAGTATATGAACAAGAAATCATGCTGAAGGTCCCATGATTAAATACAAAAACTTAAGAGAAACAAAATAGTCTGATTTAATGCGATGAGTCGAGGGTAAACATGGCAGGCTCTATAGGAAGCAATGGTGAAGAAAAAACAGGAGAAATAGAAGATTGGAGAGACAGCTATAGCAACTTGGAGTGAGAGGGTTGAGGGTTACAAGGTTAGGTCATTGATTGGATCGGTGACAGGTCATCGATAGTTGATTGTAAGGTGAACATTCATTTCTTTTAAAAAATTAAAATCTCTCCATCTAGTCACGGCCAATGCATGTTTAATGTCATGGCCATAATAGCAGGGGAAGACAAAATATAAATTAAAATTTAGACAAACAGCTACGAATCTCTTAACCAAGCAGAGCTTCAAAGCCAACTTGAGTTGCATACAAACATACCCAGTCTCAATTAATATTTTGTACGTTTAAATCACATGGCATCGGCTAGTCAGGCGGGATGGGTGAAACAAAATAATTAAGTTTCACCGCGTACTGATGTTATTAAATTTCTGCCATTGTACGCCACATGGCGGGACAAATAGTAGCGACACCTACGTCATAAATGAATGCTACCTTGTCCCATAGGGTGCGTTCGTTTAGCTTCCCTGGGTCATCCCCGGTCTGCCCGGTACGTTCGAATAGCTTTGACGGCATTCCAGGGGCTCACCCAGGTCAGCCCCCACTGCTTGTGGAGTGGGTTACTTGGGGGCTGGCTCCAGGTAAACGCGTCACTTCGAGAGCGGTGAAAGGTCGTTCGATCAGCTCTTGTCAGGGGCTCACCCGAGTGAGCACCGCGGCGGGGTAGACCCAGGGAGGCTAAACGAACGCACCCAGTGATGGATTACACATGACGTCATTGACCACCATCTTTGATGGCAACAATGGAAAAGTGCACAGGTGTACGCACTGCACACAACGCATCCACGTTTCAGTAATGATGACGGTCAACCAATGCACGGGGTTTATTGGATATAGATTCAAGTTATGCTTAATGGGTGTTGTTCTTACCCAGGACAATGTTACAAAACCGGTATTTCCATTAACAACCAGTATAAAATGCAAAATGACTCAACTGGAGCCATTCGGCCATTCGGCCATTTGGCCATTCCCGCCCACTCCCCAACCACCACCACCACCACCACCACACAATGAGAAACTCGCCGAGTTCAAGACTGGTTGGGCAGTATTCAAAATGACGGGTAGAGCTACGGCTATGTTGTTCAGGACATTCTCACACATGATGACGCAGACAATAAGCCGTAGCCGTAACCGAAGCTGCTAATTCGAACACGGCCTTCGTGTGTCTCGTCCAGGGCCATCAGTATTTCTCTAAAAACATCGTTTCCTGTTGCATGTCCGCTCAATCAAGGCTATGGCTCATGCTCTTTATACCAATGCTTTAACGTTGTCGCCTGATCCATCAGCCACATCCATGTCATTGCCGACCCTCTTGTCAATTAGTGTTGCCCTTGTTAGGTTTAGCCTCCATTTAAAGAGCATCTCCTAGAAAAACTAAAACTTCACTACTTGTCTCGTATAAATGCAGTAGTGTCGGCATTAGTCACGCTCTGGAGCGCAATGGTGAGAGAACCGCCATTAGCTCCCTAAAAGCAAACCATCATCAACGCCCAATGATTATTTTAGATGGTTTTTAGATATAGCCTTCATCGTTAAAAGCACGGTTGAAGGACATGTCTCCAACATTCTAGGGGAAAAAACACTTCAGGTTAGGTTATGCGGTATCAACAACAACTGGTATCGGGTCAACCGTGGCAGTAACGCGTACTCATATAATACCACCTGACGGTCCGTATTAGTTATTTTAGAGAATCCTGTAGTATTTCGTCTAAGTAGGATTTGAAACTTTGAATAGTGGAAGTATAACCAAGAGAGGTTTGCGGTAACACCATATGAGTAATATATCCTTTTGAGTAGTATTGGTTCTGAAAAGGACCGGTGGAGTATTTAAAACTTTTAAAATTACACTCTCTAACCCCCCCCCCCTTCTCTCTCTCCCCCCCCCCCCCTCTCTCTCTCTCTCTCTCTCTCTCTCTCTCTCTCTCTCTCTCTCTCTCTCTCTCTCTCTCTCTCTCTCTCTCTCTCTCTCTCTCTCTCTCTCTCTCTCTCTCTCTCTCTCTCTCTCTCTCTCTCTCTCTCTCTCTCTCTCTCTCTCTCTCTCTCTCTCTCTCTCTCTCTCTCTCTCTCTCTCTCTCTCTCTCTCTCTCTCTCTCTCTCTCTCTCTCCCTCCCTCCCTCCCTCTCTCTCTCTCTCTCTCTCTCTCTCTCTCTCTATTTGACCCGAAGCCAACGTTAGAGTATGGTTAGCTAGGGGTTTGCAAAACCCCACATATATAGATGAATATACAGATGAATATACAGAGATGTCGACAACAGATCAACAAGATTTCGACTTTACAAGATACACATTGTAGGGTGTCGACATGGGAAAATGTTTTGTTCTATCATGCTTGTTTCAATGTGTGGTAATTCCGAGCTACTGAACAAGTTGAATGCCACTTTTAGACCCACGTTATTATTTGACCTGGAAAACCGGGTGTACAATAACTAAATAATTAAAAGACTGCATACACGTTAAAATATTAACATCTTTACAAGTGAAAGCCAGTTCTCGTTGAAAGTGCCACTGAATAATGCAGCCGTTTCCATTAAGGGGATTAGCAATGCCTGACCATTTGGTTATTATTTTTATTTTATTTTTGTTCCCCGACCCCCAATAGCAAAAAGAAGAAAAGAAAACAAATTGAAAATTTATGAATTTTGGAAGTCAAATTCTAGAGAAAATACACTTGGGTATGTTTTCAGGAAAAGACTTAGGAACAGTGTTCTGTTTGTCTAAGTTTATAAGAGACGGAAAGTTTCTTTATGTATTTATGTTGCTGTAAACAGTGAAGTGAAGTTGTTTTGGGATTAAACAGAAACAATTTGCTAGCTTTGCGACTTCCAGATTAACGTGCCGGCACTATATCAACTAAGCCATATCTATAATTAACTCTTCTTAGGGAATTGGGAATGATATTTTCTCAGCATACTCTGACCATCTCGGATCCAAGCTTTTCTGATGCCGACAATGTAGTTTCATTTCCTCTAAGTTACGGGGTCACCCTTGGTCAATAATATGAAAAGTTAAAAGAGAATACTAAACATTGCTTCATGGTCGCGAAAAATATTCTTACACACAAAAACTGATTTCATGGGGCAAACTTGGGTTTTAATCAAACAAAACAAAACAACTGACGCATCTCGTCGCACTGGTCACGTGAGTGGAGCGCGCCACGATCAAACCAATGCAGTCAATCATGACCACGTAGCGATGGACACATGACGTGATCGATCACCATCTTTGGGCAATGTCGGGTGGCGACTAGATATAACTAATGGTCAAGTCCAGTCGCTCACCTGACATACCTGACATTGCCATTGATGTAAAACAATGGAAAAGTGCATGCGTGTACGCGCTCAGCACGACTTATTGCCAATGATAGCATTTCACGCGTGCACAATTCATCCACGATGACGGCCAATGCAAGGAGTTAGTAGCGTTGTTGCAAGAAATCAAGTTATTCATGCCGTTGGTTTGGTTACGCTTCTGAGTGTTATATTCGTATAATTCAAGCGTAATTAAGAAAAAACAATCATCAAAGGGCGACCAAAATCACAAAATACTTCAACGAAAAGTTCAACCAGATCTAAGATCTCAAACATACATCAGGGCAATGAATCGTGAGGGTAACCAAACCAGGGAGCGAGAATCAAAGATATTTGAATGGAAAGGTATAGGATCATATATACGTTTAAAATAAACGGCATTAATAACAGGTTACAAGTTGGATAGGCGCAGCCTACAGTAGCTTTTGATAGAATAAAGCAATTTGGGATTCATTTCACTCCGAAGTAGTGTGGAAAAGGTACAAAACATCAGTTTGTTTCGCCAACATTTTAATCTGAGAAACATTTCTGTCAGAAATGTTTCTCAGATTGTGTATTTCAATTACAAAATCTCTGCATGAAAAAAACCACTCAAGGATTTCGGCAATATTGTTTTCCTTCACATGTTCACATTCTAGTTGTATGGTATAATCTAAATGTAAATAGTATATTTAAAAAAAGGTTTCAAAAACTAAGGTATACGTTCCCTTTAAAGAGGCATGACCGTGTCAAACAGTACGGATTTTGTGTTTTATAGTCATCTTGACGAACAAAAGGTAGCCGTTCTCCTTTTTGTAAAACAATTTCGAGGTTGGTGGACTCAAAACATTGGGTGCGTTCGTTTAGCTCCCCTGGGTCTACCCCGGTGTGTGGCGGTTTTTTTTTCTAGGACGAACGTGGATAATTATCTGCACACGTTCGTCCTGAAAAAGAAAAACTCCACACACCGGGGTCGACCCAAGGAAGCTAAACGAACGCACCCTATATGACACTATCAGGTTTGGGTTCATTTGTCTGTATACGCCCAAAACCAAGCAGTCCAATTCTTAAGTGTCCTGTCAGTGGCTGCTAAATCCGTCGTAAATGGTGCTACATTATTGGGTCTCAGTGGAATAACTTCAATAACCTATTTTTCCTATAAACAAAAATGAATATCATACTAAGCGCCTTGGGAACCTTGTTTTTAGATACGTTCGCTATGTAAGACTGAAATATTATAGTTATCGTTGTATCAAAAAGCAGTGGATCTTTGTAGCAGGACAGGCTACGGCTGGTCACTATCTTTTACAATCCAATAACAAGATATTTAAGGCAGTGGACACTATTGGTAACTACTCAAAATAATTAACAGCATAAAACCTCACTTGGTAACGAGTAATGGGGAGAGGTTGATGGTATAAAACATTGTGAGAAATGGTTCCCTCTGAAGTGACGTAGTTTTTGAGAAAGAAGTAATTTTCCACGAATCTGATTTCGAGACCTCAAGTTTAGAATTTGAGGTCTCGAAATCAAGCATCTGAAAGCACACAACTTCGTGTGACATGGGTGTTTTTTTCTTTTTTCTTTCATAGTTATCTCGCAACTCCGACGACCAATCGAGCTCAAGTTTTCACAGGTTTCTTATTTAATGTATATGTTGAGATACACCAAGTGGGAAGACTGTTCTTTGACAATTACTAATAGTGTCCTCGACTTTAAATAGTTTATACTTCATAACACACAAGTTCATCTTAGCAGCTTTGTTTCCGGTTCATAATCGGTCTATCACTGAAACAATCCCATGCTTTAATGAATCTGATGAAACCAAACAAGATTAATTGTAGCGTGCGTTTATTGGCAGCCACTTGAGTGAAACTGTTTTTCATGCGTGACAAAGGAGCATTAAAATTGAGATTTAATCAAACAGATGACGTGTAGCAATAAACGCACGGCCTCTCGCTGCACCGGCTCTCTTCTTATAACACAATCATGTTTTTTATCAACTTTTGACAGGCATGACAAATGCTGACAGACACTGCAGAGGGCCAGAACAATGTAAAAACAGAACTGTCTATTCAACCTTGACACTTGATCTTTAAAGGCAGTGGACACTATTGGTAATTACTCAAAACAATTATTCGCATACAACCTTTCTTGATGATGAGTAATGGGGAGAGGTTGATGGTAAAGAACATTGTGAGAAACGGCTCCTTCTGAAGTGCCATAGCTTTCGAGAAAGAAGTAATTTTCCAGGAATTTGATTTCGAGACCTCAGATTTAGAACTTGAGGTCTCGAAATCAACCATCTAAACGCACACAACTTCGTGTGACATGGGTGTTTTTCTCTTTCATTATTATCTCGCAAGTTTGATGACCAATTGAGCTCAAATTTTCACAGGTTTGTTATTTTATGCATATGTTGAGATACACAAACTGTGAAGTGTCCACTGCCTTTAAGGATCAAACCGAGAATAAGAACAGCACAGTCTACGGTTACTCCAACTTTCATGACCAAGTCACCCATTTGCAAGTGCCTTTCACTCTGCGACTTGGTATACACTAAGCCTCCCAAGCACAGCGTCAAACAGCCTGAGCATCACACTAGCATCCATGGTTGTCTATGGTGCCATATTCTTTCCTGTGGAGATATGTGTGTCCCCCAAACGGCAAGCTGGGTACAAACTTCTTCTGATAGCGCCCTCTTTTGAATCACCCTCCTCTGGCAAATGGGGGGGAACAGATTTCCACAGGACACCGCGGGACAAGACCCTCCAGTTCACCATAAAGTTATACATTGTGAAATAAACTTTAACGATGTACTTAAAGGCACTGCCGTCGATTTCACAAAACTCTTCTTAACTTAAGACTAATCTTAGGACATAGGACGAGTCCCAACCCTGCACTGTAGCATGCAGACCTTAAGATTAATCATAAGTTAGGACGAGTTACTCGTCCTAACTCGAGATAAGACGAGTTCTCACTCTTTGTGAAGTCGACCTCTGGACATTATTGGTATTTACTCAAAGTAATTGTTATTATACAAAACTTACTTGCGGTAATGAGCAACGGAGAGCAGCTGTTGATGGTATAAAACATTGTGAGAAACGGATCCTTTCCAAGTGATGTGGTTTTTGCGAAATAAGTAATTTCTCACTAAAATAATGAGTTGAATTCGAGACATCAGCTGAGGTCTCGAATTCAAGCATCTAAAAACACGGACTTGTGTGACATGTGAACTTGAACTTTAACAGATTAGACCCGGTTGTCGAAGACACAATTTAAACTTGATGACTGAAAAATATTTGTTCTAAAAGTTTTAGATTGAAATTCACTCTTAGAATTGATTGCAAAAACTGACCACTGCAGATGATTTTGTCCTTAGTTTCAATCAAATGCACCAATGTGGCTGTCAATGCTTTTCAAAAGTTGCACTTCTATTCACATTCGATCTTCAAGGAACTGGACACGTTTGGTGATTGTCGAAGACAAGTTTTCTCATTAAGTGTATCCAAACACTAAACATTGAAATAACAAATCTGTGAACGTGACACAATGGTCAGTGAAGTTGCAAGAGGGTACACAAAAAACAGCCCCAAAACGTCCTTGTTGCACAAATGATTTGTGTGCTTTCAGATGCAAAAAAGGTTTCATTTCAGGTGGAGCCGTTTTTCACAAACATGTACACTATCAACTGCTCTCCATTGCTCGTTATAAACTTGTAAGTTTTTGAGCTAACAATTATTTTGAGCAATTAACAATAGTGTCCAGTGCCTTTAGGAAACTACACTGATGGTCTGAAAACTCACCTTTTTTTTTCATTCGATAACAAACTAGAGGACAATATTATGCACTTATTAGTCGAAGATCAACAATATCTAGGGGTTTCGTGGGAAAGTGTTGGTAGCGTAAGATACTTTGAATTTACAATCCTACCTCTTGGCCTTTCATCGTCTCCATTTTATTCACCAAGATGTTTAAGACCACCCTTCTCTCACTTGGGAGTGTCTTATTTGCCTTGTGTTATGATGATGTGTTTCTTTTGTTATTCCTGGTACATCAACTTCAATCCAATTTTGAAGACGAAGTAGCCAGGGATATTCAAAACATTGACAAATACAAATGGAATCCAAACACACCGCATCGAATGGTTTGGCGTGATCTAGAACGACATTTACGTTTTGGAAGAAAGATGTGCAACACCAGATGTCTAAAATGTATTTCCATTTAAAGCTTTCTAAATGTCTTTTTTTATTTTTATTTTGTATTCACACAATTGAAGAGACGATCAACATCATCATTATAAAAAAAAATCCCCCAAATTCCTCAACAAATATAAAAACCTCGTAAGCGAAGTGATACCAGAATTTTGAGAGTTTCGGGCACAGCCTGGGAAGCACAGCACAGCTTGTGTTAGGGAGCGCCCTTACGAAAACCATCACAATATACTTAAAGCCAAGCCATTATACACTTTCGGTACAGACAAACAAATAAAAGTTCACAGATTTACAAATAATTTACAGGGTTTACAGAAGGTAATGGTGAAAGACTTATCTTGAAATATTATTCCAAGAAATGCTTTACTTTTTGAGAAAACATTAAAACAATATCAATTCTCGATAGCGAGAATTACGGATTTATTTTAAACACACGTCATGACACGGCGAAAAGTGGGGAAACAATAGTGTGTTTCCCGTTATTTTCTCCCGACTCCGATGAGCCGATTGAGCCTAAATTTTCACAGGTTTGTTATTTTATAAATAAGTTGTGATCCACGAAGTGTGGGCCTTTGGACAATACTGTTAACCGAAAGTGTCCAATGGCTTTAAAGACACTAGACAAGGGCATGGTTATTGTCAAAGACTAGTCTTCACAATTGGTGTATCTCAACGTATACGTGTACATAAAAAAAAATGTGAAAATTTTGAGCTCAATCGGTCGTCGAAGTTGCGAGATATTAATGAAAGAGAAAACACCCTTGTCGCACCATGGTCACACGAAGTTGTGTGCTTTCAGATGCTTGATTTCGAGACCTCAAATTCTAAATCTGAGGTATCGAAATCAAGTTCGTGTGAAATTACTTTTTTCTTGAAAACTAGGTCACTTCAGAGGGAGCTGTTTCTCACAATGTTTTATACTATCAACCTGTCCACATTACTCGTAATCAAGAAAGGTTTTATGATAATAATATTTTGAGTAATTACCAATAGTGTCCACTGCGCGTGCCTATTACAAACAGAACAGACAAAGCGTAAACGATGATTGGAGAAACAAAGAGTTGTTCCTTCAGGCAGTCGCTACAATAAAATGTTATATAACAAAATGCAGAGAATGTTTCAACTAGTTCGACAGGAATTGTTCGAGGTTAATCTCCCGATACATAACGGATTTAGCCCAGAAAGCGAATTAAAACAGTGAGACCAGCACTAATTCGGCTGCAATAAAATTGTCGCATTCTCTCATAATGCTAAACCAAATCAGGTTGCAGGTTTGCCGATAGTTATTCTATTTAACTATTTGAGCGGAAAAAATACCTCCATATAAGCACCCATCACAAAAAAAACAGCCAATCAATATCGTTAGAACAAAATCAACACATCATTACGAACACAATAAGAAATCCCATTACGAAATGTTAATAAATGTTGCAGTCCTATCCAGGCTAGTCAATGACATCAAGCTGTCAATGACATCAATTTTTTAAACTTCATGTTTAATCTGTATGCCTTCAAGCCGCGAACGTATTTTACATTGTGTACGACACGTTTGTTTCGCGGGTTTGGTGTAAACGTGTGAGTTTAGTTGAACATTGATGATCCCCCACAGCTCGCACATATCAGTATAATAATAATAATAATAATTTATTGCCCACAATGAATCTAAGACTGTTTACTGATATTGTGTTCTTACTCAAAGCACAGCATACCTTTTTTTTGTTTTTAACCGTCCGAATGTTTCAATCCTACACAAATGTAGATTTTCATTCATTGAAACTAACCATTGGAAATTGCATTTTAAAAGGGTGGAAGCGTTTTTGAAATATAACAAAAAATGTGTCCAGAGGAAGGTATTCCGTAATCGGAATACCCAATCTGGAGACAGTTTTCAGCATGAACATTTCTCATAATAACGTTTTTTAAAATCTTTTCTCTCTGATTCCACATTCCTTAGGAGGGAATCGTTTATCAAACTTGTACCCACTATCAACAGATACTGTAAAGTGATTCTTATATTATAAAGATTTTATGGTCGCTACAACTTGAAGAAACTAACAAAGGCTGTACACCCTCCCTTACTAAGATTTATTTGATCGACTATGATTAACGTTGACATGTACACACACTTGCCAAACAACTCTACAAAAATAGGCCTGCATCGTGTTACGTCATTCGTATTTTTTTGGCGTGTCGTGTTTGGGCAGTCTGTTCACCAGACCCAAACTGTGTTGTTATAATCAGCAACATGGTATAGGGTTCGCTACCCGGTCATGACACTTGCGCCCCTTGAGGAAGGCACTTAACCCCAATTGCTCCTTAACAAATTGAGAAACTGTTCCATCCGCTAGGCTCTTGTGATACGGACTGTAAAAGGGGAACCCTGTTTCACCGCGGGTACCGCAGGAGTACTTTGCAACAAGCCCCTGGTGATAGGGTCGATGGCCAAAATCAGTCAATTTGTAGCCCTTACAATGCATTGGCTGTCCGTGGTTTTTTGATGGAGGCGATCTCTCGTAACAAAAATTTAGACTAGTAACGCGGCAAATTTGATTGAACACACAAGAGGCGCATGCATATTATTATTCTCGAATTGGTTCCTGTATTATTTGAGTTGTTTGTTTGCATTTCAGACATGCCATGGGTCAATATATTATACCCGTGTATTTCCCCTTGGGACTCAGTTATCAAGACTATCGCACCCACTACACTGGAAACAATAAAGTGTTTTGAAATTGACACAATGGGTGTTGACACAGACAGCAACAAATCAAACGTTGTACCATGGCTAAATGGGTGTTCAAATAACACTAATTTCTGAAGGAAAAAAAAATTACTCTTTTTGGCAGCATAAACCACCAAATCTTCCTAATCGCCTTAATACTTTGAAAAAGACGCTCACGTGTACAACGCATTGCGTCGAAAACATCTACTAAATACGTTCTAGATGTTGCGTCCTTCATCTTGGAACGGATTAGGGAAAGTGGAAACATGCATTGATAATTAGACGGATGCATTTGGAAATGTCTGCCCACGGGTAATGTTTTCACGAGAGACACAGTTTTTTGCCATAATGAAGAAGATTATACATAAATAGATCATGTCGGTCTGTCAATCATGATAGGTAGGCTTAAAGACACTTGACATATTTGGTCATTGTGAAAGACCAGCATTCGCACTTTGTTATATTACAACATTAGGGCCTATGCTCAAATTAACAAGTCTGTAAGTTTTGACTCAATTGGTCATCGAAGTTGCAAGAGGAAAACAAATAATAAAAAAAATAAAAAACACCGTTGTTGCACACATTGCTGTGTAATGCATTTTTCCCATAAAAGTGTTAATAATTCGAGTGAGAACTTGCCTCTTTCTCAACACTTGTTTACTTCAGAGGGAGCTGTTTCTCTCAATCTTTTTCAACAGCTCCCCATTGCTCGCACCAAGTAAGTGTATATTATGCTGACAATAATTTGAGTCATAACCAATATTGTATAGTGTCTATTTAAAAAAGGAACATACTTTGCCAGATAACCTAGTGGCACTTGCAGTGGACACTTACGAAAAATACTGGTTACGTGATTTGGGTTATACGAATCAATGGTTGTATCGATGTTTTTCACGTTACGGTTTGGTTAAAGTGCGAGCAGTGGCCGATGAGTAAATCTCTGTGTATTCAGGCAGTGGACGATTCGAAGGGTTGTCAACATTGGTCAGTGGAGGGAGACACGGTAATAAGATTGGGCGTGTGCGTGGTTGCAATACATTAGGGACTTTTCGTTTTCGACGACGGATGGTTCTGCGACGGTTGTTCAGCTAAACGTTGTCGTTTTCAGCACAACGAAGATTCATCCCAAGTACTGTCGTAGAAATTGAGGGACGACCGTCCTCAAAGCCGACGCATACGTAGATGGCGCCAAATGTCATCTTTACCGTCGCAGAACCATCCGTCGTCAAAAACGAAAAGTCCCTATAATAGCTCATGTGAGCGGCAAAGCTTTCGGTCATGGGAAAGTACTTTTAACGGCGTTTGCGTGTAGCCTATTAATGTACAGGACTTTTGTAAGACACCCTGAAGACAGTAAAGGATGCTGGTGATTTAGAAGGAGACCCATTAGAGGAAGGACTAGTACAGTTCTGGGCCCAATTTCATAGAACTGATAATGGTCAAAAAGTAGCTAAGCAGAATATGTTTATCCTTACAAGCATTATGGTTCACAGCCAAAATAGCATGTCACCATGTACAATCTCTGACTGATTGGTATCCTTCTTTCTTTTGGAAGTTTTAAGCAATGTTTTTTCTGCGTAACCTACTCTACGAAATCGGGTCATGTTGTAAACGGTTGGTCTACCTCCATAGTCCAAGTGAGTTTAAGCAACTACATTTTTTCCTTCTTCAAAGAACCCCCCAAATTATGCTAACCTGTATCGTTTGCTAATAAAATGACAATAGAAACCAATCCAACCAGCTGTTTGTTTGAACGGTTCAACATGGTCTAGACACGAATAATTCACAGAATGGTTTAAAAAGCGAAACAAGGCATGTATTATATGTATGTTGTTGCAATCATGACATCCATTCTTGAAGGGGCCCCTTTGTGTTTTACTGATCGTAAGTGTAGTTAATTTGTAATTTTAATTGTAAAATAAATTCCGATTTTTCCCACCAAACCACAATTTTGACTTAAAAAAATTCATTGATTTTTACTATGAATGGTCCTTGGTCTGATGAAGAAAAAAACGGCCATGATCATTCCTACCTAAAGCTGGTGGATTACTTGTTAGTATAATAGTGCGGTTTGGTTTTTGTTTAACGTTTAATTGATTTATTATTTTGTTTAACTCCTGCTTCATCGTTTTAAATAATGTTCTTTGGTACCAACTTTTTTGGCTTAAGATGATTTTAAGTCCATTCTTTTGGGGTTTTAGGAATCATTTTGAAACTTGTCTTTTAATTTGTCTGGAATTGTTTTTAATGTTTAATGTTGAGTGATTTTATTAGCGTTTACGAAAACCCAATCCACTTGCAAGGATCCGGTCTGAGGTTGGATTCGGACCGGGGTCCACAGAGAAAGAAACCACCGAATCAACCAAAATATGGGTTTGTAGCAATACCCGATAGACCGACTGTTTTTTAGAAACAGAAATTATGTAATTTTCCTGTTTTGTTTTCTTTTCGTTTCATGTGGCGTGTTTGTGAAAGGAACATGCTACCTCACATACGGTAGTTCCGAAAACAAGAACATTCCCAAAGGGAAACACTTCGTCTTCTTCACCATGCCAGCGTCCTACTTCAAACCACTTGATCGGGTTCACGTAGACGTCTTTCGCAGCAAGTGTACCTTAGGGTATGGTCTTACATGCGAGGAGGGGTTATTTGATCTTATAATTTTCTCAATGATTGAGCATAAGTGGCACCCTCCAACCAATGTAGAGGACGGTATTGTTGCTGCTGTACCACGGACTTAATTGGCAATGATCTGGAGCAAAACCAGTGGTTGATGCCTATAACAGTTTAACATTCACCTGATAAGTGCTGAAAATGGCATAACGAGACACCTTAGTAGACGTATTAAAAGCAGTGGACACTATTGGTAATTACTCACAATAATTATAGTATAAAACCTTAACTAACAAGTAATGGGGAGCTGTTGATGTTATAAAACATTTTGAGAAACGGCTCCCTCTGAAGACACGTAGTTTTCAAGAAAGAAGTAATTTTCCACAAATTTGATTTTAAGACCTCAGATTTGGAATTTGAGACCTCGAAATCAAGTACAGGAAAGCATACAACATCGTTTGACAAGGGTTCTTTTTCATTCATTTTTATCTCCCAACTTCGACGACCGGTTGAGCTCAAATTGTCACAGGTTTGTATTTTGTGCATAATGTTGAGATACTCCAAGTGAGAAGACTAGTCTTAGACATTACCATTAGTGTCCAATGTATTTAAAACTTCGCCTCATATCATCGTTGTAAACACCGTTTACACGTAATACAGCTAGAACGGGTATACGGCTAGAACAGTATACCACCGCGCCATAGCCTCGAGTCCGTAAGCTCTTGATGCTTGATCATCAGCTCCCTGCGGGAGCTCATGTGGAGCTTTTGCACGTTTAAAAATGGACCCCACAAGGGGATTCAGTGTTCAGCCTGGACCCAACAAGAGAATGGTAATGCAGAGGGAAACATGGATAACACAAGCAAAGTTGTGAGTTTGTTGTGTGCGGCACCTAAAAACGCTGTGTTTTATCGGTCAAATGGCTGAATAAACACTGTTTTTGAAAACTGCGGAAGATTTACATTTCCTTTTTTACTATGCAAGATTTTTTTAAAGATAAATACCAACATATTTGAGTAAAATATGGTGAATTGTACGTGAATACGTTTAAGATCGTTCTGCAATTCAAACTAAGATAATTAATGCAGGTTAGTGTGTCAGATCGTCGTATCCTTTTCGTCACAATGCACGAGCTAATGGACAAACCAATCCATTGACAGACATTATTACATTAACTAATGATCTTTGTGCAAAATTTTACCCGAAATTGCCAGTGTTGTGTAACGTCATTCGAAATACAAACCAATCCATTGACAAACTAATATTACATTAACTAATGATCTTTGTGCAAAATTTTACCCGAAACTGCCAATGTTGTGTAACGTCATTCGAAATACAAACCAATCCATTGACAAACTAATATTACATTAACTAATGATCTTTGTGCAAAATTTTACCCGAAATCGCCAATGTTGTTTAACGTCATTCGAAAACTTGCACATTGTTACACTCGAGTTGTTTTCGAGTGTAATGTATTTCAAGACGCGAGCATACGGGGTGCCGCGCGTCTTGAAATAGGGCTCTAGGCACGGGGTTATTAACAGTCATGGGCAAGACTTTTAACGGCGACGAGATAACCTCCGAGTTCAAATATCACTGAATTTTGGTTTCAACATCCAATTACATTGCATCGCAATGTTATCATCGCAGCATCTTCTAATCATTTTATTTATGTTTTAAAATAGTTTTGTGTTAACAAGAAAATTGGACACTATTAGTAATTTACTCAAAATAACTGTTAGCACACAAACTTCGAGCAATTGAGAGCTCTTGATAGTATAACGCATTGTGAAAACGAGTCACTTTGAAGTGGCGTAGTTTTGAGAACGAGGTAATTTCTCGCTAAAATAATATATATAAAAGACTAATTAAAAGCCGAAGCCTTTGTTATGTATCTGAACCCACACAAAGTTGGGCACCAAGGGTGTTTTGTCTTATATTATTCTTTTGCAAATTCGACTACCAATTGAGCCCACATGTTTGCAGATATTTTTTTATTTTAAGCATATGTTGTGGTACACCAAGTGACAAATACAGGTCTTTGACATTCAGTCACAAGCTAAACAAAATATATTTCGGCAATAAAATGTCATTGCAATTAAATGTTTCCTTTTTGATGATAACCAATTCAATTTGTAAACAAGTTTTCTAAAAACACGTTGATGTCGAGCCGCATAACTACCTTCAGATTGAAAAACGCAAAGTTAGAACGAACCATTTAAAGCAACTTAACAATTTAAAGTTGACAATTGAACATACACCAATGATAACAAAAAGGGAGATGTGAAAGTTTATCCTTACCTGTTATCAACTGCGTAGCCGAGACGACTCCAGTGTTTGCCATGGTTGATGTTGAGCTATACACACTATTTCACCTGTAGTTCACACAAACTGAAGCTTAACAATAATTACAGCCTCTATATCAGTGCGTATAACTACCGTGCAAAGACAGCAAGGAGATTGCGCAGGTAGACATGACGACATCAATGTGCGCAGGATCTGCCTGGATGCGCATGCGGGTCTTTCGAACTGTGAATAGCCTAATGTAGTAGTCTGCCTTGTTTTGTCATTGCTGTCTCTATTCGTTCACGAAGTCGCCATAACTGCTCTAAATAATTGAACTGGAGTGTTATTCAACTGCAAATGAACTGGTACTATTGTATTATGCATACATGACGTATAGGTTACCATGGCTCTACACGCTTATTAACACCAATACCCTCAAGCCAGAGCCGCCAATTGGGCTGATATTCAAAATGAAGTCGTGAAAACTCCTGTCCTAGACAAGTTCCGGAGTGTGCAAGTGCGACGTAACCAAGCCCAACTATTGATCAAGTTTAGACTAAAACCGTGCCTATACCAACGCAAGCTCGACTGACAACCTTGATACAAATTTACAAAATGTGATGACACTCACTCGTAGTTAACAATCCCACAGTACTACTCTTGTTTGATGTGTAGACCATTACTTTACTCTGCGTCAGTGAAGCTAATAAAGCGATGTCCCCTCGGTCCACTAAAGCGAAATAGGTAGTTCCGGCCGCGATGTCCAATTTCCCTCCCACGGCAGAACTAAAGTAGTCTCCCGAATTCTGAAATGTACTTTGCGGAAAGGAATTTAGAAAGACAATTTTCCAAAGGCACTGGACACGCTTGACCCAACATAAAAGTGCATAAAACTTTGGCTCAGTTGGTCATTGAATTTGCAAGACAATAATGAACAGAGAAAAAGTTCCTTGTTGCATGTTTCAGATGCATAATAAAACGCTTTAGTTGAAGTCTTTTAACATTAATTGTGAGAACATGAGTAAGAACACATACCTTTCTCACAAAAATACCCCATTGCTCGTTACAAAGTAAGTTCTTATGCTTACAATTATGTGGAGAAGTTACCAATTGTGCACAGTGCCTTTAAAAAAACGATAATTGCCAAACAAATAATAGCTTGATACCTAACCATGCAATGCTTTAAAAGCCAAATGATCATGTTCGCACTAGATACTAACGATCGTGTAAAATACTAACGTTAAAGAATAGCTGATTTTATTCATTGGTTGAAATAATCGCCTCGGATAGCTTATCCAAAATTGATTTTTTTTTGGGGGGGGGGATTTCGATGAAAAAGGATGACACTTCTGCATAAGTCCACTTTCTTCATTATATTGCCAACACAAGAGGATGAAATACAACGCTGACTTTTAACTATTATTTTTGATCGTAGAGATTTTTAATCGATAGTTTTCTGTTATGAAAAACAATCTTACCTCACGGATATTATGATCGATTGCTTTGTAGTTAATAACTCGAGTACCAAAATAGTTATCATCATAAAACCTTTCTGAATTACAAGTAATGGGGAGAGGTTGATAATATAAAACATTGTGAGAAACAGCTCCCTCTGAAGTGACGTAGTTTTCGAGAAAGAAATAATTTCCCATGAATTTGATTCCGAGACCTCAAGTTTAGAATTTGAGGTCTCGAAATCAACCATCTAAACGCACAAAACTTCGTGTGACAAGAGTGTTTTTGCTTACAGTATTATCTCGCAACTTCGATGATCGATCGAGCTCAAATTCTCACAGGTGTGTAATGTTATGCATATGTTGAGATACACCAACTGTGAAGACTAATCTTTGACAGTAACCAATAGTGTCCACTGTCTTAACTGCAGCGTATTGGACAATCAAGGTAGTATAAAAACACCTCCGAGCAGCCCGGGAAATATTGACAAAATGGACCCACTGGGGGGGGGGGGGATTCTTGCTCTAGGGAACAGAATAATAGATGTCTGGATCCGACACTGAGATTGATAAATCATTCAAATTGGTTTATGGATCATAACTTAACGGATTTAACTTAAAAGTTGTTGTGCCCATATCAGGACTTGTTGTGCACATTATGATGGGTCCATGTAGACTAATCTGCCATCCAACGACTGTTTGTCAACATGGGTCCATGTAGACTAATCTGCCATCCAATGACTGTTTGTCAACATGGGTCCATGTAGACTAATATGCCATCCAACGACTGTTTGTCAACATGGGTCCATGTAGACTAATCTGCCATCCAACGACTGTTTGTCAACCTCTTTATCATCACCCAAGTACCAATTAACAGTATAACAATAGAGTGATGTTTAAGGGTATAATTATCAAAACACAAATCAGCGAAATTGATTTACGATTTTGTTGTTAAACAAAAATGAAGCTGGTCAGCCACCAACACCCCTAAGCTGCTTAGGAGGGTTAAACACATGTCAAGAACGCACTATCGCTGGATTATTACATGGACGTCGCATGTTTATGCGTTTTAGGTTTGCGTCATCTTCAACGATTAAGCAGCGAGACCCGTCAATCACTGGCCTTTACGGTGAAAGGAGCACATCAATAATGATGCCCTTCGTGATAAGCCTGTCTTGACTCCTCTTACATCAAGCTAAGATGAACTTCATTAAAGGGGGTGGACACATTTTGTAATGTCAAAGGCCAGTCTTCTCACATAGCATAAAATAACATACCTGTGAAAGTTTGAACTCAATATTATTGGTTGTCGAAGTTGGCTAAAACGTAAATTCGGGTGTTGCCGTACGTCATATAAGGAAGCATTCTGGCGGAATCGTTTCTTGTGTAAGTTATTTCTTGCATTGTAAATGAACTGAGCTGATGTGAATCAATCGATTCCATTGTCCCATTACTTGTGTCTCTTTAAAGGCATTGGACACCATGGTAATATCACTCAAAATAATTGTAAGCATAAACGTTAACAATGAAACGAGCAACGGAAAGCTGTTGATGGCAACACATTTTTAAACTGCTCCCTGAAGTAACTTGTAGTTTTTGAGAAAAGGGTAAAAGGAGTTCAGGCGTAAGCTCTTTAATATTAGGCTTCTGAAAGCACACTTACTAATTAAATTGTGCTACAAGGGTGTTCCTTCACCTTTGATGACCAGTTGAGTCAAAATGTTCACAGATTTGTTAATGTATGCATCTGTTGGGACACACCAAGTGAGAATACTGGTGTTTGACAATTACCAAAGGTGTCCAGTGACTTTCGTCTAATAACCACTTACATTAGGTTCGGCTCATGACAAGGTCAACGCATGCGACAGCCCCAGTGTCATTCCAAACGACTGCAACAGTTGATCATTCGACTGACAGCGCCCCCAGCGCCCCGCCCTATTCATGTACTTATAATTCAATATAGTTCGGCGCGACTCCTTGCCTATCTGAGCAAAGTGTTACACAATGTATTATGCATGGGCGCCTAACGTTAACACGTTAAAACTATTCCCGCATTTTTTTATTTTTTTTTATGGGAACTCCCAAACACAAGCAGTGCTGAGCTGTGCCCCCAACTTCCTGAAATTGTGTGTATTACTTTGCTAAAATTGTATTTATATTGATTGAGGAATTGGATATAAAAAAAAATTGTACTGAACTGATCTGACCTTATCCATTCAGCTACTTTTTATGTCAAATATAGCTGCACTGAAAGACCGTTTCAAATACCAAGTGCTGGGGTGCGTTTGGCGGTCGTAACCAACAACTGTGTTAATTGAACTTGCTATCGGTTAACCACTGGCCAGTGACCGAAACATTTATTGGTTACGACCGCCATGCTAATAATTATTTTGAGTAATTACCAGTAGTGTCCACTGCCCCAGCCTGTTTGAGTAGACCTCATGCATATTCGTGTGACGTAGTTTAGCTTTGTGAGATGACCTGTAGACAATAAGCTCATTAAAGTGGTGAAAGAAAAACCGCCGGGATCCGGGGGTTAACGGCGGCAAATGGGGGTTAGTTAAAGACGGCCTCCCTAACATGAGCTGGAGGAGGTAGAGGGCGCTATCAGTATAAATATGTACAACATTTGCCGTAAGTGGGGTGGGCGGGGGGCACGGAATATCTGGGGAGGACGTAGTCTCCTGCCACACCGGTACCGAGCATGAAATAAACAAAACAACAAACTATTGTTCTATTCTTTGTTGTTAGAGCAATGTATATGTTGAAGTATTTAACTTATATAAGGTTCGTGGAGTTCGTGCAGTTTTTTCCTCGTGAACTTTGCTGTGTTTTGCACCCCACTGTCAATCTGCAAAATGGTGAGATAGAGGGCGTCGTTCTCAAACTGTTGGGTGTGCTCACATAACACATTCCTGTCAAGGATTGTATGCAGTGACATGAGGCCTGCCTATCATGTTCGTTGGTTGATGGAGTTAGCGGAGATAAAAATTAACACACGATATATTGCATACAACCATGTTTATCAATATTAGGCAGATAATAGAAATGGTTACATCATACAGATCAAGGATCAACAGAGATGAATACTACCAAGTTAGTACGGGTTCTGTAGTAGAGTGGTAGCCTACAGTGTTATGCGATGGTGTACGATGTATGTATAGTTGGGACTGGGCTGTGGGGCTCTGCAGCAGCTCGACATGCCACCAAATCTGGCCGTAAAGTTTGTCTCATTGGACCAAGGGAACCAACAGAAAAGGTAGAGATCAAGTAGTAAACATCGCAAAGTAATAGGCCACATAAATAAACATACAGTAGAAGATCATTAAATAAGTTCATCTGGATTATGTTGAAGATCATGAAATAAAAGGTTCGTTTTTACAAAGACGACGGCGGGCAAACAAGCTCCAGAACATGTCCGACCAATTGGTCCAAACCATGCCTACAACGTCTTCTATGTCCACCAAGAAAGGGTATAAAAAGGCAGTTCGTTATTGGACATAGTCACCAGTCTGACAAAGCCCCCTAGCTTATAGAAGTGAAATGTAAATACTAGTACAAAATTATATGCAAGTAACATCATACATACTTTGGATTTGTAAAAACGAATCTTTTACTTCATTCTGCAGTAGAATAGTTACTTAGTCCCACAATAATTGGCACATACTTTTACAACCCATTTTAATGAATCGGTGAGAGTCCACAATTTTTGAATAAACTTTTTTTTTTTTTTTATAGTTATGAAGGAATTGTTTTTCACATTTTTGTCAACAGTAAAGGTTGGAACTTTTCAAGACATTTTAGTTTGTAATTTTGGCTCGTAATTAAACACCAGCGGTGAAAATAATGTCAGCCATTTTTCGATGACTTGGAAAGTCCTTTAGTTTGTTACTACAACACAATCCAACAGCTCAACTGGAACCAGGCCGATGTATGATGGGTCACTGACTAAACCACGAGTATTAATTTATCAAATCTACCCAGAATCCTCCTGGGACCCGAAATCCAAGGATAGCTCTGACCCCAGGGTGTGGTGTTGTGTGACCTTAAACATAAGTTCCATTCAGACTCTCTGTTATCTTTTTTGTTTCCTTTTAGGAGCGTCCATCTCGTGATATTTTCAGTTCTCACTATGACGCCGGACGCAATGTACGCAAATACCAAGGCACCGATCACATTCGCTCTCTATTAACAATGCGTACTCTTGAAAGCCTCAAGAACCTTGAACAGATCACAGGTAAGTAAATAATTTATATGTTAACTTTGGACCACCTTTAGATTATGTATGCTTGGAGGATTATCGGCATTAGCAAAATACTCATGTCAACTCATGCTTCTGTTGTATTTTGACCTTTGTATTGACCCTTGTGTCAAATTATGATTAGCCAGTGCATCACATAATGTGGTTGTATGACCGTTAGTTTTTATATGAGATTGTGTTTTGGGGCCCTTTGCGGATTTCTTGAAAATATATTTTCAATAAGGTTTATATGATTGGTAAGGATACATTGTAGTTACTTAGTCTGAAAGCTTTCTGATTTTATGATTTATACTAAAACCATTTTTCGATGAAACATGTCCTTCTGATATCCTAAATAAAACGCAAAAGGATGTCGAATGTCGCAACCAAAATTAAGGACATAAACGTTTACATGCTTAAAAAAAATAAGGTGCATATTTATTTCAGTATTTTAACTATTGACTCACAAAATGGATTAAGCCCGATTGTTCATAGGTTTGCTAATTCATCGTTGACCGCAAAAACATGGACACCCGGAACTATTATTAACAATTCTAACAATAATTATTGTCCATAACCTTTAACAATGAACCAAGTTATGGGTGAAGACATTGCTCTTAATATACCGCGTTTGTATTTTTAGGAATGAAACTATTCAGTGACGTTGGTCATCTGTTTTACGGCAAGTACGTCAATGGCCAACTGACAGCAATTGCCAAGGAAGGAGGGCGTTTCCTCTCTGCATCTGAAGTGCAAGACCTATATCCATTTCTAGACACAAGCAAATATGGCGACCAAGCTTTCTTGTTCCCACAAGACGCCGGTTACGTCAACCCCCGCCTTGTTGTGGCTGCCCAACAGAAAGTTGCAAAAGAACAAGGTTGCGATATCATCGATGACGTAGTAGAGTCAGTTGAAGAGGAGAGCTACCAGACTGACAAGGAGGCAGTGATGAAGATCATCACGAAGTCAGGGAACATTTTTTGGTCGAAAAGGGTGCTGTTATGTTGCGGTGCGTTTACGCAACTGAAAGATCTCCTGCCACGTGATTTAGAGCTGGATCTTAAAGTAGACGGGACATTTGTTGTGAAACTTGAATTGGGAGAGGAAGATGTAGCGAGGCTTAGCACAATGCCTACCGGAACATCGATCACTGATCCAGAATTAAATTGTTACTTTCTGCCTCCAATTAAATATCCAGATGGTAAGATCGGGGTCACATGAGAGAGAAAGGTCTGGGTCCGAGAAAACTCTCGGGAAAATCGCTACGAAGTTCACAGTTAACACTCTTGTGAACAAAATGTTGCCTTGGCAGTTTGGTTTATCGAACGATGATTAAAATACATTTGTAAGAAACAAAATACACTTTATTTTAAACGTTTTCTCTAAATATTATTTAAAGGTAAATTTATTTAAATAATATAAACTCAATAGAGGGCTAGGGGGGTTTGAAACTGCAACCCTTCAGCTTAACGTTTATGTGCTCTATCAAGTGAGCTTATTGCTCTCATGTCCACGGTCTCCCTATTTTTTTAAGTTATTTTGAAGTAACGTAGTCTTCGAGAAAGAACTTTCCACGAATTTGATTTCGAGACCCCAGAATTAGATTTTGAGGTCTCGAAATCAAGCATCTGAAAGCACAAAACTTCGTGTGCAAGGGCGGTTTTTTTTCCTTCATTATTATCTCGCAACTTCAACGACCAATATTGAGCTAAAATTTTGAAAGGTTTG
Source organism: Asterias rubens (assembly GCF_902459465.1). Lineage (NCBI taxonomy): Eukaryota > Metazoa > Echinodermata > Asteroidea > Forcipulatida > Asteriidae > Asterias > Asterias rubens. Next base: position 10,061,193 of record NC_047071.1, on the reverse strand, counting down.
TTGTTTTATGCATACATGTTGAGATACACCAAGAGAGAAGATTGGTATTTGGCAATTCCCAATAGAAAAACCTATAATTTTGTTCTCATCAGGGAAGACCTACATGAAGATAGGACCAGGTTACTTTTACCAAACTAGACTCACGACTCTCGAGGATGTGAAACGATGGTATCTATCGGCGCCTAACCAGGAGTACGTGGACAAACTCAAGGACATCTTTTTAAGTATTGTAGAAGGTAAGTTGAGTTGAGAACCGATACAATCTAGTAATGTCGTTATAGTAATATCCTGATAAGTAAAAGAAACTTAAAAGAAGATTACCGGGGAAATAAAAGTGCAAGATCACAGATATGCATCAAATCTACAAGGTCTAATTATGATGATTGTATAAAACACCCCTTTAGATATTTCTGTATAAATTGTCATATTTGATGGGAAATAATAAAACATGTTTCCCGTTTGAAGTTTATCGCTCAGTGAGCGCTTTTATTCATTTTGTTTAAATCGATGTCATGCAAAAATGTGAAATCGGTTGTTTTTCGTGACCCAGATGACTGATCGATCTCAAACTTCTTCGGGTTTGACAGTTAGAGTGTATGGTTGAATAAATAAACTGCTTACACTGCCATCAACTGTTTTGTTTGGCAAAACCAATTCTGTAATATTCCTTTAATCAGTGTAACAGTTGTGAAATAACTAATTGCATTTTTTTCCGAAACTGGATTGAGGTACCATAATTAACTTATGCTATATCCTGCAGCGAGGGACCTGTTTTGTTGCAAAAATGTGATGTTATGCATCAATACTGACCAATTAAAATTTCCCCATAGGTTTTGAGGGTTTGTTTCGTATTTTGCCAAAGAGTTGTTTATCCAAGTTTGTTGTTTACTATCATGTCCAGATTTTGCCTGGATTGGTCAATAAGCTTATTGTGCCCCGACTATTTAATTAGGTCTTATAGTTTGCGTCATCTATGTCAATTGTTTTTTTTTTTTTTACAAAGAATAATCCTGGCAGGGTTTTATCCTGCTTCCTTCTAGTCAAATCATTGTTGATTGACAATCCCTTTGGGACGTGTGGCTATGTCCAGCTTGGGATAATACGGCGAGTTGGCTGACCTGTGTTTACGCAACAGTTTTTGTTGTTGTAACAGCTCGGGTCAAGTTCGCTCAAGGATCAATGCTTAAAGGCACTGGATACCTTTCATAAGTTTCTCAACATCTGCATATTAAGCCTGTGAAAATGTTGACTCAATTAGTCGTCGAAGTTGATAGAGAGAAGAACAAACACTCTTGTCGTACAAGTTTTGTGCGTCCATGGATGCCTTGAGTTTGAGCCCTCAGCGTGGGTTTCCTTTTCAATTCAAATATTTTAGTGAGAAATTACTTGAACCGGTTCTCACAATGTTTTATACTATCGTCAGCTTTCCGTTGCTTTCCGTTACACGTTACCAAGTAAATTGTTATGCTAAAAATTATTTTGATTAATTAGCCTACTTATGTTACCAGTGCCGTTAACGAGTGGTTGTTCAGTGAGCTACCTATAATAAGGGCATGCGCCAAGAAGTTGAAGTGCAATTGACTCTTCTAATGTGTACTCAAGGCGACCGGTGTCGCATGCAATTATGTCCTCTATGCAATACTATCCGGAGGACATTATTGCATATGCACTAATGTCTGCTGGACGGTTTTGCATATGCAATCGTGTCCGCCCGGACGCTGCTGCATATAGCAATTGTGTCCGCCCGGACAAATTTGCATATGCAGTTGTGTCCTCCCTCGTGCAAAACCGTCCTTGCAGTAAATTAAACGTCATTGGTCGACGCAACACGTTCGCCATTTTTTACAAGCTAGTGCATGTCATGAATGACATGGGAAATGTTCGGTCGTTGGGTATTCGCTGCAATTTCATAAAATACGTGAATATTCATGCTGCGTATAATACGTAGGTTCAGTGCATGCTCGCTCACTTACGCGCGCACATACATTTACAGTCATGTACATGGCCGCCGGACAGTTTTTGCATAGCCCCGGACACGATTGCGTATGCAAAAACGTCCGGAGCGGACAGTGTTGCATGGCGGACACAGTAGCATCTGACACCGGCATTTTAACGCACGCTATCATTTTGTTATAACTGGTCCACTCTGCACTGTGCTGTGGAATTAGCCAATGGTGTAAACAGCTCTGCAGCGATGCAACTTTGCCCGTAGGTTGGTCCCTAATAGTAGACTAGCCTACGAGACAGAGGTCAGGCATAGTTTAATCAAACAATGTTCAACTTAAAGCCGGCCTCAGGTCCAACAAGATTTCCTTGCGCCCGCAACAAACCGTCGGCAACGCGCAGACAAAAAATTATGGTCAGGTCACAACAACTGAGAAATCGTGCGCTTGCGATTGGTTCTCGACCGTCGGGTCACGTCGTACAAGTTGAAATTGTCCTACTCTGCGACTTTGCATTTTTTTTTTTTCGAGCGGCGACTGTTTCAGATTGTGTTAAAATCGTCGCAGTTACGCTCAGGTCGTAAATAATCGCCGACTGAAAGTTCCCGATGGTCTTAGCTGATGCGCAGTGTGATCCTAAAAACGCAAGGTCGACCTGAGGCCAACTTTAGTCTTTGCGCAAACTGTGCATTGGTTGTTACACAAACTAGGAACAAGCGGTAATTTACAACTCATTTCCACTTCAGCCTAAATAGTAATGGCTGATAGAAAATCTTATTTGTGTGTGTGTTTGTGCTATAGGAATCACCCCACTCTCGGTGCAGTCTGAAACGTGCGCATGTTCCCGAACATCCACATCTCTCCCCTATTGCGATATGGTATCGCCCAGATTGGGCCTTGCGGTTGGTGGATACGGGTTTGGAGCGATGATGTCCGATGAGATAGGGAGGATAGCAGCTAACATGATCGGAGGGGACGATAAATGGAATATGGATATCCCAAGGGAAAAATTGAAAGCTCGCTACGTCACGCAGCCTGCAAAGTTGTAAGAATGTCTTGGAAATGGACCACGCCTTATTTTCCCTTATGATAATTATTAACTTTATGTACAAACAAACTTGATGTTAAATAGTTTTGCACAATTACTATTTAGTCATGTTATTAAATATACTGTTTGTGGTTGCAGTCATAGGTTACAAACCCAGTTTGTATGAGTTCTTACAATGATATTAGTTAAAATAAATTTTATTTAAGAACATTAAAGGATTTGGTTACTTTTTGTAACAGAAAACACAATGTGCACAGATTTAAATTAAATTTACACCGTTTGAAGATAATGATAAATGATTATAGATAAACAAATTTATATAGATACAAACACTACTTCACTTTTTTTTCCGTGTGCACCTTTGCACTAACACACTCGTAGTAAGAGAATACTGGGAGACTTTGGAAAACTAGGTGGCAGCAGACTTACTAGATAAAATACTACTGTTAACTTTTGTGTGAGCACACTACCAAAATTTAATTGGTATAATTAATTAATTTTGGGAAAAAAAGTGATAATTGGGGGTGAATTACTAAAAACAAATTTGAATTTAGTCCGTTTTAAGGTTTTAACGAGCTGTTTACAAAGTTTGATATTACAACAGTTATCTTCCAGTGAACTTGAATCTACATTGCTGATTGGTCACAACCAACATTATTTTTAAATAATGGAAAATTTTCACGATTTGGTAAAGTCTACAAACGGTAGTTCACTCTCTAACTTCCTGCAAAATTACAAATTCATCTGACAACAATCTCGTCTCGTCGGGGAAAAAATGTAGAATCAAACACGTTTTCATATTAGTTTATACAAAATAAATATGTTAGGTCATACCGTAGTGCCTTGTGGTACACATTCAGTAAGTTTAGGGAAGGTATACGTTTAGTTATCACTCCTAAAATTGCTAGCAACAAAAAGTTACTTGCTCACCTTGAATTGGTTGTGACGCTTTTTGAGAATCATTTCACTTTGAACTTGAGAAGATTGTGTATTCCAATGACGAGTTGACCGCTGCAGATTTTCGACAATATCTCAAAATGCTACCACCTTTTCTCATGAAAACTTCACAGGGTAGTTTTGTTGTATATATTTTATTTACAATTATAATATAAGATTCCAAAAACTAAAGGTGTACGTTCCCTTTAACCTCCAATGTTCATCCCAACATCGTGCCCTTCGCTATACCATCAGTAAGTTAACTTGCAAGGTGGAGAAAAAAAATATCATACAAAACATGTTCTCTCTTAGACCAACTTGAGTCCTTTTTTTTTTACAAAGTTGAGAAAATTGATTTAAAAAAAGATAATACATTTTATTTGCAGCTTCAATCAATGAGAACTGCATCAAAACATCTTCAGCTCTGATTGGTCACTAGGGTCAAGTTTGAGCCAGTCAATGTTTATGATTATTGTGGATGTTTATACCACGACAGATGTGCTGTCAATCGGTGCAGAAGCTTTGATAACAGTGGAAGGACTTGTATTGCGACTCTCTGATGTGAAATCTTCAAAGGCAGTGTTATCATTTCCAAGCTGTCTGTCCTCAATTTTCTTTTGGTTCTGTGAAGATATATAAATCAACCGATCTTAAAAATAAGTGTTAAGCATACACAGCATTCAGTACAAGCTCCCCTTTTTAACAACAAGTTTTATGTTTGGAAGTTAGACAGAAACTTCAGTCGTAATGAAACAGTAGAAGGACAAAGGGGTAAAGTCTGTTCGAAGCCATGATTATATGCTTATAACTTCGTTGTCGTTAAACGACTGAGTATGTTTCTATTCCCACTGGACCCAGGAAACCATGTTGTTGTTTTTTGGGGTTTTTTTAATATAAGTTTGCCCAAAACAAGGCTAAAAGCCACTCTAGGTAAAGGGCTACAAGAAAGAAAAAACATATAAATGCAGAAACTCAGTGGAGCTGAAGGTATCAATTGATATTCCTCTTAAACTATAGCAGATCAATGTAGGTTTGCTACTCGGCTGTTGCCGGTATCCATTTATACTCCTTGGTGGAGAGAAGCAATAATCATGATGTGCCCTGCTGATAGACACAAGTGCCACAACTGAAGACACGAATTCGAACTCGCATTCTGTATTATAGAGCTTGAGTCCATCACCCAAGATACCTCGGCCAAGTCACCAAACATTCGCAACTCTTATAAAATGAATATTTTCTGTGACCCAAATAACTTGTGTCTCATTCAGAAAAGCAATAACGCAACATTTTATTTAAAATCAATCAGCGTAAAAATAATGATTAATGTGAGTGTTGCTGTAGTTGTTGTTGTAGATGTTGGTTGCTGTTGATGTTGTTACTGCTGTTGTTGTAGCGGTTTTTGTTGATGTTGTTAATATTGTTGTTGTTGCTGCTGTAATTGTTGTTTGGTGTTTGTTGTTGTTGCTGTTGATGTGATTGTTGTTGTTGTGTTTGTTGGATTTGTTATTGTTTGTTTGAATGCATATTTTAATAATTAAACAAATAATAAATACCATGGAGCTATTTGGTTACCTTTGGTGAATCGTTAACACTAGACAACGTCAAGTCGTCAGGAAGCGGAACGCTATTTCTTGACTTGTCACTTTCCTGCTGATTATACCAGATACTACCGGCCAGTTCCAGTTCTGTCTGGTCTCCACCGGTCTGTGGTGAGAGGTACGAGTGGTTTGTTCCGTTCGTCTCTCCTCGTGTACCGCTCTCGACGGATTTAGCAACGCCAGTCACGGCGGCAACGCTCAGGTTTCGGTTGTAAGATCGCCGGCGACTGGAGGCGCTCCTCAGCCGGACTTCTGATGACGGATGGTCGAACGGCGAGTCCAGCCCGAGGCTGTGTAGCTCTTTGGTGATTTCAATTTGGTCTTCCACGCTCAGTTGGTTGATCCCATGCTCGGATATGTCGGCACCCAGAATTTCACATTTTAGGGAGCATCTGATTGAGGCAAAAGGAGCAAACTCATAATATGAACAAGTCTTTATCTTAAAAATCATCCTTAATCTATGTATTGAAGCCGGAAGTTCTCACCTCCTGCTGATGCTAATCTCTGACTTAATATTGACACCTAACCATTATTGTGTCATCCTTCGGGGGGGGGGGGACGTACAGTGTTTTGTGTAAATGCAATTAAAGGCAGTGGACACTATTGGTGATTACTCAAAATAATTATTAGCATGAAACCTTACTTGGTAGCGAGTAATGGGGAGAGATTGGTAGTATAAAACATTGTGAGAAACGCTCCCTCTGAAGTGGAGTAGTTTTTGAGAAAGAAGTAATTTTCCACAAATTTGATTTCAAGACCTCAAGTTTATAATTTGAGGTCTCGAAATCAAGCATCTGAAAGCACACAACTTCATGTGACAAGGGTGTTTTTTTCTTCTTAGTTATCTCGAAACTCCAACGACCAATCGTGCTCAAGTTTTCACAGGTTTGTTATTGTATGCATATGTTGAGATACAGCAAGTGAGGAGACTGGTCTTTGACAATTACCAATAGTGTCCACTGGCTTTCAACCGAGCTAAATGATATAATTGTGACTCACCTTAGTCCCACCGTTTTGCTGATTATGACGAGTAAAAAAGAGGCAGTCACCAGGGTCCACGAAAACATAGTGACTGCCATCAAGCACTGTACTCCAAGCAGTCTAAAACCACCACCATAAAACAGACCTGCGCCATAATATTGAACAAAAGGGAATTTATTTTATTATTATTATTATTATTATTATTATTATTATTATTATTATTATTATTATTATTATTATTATTATTATTATTATTATTATTATTATTAGTATTAGTATTATTATTATTATTATTATTATTATTAGTATTAGTATTAGTATTAGTATTATTATTATTATTATTATTATTATTATTATTATTATTATTATTATTATTATTATTATTATTATTATTATTATTATTATTATTATTATTATTATTATTATTATTATTATTATTATTATTATTATTATTATTATTATTATTATTATTATTATTATTATTATTATTATTATTATTATTATTATTATTATTATTATTATTATTATTATTATTATTATTATTATTATTATTATTATATATTTTTTTTTAAAGATTGCTTCTGACGTTGGTGCAAGGGGATCTGCTGTAGCCTGAACGTCTGAAGTCACACTTCGAGTCCCGTGAATTACGCCAGAGATCTGCCATCGTCCATCCCCATCCATAATCACCTTTCACTTACTTTTGTGTTAATGTAGAATGAGTCAATTCATAGCAACAAAAGTACGCTGCTAGCGCAGACGACTGAAAGTGCAGCTGCCAAATTATCACCTCGGACCAATCAACACACTGGTATGGAAAGCATACGTCACTGCACGTTTATCCATTGAAATCATTGGGTGCGTTCGTTTAGCTTCCCTGGGTCGACCCGGTATGCCCCGGTACGTTCGAATAGCTTTGACGGGGCTCACCCGGGTGGGGCCCCAGTGCCCTGATTGTGGAGTGGGTCACTTGGGGTGACCTGACTCAGGTGCATGCCGTCACCACGAAAGGGCGAGTGTGATCGTTCGATTAGCTCCTGTCAGGGGCTCACCCGAGTGAGCACCGCGGGGTAGACCCAGGGAAGCTAAACGAACGCACCCATAGTATACAATAAATTCGTGGTTCTGGTAAACCAATACCTGTCTTAATCCTTAGTTGATGAGGACAGGGGACCAGTCTACGTTTCTATGGACATTTAGATATTGAGTGAGACTTGTATGAATAGGGAGACTTTTGAACGCTAGGTGGCAGCAGACTTTATAGGTAAATTTCCATTGTTAGCGTTCCGAGCTTGCCCACATGTGACGTTACCGACAACAATAGATTTACTAGGTAAGCCTGCTGCCACCTAGCGTCCAAAGAAAGTCCCACATTACTGTCCCCTCGAGGCAGGAAATGGTGATACGGCTGTTCGGCTTTTTGATCTGTTTAATATTCTTAACGCTCTAATTAGAACCACACGAGAAGAGAAGATTATAAAGAAATTTCAGTTTTAGACCCACAGAGTCAAGTAGGGACTGAAAACCCAATTCACAAAGTGCCTCCGGTGGGATTCGAACCGGGTCCAAGAGGTGGAAGTTAATGGAAGATACCACTACACCAACCTGACCGACCAACCTAACCAAATTAATTACCTGTTTCTTGTGTGAGATTTTCAATTTCGTCCGGTCTCGCGAAGAGTCCAACTGCTGCGAGACTCCAAAATGCTGCCAAAAGATGGACGCCAACAATCCCAACTGGGTCATCAATCTTGAGTTTCTCCAACAGACAAGGAGTGGATACAGCTATACAACCCCCAACGGCACCAATCACAAAACCTTCCCAGGGCCTGGACAAGGCGCATATTGCTGCGGAAAAAGAAGTGGGTAATTTTGAAGGCAGTGGACACTATTGGTAATTACTCAAAATAATTACTGGCATAAAACCTTTCTTGGTGACGAGTAATGGGGATAGGTTGATGGTATAAAACATTGTGAGAAACGGCTCCCTCTGAAGTGCCATAGTTTTCGAGAAAGAAGTATTTTTCCACGATTATGATTTCGAGACCTCAAGTTCAGAACTTGAGGTCTCGAAATCAACCATCTAAACGCACAAAACTTCGTGTGACAAGGGTATTTTTTCTTTCATTATTATCTCGCAAGTTCGATGACCGATCGACCTCAAATTTTCACAGGTTTGTTGTTTTATGCATATGTTGAGATACACCAACTGTGAAGGCTAGTCTTTGACAATTACCAATAGTGTCCACTGTCTTTAACTCATGGAACGTGATATTCTTTTTACGTACAATTATCTGTATGTGACTGACCATCACCTTTAGAAAAGAACGGGATCCAATCATTTCACGCAGAAATTAAAAGAGGAAAGCTCAATATTGCCCGGGTTTTAGCCCAGCAAATGATGGTTTTATGAGACCATTTGCCTTTTAGGCCCTAGTCTGTTTTTATTGTATAGGATACATAGTACGTTGATTTGCTTGTTCACCTTGTTCATTCGCATGCACATTCATAATGGATGTTATTTCAGTATAACCATTTTAAAGGCAATGACACTGGTGGTAATTACTCAAAACAATTATTAGCATAAAACCTTTCTTTGTGACGAGCAATGGGGAGAGGTTGATGGTATAAAACATTGTGAGAAACAGCTCCCTCTGAAGTGCCATAGTTTTCGAGAAAGAAGTAATTTTCGATGAATTTGATTTCGGGACCTCAGATTTAAAACTTGATGTCTCGAAATCAACCATCTATTAAAACGCACACAACTTTGTGTGACAAGGGTGTTTGTTCTTTTATTATTATCTCGCAAGTTCGATGACCGATTGAGCTCAAATTTTCACAGGTTTGTTATTTTTATGCATATGTTGAGATATACCAACTGTGAAGGCTAGTCCTTGACAATAAAACATTACCAATAGTGTCCACTGCCTTTAAGAGTTTGATGGGTGCCAATATGCTCAGTTGCAAAAGTGCGTATTTCCCAATTAAAAATGCAATATAATATTTGCATGCTTGTACACTATAAATGCTGTCATTGTACATGTACATCTTTTATACTTAAGATAAGACTGTGTACGGTGGCATTCTTAATTTATCAACTTAACTAGAAAATAATACAGAATTGGTTTTGTTTTTTGACAAAATTCATTACTCCTAAACAAAGTAGCTACATTTTAACAAAACTAATGTTCGATAAAACGAATTCCTGTTTGTATTTGGACGCAACTGAAAATGCCGAAACAGTCAATGAGGGATTGCATACAATCCCATTATCGATTGCAAACTCTCAATCGCACGTTTTTACAGAGTAGTTTGGTTCGGGCGCCCTCTGTTGGCAGCTGATTGTAGGAAAGGTGCATGTGAGAAGAACACAGATAATAGTTATTTATCCCCGATGCAAATTTAAATCTAAATATTGTCATTATTCAATGATGTATTAATTGTCAAACTGTAACAGCTGTGTACTATTTCAAAAGTGGTTTTCCCTTTTGTTACTTGTCGTTAAAGACAGTGGACACTATTGGTAATTGTCAAAGACTAGTCTCCACAGTATGTGTAGCTCAACATATGCATAAAATTACAAACCTGTGAAAATTTGAGCTCAATCGGTCGTCAAATTTGCGAGATAATAACGAAAGAAGAAAAAACCTTGTCACACGAATTTGTGTGCTTTCTGATGCTTGATTTCGAGACCTCAAATTCTAAACTCGAGGTCTCGAAATCAAATTCGTGGAAAATTACCTCTTTCTCGAAAACTACGTCACTTCAGAGGGAGCCGTTTCTCACAATGTTTTATACCATCCATCTCTCCCAATTACTTGTAATCAAGAAAGGTTTTATGATGATAAATAGTTTGAGTAATTACCAATAGTGTCTACTGCCTTTAGAGATAGAAGGAACACCAAGTAGCAGACAGTGTGCAGTTAAAACTAACTAATTAAGTGCACTATGGCTACTTTATAGTTACAGCAAGTCAAACTCTCAACATTTCCTGTTCAATCATGTGTATTGGGAGGAACTGTTTGGCTTCACGCAGTTAATGCCCCTCTTGTTTAGCTTCTTAAAAATATAAATAAATTTGAAAATTATGAAAGGCACAACTTCCGGCTTCTCGCGACTTTGTAACATCAAGATGTAATCAAATTAAGAAACGCAATGAAAGCAAACCAACACAATAAGACAACACAGGACTAACCGAAACACAGACAGACATGAAGGAAAAACGAGCTTTTAGGCAAAACGGTGGGAACTTCTTAAATGTAATAAGCATTGCAACTCATCATGCAAATTGGCAAATCATGCTATTATGCCACAAAAGTTGAATAACTGCATGCGGTAGATAAGAAATGAGAAATAATGTAAAGAGTGAAGACTGGCACACTTGAACAAATCTTAAAACACGCAAGATGCCGATAATTGTAAAACGTGTACAAAAGATGATTTGTCGAAGAAAAGGAATTTGGACAAAGGATAGTTTGTTAAAAAAAAAATACACAAACTCTGGAAAGGGATGTAATAAAATGAATGTTTGACTATTAAGTATGTTTTCTAATACCCGAGCGAAGTTAGATTGTGGTTCGAAAATCCGCATCTAATTACACATTACCATATCTGGGCATGGTTTGTATGCCTCATCAATTTTATGTACGAAGTATTGAGTGAAATAATATTGTTCTTCCCCTCAAAAAAAAAAAAAAAATCATATTCCCCCTACACTGCCGGTGGAACAGTCCAGTCTATGATAATAATGACTTTGTGTCTCCAAGAACATTGCACTGATAAGAACACATTGAGATCAATAAAAAATTGCAACTCATGAGAAAATTAAAAAAAACAAACATAAACAGCACATTCGAGTTAAAAAAAAAATCCCATCGCATGATTATGAGCTGAAGAGGAGGAAAAAAGGGTAAACAGAACTTTGGACGGATAAAAACATGGTGCATGTTGTAATCAGAGCAAGAAGACTTGAAAATTGAACATAAAAAGAAAACTGTTTCGTTGTGTCATATCTGTAGCTATTAAAATGCTCATTGCACAGGCAAAAAGGGCTGTTTTAAATACAGCATAAATCATAAAATCTGCCGCGTTAAGAAATTTGATTTTTGGAATCACCTGTACTGCCCACGAGAGCTCCCAATACACCGTTGATTAAATAGGAAATGTTAAATTTTCGATCGAGGGTCATCCAGCTGAATGTTAGTCCGACTATACCCCCTCCCATCGATGACGTCATTGTCGTCATGGCCGACCTACAACGAAGATGGACATGAAATCAAATGCGGCAAAACAAATCAGAAAGTGCCAAGGGGGACTTCAGAGATGTACACAAGTTCTGTTGTGTTGTTACCTGCAGCTGTGCGCTAACGAACCCGATTTCCTTTTTCATTTGAGGCCGGTAATTTTGCAACGAAAAATTATCACTCACCTTTTATTTGGCAAAATCAAAGCTAAGTGCTCGCAACAAAATAACAGAAACTTCTTGTGCCTTTTGAAGTTTCCCTTAGTATAAAACCTTATGAAAAATCACCTGTTATTCCAACAAGGCCCCCTAGGACCCCATTATTTAAAAAGCCAATGTCAAATTTGCGTCCGGATGGGCGAAAGATCCAGCTGAGCCCTAGACCCATCAACCCTCCTCCGGATGAAGATAAGAGTGTGTTAACAGCAGCTCTGGAAAGTAGTCAGACAGTTTCAAGTTGCTAATGAATAGGGGTTCGTGATTGGGGAAACTTTACACATTAAAATGAGTCATGACAAAGACATGCGTGTGAACCAAAGCATACAAAATTACAACACAGTCAGATTCTAGAAGTATCATATAGATTATCATATATGCTTTGGCATAAAAGAGAGTCTACGGGGTGTTGCTGACAAACTTTCTTATTTGAAGGCAGATGATACCCAGATGATACCTTTTATTTGTCAACATTGGAAACACCAGAAGGCATAATTCTGAGAAAGATGGGTCTGTACAGGTCTGCACGAAGATGTTTTGGTTCATTCTTAAGTTTCAAAATTATGTTCATTCAAAACGGCCTTCAATTTCACCTTTTGACTGAAAAATAAATTCTTCATTGGAATGTAAAGACCCATTAGTTGTGACGTCCTGAAAATCTGATCAAGTTTCTGCATGACACGTTATTCATGTTCCAACTACAAATTCGTATTGTGCACATGAATAAACCTCCCAGATTTCCGTCAGTATATCTCAAAAACGCTGACATGTTTTTAGACTAAAATTTTAACTTGTTATTTTTTGCATTTATCTCGATTTTTCTAGGAATACAACATGCAAACGGCTCAAACAGTTGTAGGGTCCGGGTCAAGGTTAAGGTTAATGTTCAGATTAAGGTTAGGGTTGGGGTCAGGCAAGTGAATAATATATCTATTAGAAAGTGGGTCGGCACATCGAAAAATGTAATTCGACATTCCCCTTGCTCTTTAAACGATCGAACAAAATGAGGGAAATAAATTTGTTAGACCATGTTAATGTTTATGACTCACCGGGTAGCAAGTTTCCACTTTCCACCAGAGATACCAAACGTACTGCCGCAGTTGAAGCCGAGCCAACCCCACCAAAGCATAAACATCCCCAAGAGGGCGTTGGTCGGGTTACTCATCTCAGGCTCGCCTTTACCTTCAAAGCGCCCTCTACGGGGCTTCAGCATCAGGGTAGCAACCAGACCGGTGGTGCCTCCCACAAGATGAACGGCACCTTTAAGTAAGTTGTGACATGCATTATTAGAGCGTGGGTTCCTCTACCCGCTTCGGTGCCCCATCAGCTTGCTTTTTTTGACTGAAGGAAAATGTTTTATTTGAAAACTATTGTCTTTTTGAGAAGTGCTTTTGCTTCATCTTACCCGAAAAGATTGTGTTTACTTAAATTGTTGTTGGGTCGCATCCCGGGTTTTTCCGATTATAATGAACTGTGTTTTATAAAGAGCGATAATTTGACATTCAGAGCTCTGTGCTGTAGAACTAAATCTTCTTTCATCAAGAAATAAAGCTTTTTTATTATTTTATTTTCTTTAACAACTAGTTTTTCTCACAAAAGTTTAAATTCGGCAAACATCAGGTCAGCCACTAAGAGGCGACTGCCACTGACTCGAATTTGTCAGTAAGCTAGGAAACATTCTTACCCGTATTCGTTGGGGTTTATTCCAGTCGGGACAAACTACTAAACATTAAAGACTATACTCATGTCTATCATTAGACGTTCCCGATGTAAAATAACAATAAACCCATTGCCTATCTTTAGATTTAAACCTCTTTTTATGGTTAGATTTTTTTCAACCAACAGTGATTTCAACTATGTTCAAGTCTACCACTAATTTAGTCCCTTCTGTAACGAATAACAAAAAAACCTTTGCCTCTCTTTGGATCTAAAGCTCTATTAATATGGTTTGATTTCGGTCGCAAACTCAAGTCTATCATTAATGGTGCGTTATCTTCACATTGCGTTTAATATATTTCGCTAACAATAAGTCTGCACTTATTTACGAAGAAAAAGAAGAATATCCCTTTTTATGCGAAATAACATTTGACCTCACTTTGGAACCAAAGTACTCGCTCAGCCAACCGAGATCAATAGCATTACACCCGAGATTCCCAATGACTTGAATTAACATCGATATTTGCTTCACTGTTGGCTATATGCAGCCGTACAATTACCGCGTAACGACCGTCCATTAACTCAAGCTACCAAGGAAGGTTTATCGCATTCTTAACGGCGAAGGTCGGAGGAAATGGGGAAGACTCGTATCAATCCTTCTTAATGTTAAGGTCAATGTGACAACGCACTTTTTGGAAACTAATACAATTGTGTTTTGTGTTATTTGACTTGAATGGTTGAGACTCTTGTGGGCTCCTATTGGCGTATGTCTATGGCAAACGTAGTACGATAATCTAGCCAATGCCTGCCCCTGCAATACTTTGGGTAATACCCACTTGCCACTGCAATATCAATGGGTTACCTACAATTGCCCCTGCAATATCAATGGGTTACCTCCTTGCCCCTGCAATATCAATGGGTTGCCTACTTTCCCCATACAATATCAATGGGTTGCAATTGCCCCTGCAATATTAATGGGTTACCTCCTTGCCCCTGCAATATCAATGGGTTACCTACTTGCCCCTGCAACGTCAATGGGTTACCTACAATTGCCCCTGCAATATTAAGTGGTTACCTACTTGCCCCTGCAATATCAATGGGTTGCCTACTTGCCCCATACAATATCAATGGGTTACCTACTTGCCCCTGCAATGTCAATGGGTTACCTACAATTGCCCCTGCAATATTAATGGGTTACCTCCTTGCCCCTGCAATATCAATGGGTTGCCTACTTTCCCCATACAATATCAATGGGTTACAATTGCCCCTGCAATATTAATGGGTTACCTCCTTGCCCCTGCAATATCAATGGGTTACCTACTTGCCCCTGCAACGTCAATGGGTTACCTACAATTGCCCCTGCAATATTAAGTGGTTACCTATTTGCCCCTGCAATATCAATGGGTTGCCTACTTGCCCCATACAATATCAATGGGTTACCTACTTGCCCCAGCAATGTCAATGCAGCCCATTCTAGCGAAGAAGCCTGTTTCTGACCATATCCAGTGAGCTGGGAAACAATACACCAAAGTATTGACGAGCGAGAAGGCGCAGTATGCTTCTAACTTAGTTCTTTCTGCCATCGCACCTGGAGATACAAATCACAAACATAAAACATAATAATAATAATAATCTAAACATTTTTACACAAAAAGGTATCACAACGCTTTACAACAACAATAACAAGCAATCAAAAATTAACAATTCAAAGCAATGAGAAATGAATAAATAGCCTAAAGCCCGGTTTATACTTCCTACGAATGCTTCGTGTGATGCGTCACAAAGGGAAATTGAGCGCGTACCGATTGTTGCATCACCAAAATTCGCTTCGCATTCGCATTCGCAGGAAGTATGACCGGCCTTAAGAAGCGAAATAAGTATGAAAAAGGAAAATAAGTGTGAAAACATCAGCACCAACGTTTGCGTTTGTGCTTGTTTATTTTATATGTGTATTTTTACTGGTCACATTGCCATTTTCTTTTAGGCATCTCAAAGCACAAATTATTTGTGCGACAAGGGTGTTATTTTCTGCCGTGGTCAGATTTGTTATTATTTTCATGCATATGTTTGGATACACAAGGAGCGCGTTTTGGCGACCCCAACCAAAAACTGTTTCGGTTGTTGGTCGTTGGTTCTGCTGTTCAGACTGAACGACAACCGAGTTGTGAGCTCGGGTACCGTTTTGGTTGTGACGTCAGAAACAGTTTTTTGGTTGGGGTCGCCAAAACGCACTCCAGAATACTGGCTATGATTGACAATTACCAAATGTGCCTCTAACCCCTTCTCTAGTATCAAACCCATAGAGGTAGGTTCCTACATCCTTCTTCAATTTATCTAATGGTGATATACAACTTCAAACCAAGTATGTTTAACCGCCTATGTCAATTATCTCGAATGTCCACTCAAATAATTTGACACTAGTTTCTCACTTTAGATACGAACCACCACAATTAAATAATACAATTAGCTGATGTATTCCATTGGATAGCGGTCAAGGTTCCGCGAATGCATCATATTCAGATATTCTCTCACTCGGGTTCTCAGGTACTATAGGAAAAGCTAAGCTATTTCTGTTATCAGCGCAGAGTGAAAGCGATTTCCCGCGCTTTGTCCGATACGCGGGAAATTTTGAAGAGCTTTTCATGCGTGTGATTGTGGTCTTGAATAATATACACTTGACGTATACCACGAAACAAACGAACAAATATATCTCGTAACAGTAATTTTGTGTTTCTTTTGTTGCTGTAAAGCAATATGTTGGTGATGTTGTGGACAAAGGAAAATTTTGTTTTTAGTAGGATTTGAATCTTTGCTTGATGGAAGTAGAACTATTAAGAGAGGTTTGCGGCAACATCATGTTGGTTGCGAAAAGAAACTGTGGTTAACGATTCTAGTTTTGGCACAACGGTTCAATTTTAAAAAGTTAAGTTTATTTATTTGTCCACAACATCAAGATCAGTCTACGATGTTTATATATGCATACTTTAGCAAATAATGACTACAATCTATAACACAATAGAAAGAAGATTTTCAAGCTAACTTTGAAAAGATACTGCCCGTTAACAATGAGAAGCATAGCTTTTTAAGTATGGGCCCCAGACAGGCTTGCTCGTTGAGCAGGAACCATAAGAGCACAATGTAATAGAATGGGCAAATTAGACGGCAAGAGGCATGGGCTTAAAGGGCAAGCTGTGTTTAACCAAGGCGTAAGAACATACCTAAACACAACCAACAGAACCCAAACTACTCAAAAAGAGATATTCACAATACCGCAAACTTAAAGACACTGGGCACTATGGTAATCGTCAAAGACCAGTCTTCTCACTTGGTGTATCACATCATAATATGCATAAAATAACCAACCTGTACAAATTTGAGCTCGATTGGTCGTCGGAGTTGCGAGAAAGAAAACACAACATTGTCACATAGGGTCGTGTGCTTTCAGACGCTTGATTTCGAGACCTCAAATTCTAAACTTGAGGTCTCAAAATCAAATTCGTGGAAAATTACTTCTTCCTCGAAAACTACGTCATTTCAGAGGGAGCCGTTTCTCACAATGTTTTATACTACCGATCTCTCCCCATTACTCGTTATACCAAGTAAGGTTTTATGCTGATAATTTTTTTGAGTAATTACCAATTTTGTCCACTGCCTTTAAGGGTTTTTTTTTAAGTTTTTTTTACCAGAGACAATGGTTGTAGCTGTCGTAGCGAATGAAGCTTGGAAAACAAACTTGGCAAATACCCAGCCCATCTCATCTGGATCCGTGGAGTCGGTGAAGAAATGACCAACACCTGAGGAAGAAAACAATGTGTTTATTCTTATTATTTGTTATTTGTAGTCACAGTCAACATCGAAGATTAATACAAAACAAGCAGTACTAACTGAAGTAACTACATAACTTTAAAAAAAAGCGTATTAAACCACGGTTGCACTAAGGCAATTAGCGTAGAAAAAGGTAAAAAATGAAGAAAAAAAAGTAAATACCGTAAACAGCATTGTTGTTATATTGAAAAAAAGTGCAATAAAAAAACATACAACGTGAACTTACTGTAGAAACCTCAACATGTTAAAATGAAAAGGAATTATGTAACAAATAATACTTTAAAAACAATTAAATAATTAAATTAAAAAAAAAAAAAAAAAAAAAAAAAAAAAAAAAAATAGCAAATCAGTCTTCTTCCATTCAAAGTAACGTTTTCTTCCAATTGTTCGCTAGGTTTAGTATTTTTTAGGGGGTTGAATGTTGTTTTGACCAAACAGTTTGAGTTGTTTTTAATTCCATTCGCCTAATCCATGACAGTAATCAACACGAGGTTGCTGGCTCCAATCATGTCATCAATAAAAGAGACCTGGCCTGTTTTAATTTGACTCGCCAGTCATTAAATGACCAAGTCGTGATTATTGCCACCAGGCGGCAAGTAAACCCAATTTGGAATTGACGACATCGTCTACACCATTTCGCGCCTAAAAAATTACGTTCGTTTCAGAGGACAGAAATTTAATTAAAGAACTACTTTGAGTCGAAGCTTTTCACACCAGTACTTCATTTACTTCATTTATGAGTAACATGCCTGTGATATTTTTTCACAGGACTCGGGAAAGTACTGAGTATACAGTGCTAACACACATCGGTGTATGGGTAAAAACCAAAATTAATATTCTTTATCCCTGATGCAAATTTAACATCTATTATTTCATTTACTAACATAAGCATTCGCCACGTACTTCGACCCACTTATTTTATCATTAAACAACATCAGTGACAACCCTGATATAAAATAATTATGTTTACTCGTTGTGTTCAACAATAAACACTTCCGGGTCAGAACTGACTCGTATTCTATGTTTCAGTGCAACTCAACCCATTATTATCTGGGTCGGGTTGACCCGAAATATATTTCTATATGACACAGAAATAGTTCAAACTGTCGCGGAGTCTTTGTATAAAGTCCATTACCACTCTTCGTATAAACCTGGCACAAACAAAATGGTCAGAACCCCCAAGACCCGGAACTCGGGTCAGATCTGACCGGAGAGATCTTAGAGTAACCCATAGAAGAATGACATTACTGCAGTTAGTACGTAGCGTCAATTGATGTTGCTATTCTTTTGACACTGTACAGCATTTTTACCTTAAAACATTAATATTATTAGTCGCTCTTCAGAATCTGGTCATTGACTTAAAGACCGTGTCCGACACATAGGTCGGAACCGTAGAGTTATATGGGTCATTTCATGTCAGACCAACGCACTTTTTTACCAAATGTCTTCCGATTTTGATAAAAATTGCTGTGCTTGTAGGTCCTAATGAGCAATGAATGCACACAAATTTTCAGCCCGATCGGACTTTCCATGTGGTCAGGGCAGAAACCACTAAAATCTTACATTTTTAGGGTAAAATACCACATTTTTGGTAAAAATATGTGATAACCATGTCAATTGTTATCACATATATGCAAATTTGGTATCAAATTGATGAGAATTGCATGCTCAAATCAATTCTTTCATCAAAAATAAATTTTCTGAAATATCTTTAATATGTTATCGTGACCTTTGACCCCGTTTTTGAAATAATGTATCATTCCAAAAATCTACGAAATAAAAATCATTTGATAGAGCATGTCTTCCTCTATCAGAATCCACTAAGAAACAGTTGGGCTCTTCAAAATTTACAAGTTTATGACTATTTTTGTACAAGTCACTATGATCTTTAATATGTTATCGTGACTTTGACCAAATTTTGAAATAACGCATCATTCCAAAAGTCAATGAATTGAAAATCACTTGATAGAGCATGTCATCCTCTATCAGAATCCACTAAGAAACAACTGGGCTCTTCAAAATGTACAACTTTAAGCCTATTTTTGTACAGTTGGTAGGTTACAAATTAGTCAATTTATACATGTACTTTACTTTATAAATAAATAAAAATAAAAAACTTTCCAAAGTTACTAAAATTGTTATTGGTTTGGGATTTTTTTATGTTGAGGGCTGATGTGGTCTAACCAGAATCATACTTTAAAATACCAGCAGTGACGCACCCAGGATTTAATTTGGGTTGTGGGTGGAGGAGGGTGGAGGTGGAGGGCATTTTTCTGAAACAAAATTCTTTCCAAGATGGTAAACAAAAAATGTCACCATGCTGCAACTCTGACTTCATCGGAAGGTTAGCATGCCTTGTCGTGTGCTATACGGTTAAATGGAAATCGCACAGTTAGCACAAAATCTGCTGCTGAGCAGCTCTATTAAAATGGGCACTGAAGTCAGAGTTGCAGCATGGTGAACAAATTGTTCTTGAAGATTTCTCAGAAAGTTACTATGCATTAATTTGTTGTTCAAGATTCATCACAGGGGGTTAAAGTAAAGTAGTGATCTACTGAAGAAAGGCAGACAGCTTCTCCATCTCAACCTTGATGTAATCTCTAACTGGGATCACTAATAATCACAGTGGTGCACCCGAAAGTAGGGGGGGGGGGGCGACGATGGGTCTGGGGGATCGATCCCAGCCCCTCCAAGGTATTCAATTTGTTTGTTTGATTTGTTTTGATTTTTTGTTTTACAATCTTCGAAAGAAATTTTTGGGGAAAATGTGGCCCACCCCCCAAAAAAAATAAATCCTGGGCGTGTCACTGCTGATAGTTTAAATTCTGATTCTGGTTAAACCACATCAGCCCTCAACAAGAAACAAATCGCAAACCATGAACACTTTAAGTAACTTTAGAAACAGAAGAGTGAGGTTTGTTGGTGGATTTATTATGTAAAGTATATAAATTGACTAGTTTGTGGCCTAACAACTGTACAAAAATGGTAATAAAATTGTAAATTTTGAAGAGCCCAGTTGTTTCTTGGTTGATTGTGATAGAGGAAAACATGTTCTATCAAGTGATTTTTATTTTGTTGATTTTTGGAATGATGCATTGTTTCACAAATTGGGTCAAAGGTCACAATAACATGTTAAAGATCACGGTACTTGTACAAAAATAGTCATAAACTTGTAAATTTTGAAGAGCCCAACTGTTTCTTAGTGGATTCTGATAGAGGAAGACATGCTCTATCAAGAGATTTTTATTTCATTGATTTTTGGAATGATACATTATTTCAAAAACTGGGTCAAAGGTCACGATAACATATTAAAGATTACAGTGACCTACATTTCAGAAAATTTATTTTTGACAAAAGAACTGATTTGAGCATGCAATTCTCATTATTTTGATACCAAATTTGCATATATGTGATGAGAATTGACATGGTTATGACATATGTTTACCAAAAAGGTGGTATTTTACCCTAAAAATGTCAGAATTTAGTGGTTTCTGCCCTGACCACATGGAAAGTCCGATCGGGCTAAAAATTGCTGTGCATTCATTGCTCATAAGGACCTACAATCACAGCTATTTTTATCAAAATCGGAAGACATGAGGTAAAAAAGTGCGTTGGTCTGACATGGAATGACCCACTTCTTATATATAAGAAGGTCGGAACATGTGCGTTGTCTAGGAAACCACCACAACGCTGAAGTATATTATTACTTAGACATACCATGGTTACCACAACAAAAAATACTTTATTGTATTCTCACCATGCAAAGTTTCAAGTCGTACTTTTGTATAAAGTGTTACTGGCAAACCTTCTAGATTGTATTTCCACGTGCAAATTTTGAAAACATACTCATGAACATAATGTTACTGAAAACCTTATACTATAAGTCGACACCTTGCGAAAATGATAATCCTATATCATGATGACGTTACTACAAACGATACTAGATTGTTTTTCAATCATGCATCGTTTTAAAGGCAGTAGACACTATTGGTAATTACAACAACAAAAATATATATTAAACCTTTTTTGATTACGAGTAATTGGGAGAGGTTGATAGTATAAAACATTGTGAGAAACAGCTCCCTCTGAAGTGACGTATTTTTCGAGAAAGAATTAATTTTCCACGAATTTGATTTTGAGACCTCAGATTTAGAATTTGAGGTCTCGAAATCAAGCATCTTAAAGCAAATACTTTATGTGAAGATGGTTGCGACAAGCGCGTTTTTTGTTCATGAATATCTCGCAACTTCGACGACCGATTGAGCTCAAATTTTCAGAGGGTTTGTCATTTTATTCATAGTTATGTTGCGATACACCAACTGTGAAGACAGTCTTTGACAATTAACAATAGTTTCTAGTGTATTTAAAGTCCTACTCGTGAGCATGTTGCTGCAACAAAACTTTCTAGACTGTATATCCACCATGCACAGTTTGAACATCCTACTAAATTAACATCGGGTGTTACTGCAAACCTTATAACTTAAGAATGTCCACCATGTCATGGCCGAGCGGTTAGGAGCACTGGATTCAAGCACTTGTGTTTGATCAGCAGGGTGTGGGTTCCGCTCCCGGTCGTTACACTTGCTAAATTAAACTGGGAGGTAGTGCTTTCTGCTCTACCGGCTAGTCTTCGAATTGAAGATACCCAAGCCTACATTTGTATGGACTGTGAAAGGGGGTAACCCTGTTTCAGCCCTAGGAGTAGGTGGCAATGACTTCTGGAAAAAAATAATTGTAGCCCACACGTAGAAGTGGCCTTCAGGCCTTGTGTGTCAGGCGACTTGCATAACAAAAAAACATTTGCAAACCCTAATCATGATTGTATTTCTGTTAACCATAGATTGAAATTCAACCGTGCACAGTTTGAAATTCCTATTCAAAATGAACATGGTGTGACATAGAGTAGAGCTTGTCTCCACCGTAAAACGTTTCAAATCATGTCCATGGACTTTGGGCCTATACACCATGGTGTTTTTGCAAACCTTAATTGGATCTCCACCATGCCGGATGGAATTGTTGTTGTTCGTTACATAATCCAGCCTTAATTGGGTTCCTTGTCTTCGAGGCTCTTTAAAAAATGGCCAGCGACAAAACAAAGCGAATGTACTTTTGTTTGCATCATAGCATTTTAATTACAGTATCAATTGCGGCGGTTAAACAGAGTGTTTATCACATGATTAGAGTGAGCGGAATAAATCTAAGCTAGGACATGCAGGAAGTGTTGTTGCTCCGTGATTAACCCTTTTTTTTCTTTTCGTGTTGACCATTGTTGTTGTTAAAAGGTAATTTAATTCTAGCCCCTATCTTTAAAGCCATTGGACCCTTTCGGTAAACAGTATTGCCCAAATTAAGGCCCACACTTCGTGTACCACAACTTCTATAGCAAATAACAAACCTGTGAAAATTTAGGCTCAATCGGTCATCGGTGTCGGGAGAAAACAACGGAAAAACCCACCCTTGTTTCCGCGCGTTTCGCTGTGTCATGACATGTGTTTAAAATAAATCCGTAATTCTCGTTAACGAGAATGTATATTGTTTTGCTGTTTTCTCAAAAAGTAAAGCATTTTATGGAATAATATTTCAAGAGAAGTCTTTCACCATTGCCTTCTGTAAACCCTGTAAGTTATTTGTAAATCTGTGAACTTTTATTATTTTTTCTGAACCGAAAGGGTCCAATGGCTTTAATATAGATGTGAGGAGTGCATGCATACCCCCCCCCAAAGAAAAAAATAATAAATAAATCGTTTGAGTTTTAACTTGATGACGTTGCCTTTCTATGGTTAAGTGCCTTCACCAAATTACCATCCTTTGTAATTAATTTTTGCGGGGTTCTAATCTACGTTTTGATTATCATTAGATTATCATTACTAAGTTAGCGTACGCAGACCCTTTAAAATAGAGAAAGGAATGTTCCTTATGGTCGAATGTTTTACTTAATTCCTTTGAAGGCAGTGGACACTATTGGTAATTACTCAAAATAATTATCGGCATAAAACCTCACTTGGTAACGAGTAATGGGGGAGAGGTTGACAGTATGAAACATTGTGAGAAACGGCTCTCTCTGAAGTGACATTGTTTTCGAGAAAGATGTAATTTTCCACGAATTTGATTTCGAGACCTCAGATTTAGAATTTGAGGTCTCGAAATCGACCATCTAAACGCAAACAACTTCGTGTGACAAGGGTGTTTTTTCTTTCTTTGTTATCTCGCAACTTCGACGTCCGATTGAGCTCAACTTTTCAAAAGACTGGTCTTTGACAATTACCAAACGTGTCCACTGTCTTTAAAGGATTCGGGTACTTTTTCAAAATGTCCACAGGTTTACATTAAACTTACAGGGTTTGAAGATAATGATAGTTGAAAGCTTCCCTTCGAATATTACTAACTAAGGTTGTGTAGTTTTTGAGAAATGAGTAAAACAAGTCACAAAATAATGTTGGTCTCATGAGACCAAAATGATTTTAGCATGTAAAATCCCCTTAACCAGTTATGATATTATACCAAAACCATAGCATAACTGGTTAATACGTTTTTACATGCTAAAACTGAGACGAAAAGTATTGCTTATACTCATTTCTCAAAAACTACAGCGCCTCGGTAAATAAAATTTCAAGGGAAGCTTTCTACTATCATAAACCCTGAAAAGTATTTTGTTATATTTACATGGCGTCCGAAAAGCAATGACTGAGTAGACTTTAGGCGCAATGTTAAAAGCGACATCTAATCAATGATTTCCAAGTTTGCCGTTTTATCTCCTGTGTTGTGAAAGGTTTTTTTGTGGATGTCTGGTGATTTTCCGAACGCCTTAGGGCGAAATGCTGCGCTAAGTACAAGAGCAAATAATTACACTTAAAGGCAAATGAAACCATGGTACTGAGTGAGCGTGTTTTAGTTTACCTCATGTGGGAGAGAGTAGAGCTAAAACAGACCTGCCCCCGATCCAGTTATCGAATGTTAAAATCCCTTATTCCCGAGTCTACTCTCAAAACAGCAGACCAAGTTCCTTCAGAACTAAGAAATTGAAATAAGAAGGACGAACTCTTATCAAACCAAACATTAACAAGTAGAGTTATATATCACATTGTTTTGGGGGTATTTGCAAAAGGGTACACTTTTGGGGTTTGGCGGAGCTCCGTTCCCCCATCAATTGGACCGGCTGATTGGGTCACATGACGGGGGAGGTTGAAGCTAATTCGAGTTGACATTATGGTTTTTTCGTAGCTGATCAAAATATCCTGGGTACATTATGCGTATTGGTTTTTCATTTCTTAATTAGACAGGTCCCTGGTATTCATTAACAGTTCCGGTGACAGGCCTTTTGAAAACATGTGGATAATAGTGATTAAGTTCGTCCGTAATGTTGGTAAGGTTCGTTTTCCAAATCCAAACATAATGCAAACGTTATTTTAAAAGTAACATCTAACATTTTATTTGGTTGGCGGTAACACCCTGTGTGTATCCACTTGACATGTAGAGTTTGTTTTCGGGGAACACTTTCGTTGGTCTACTACCGCGGCGCAGATCTGATGTACTCCGCGGTAGTAAAATACAGAAAGACATGGTTCTCGAGAAACAAACTCTACGTGGCATCCCGCAGGCCAAATAATATATTGATACCTCACCATGCAATGCTTCAAATCCTATATAACATTTGTCATTATTTTTTGGATTTTGAAAACGAACCTCAACAATTATTTTGGAGATTCAAAATACTGTGCGCCTTATAAATTGTATGTTATTTTGTATTGTTATTAAATACCATCAATAAACTTACCGCAGAAAGCGTTGGTACCCGGCCCTGTTCCAAAGCTGAAGCCATAACCAAACATCCAATACGTGAGACCACCGAAGATCACATCTACAGCATTCTTCACCATGATGTTGACTTCATTCTTTCGGGATACCATGCCGGATTCGAGAAGACCAAAACCTGCAATCGTGTGAGATTTCATTTTATTGTTTGAATATGATTTCATATACTGCTCTATAATAAGGCTTATCTAAGATTATGACTCTTTTATTGAACCATCAATCGTAACATTTTACTCATACAAACAATAATTGTTGCGTAGTTTCAAAGTGTGTCATGAAATTATCTTACAGTCTAAAGACTGTTTGGGGAACAGAATATTATCTTGGCGGCTGAATTACGATTAAACTTTCTTTCCTTGTCTTCCAACCCGGACCCCAGTTCTAATCCAACCAGGGACACTACATATAGTTTCAACCCCTACCTTTAAACAGTTTCATCAAGCTGTTTAGCTAAAAAACCTGCTTACAAATAATATACTTGCTTAACGAAATAAGAGTGGAGCACCGTCGCAATAATGTAAGCTTTATGGATTGATGGCTGATAATCTCTTTCCGCTAAGCAAGGCTTTTCTGTGTTTAGCAAGTTTGTGTGCTTAGCTTCTGAAATTGGGCCTTGTGTCGTTGGGTTTCCGTTGAGTAATTCTGTTGGGTTTTCCCCCAAAGTATACAACTGATACAGCTTTCTTTGTCTTCTTTCCAAAGGGTTATTGGTTATTACTTAGTCGCGCTTCTGTGAATCATTGGCTTAACAAAAAGAATCAGTCAATGTTATTGTACGAATATTGGCTGCTTCGAGTGCTATGGTTAAAACTACGACTCCCGAGGTGATCCCGGAGCGTTATGAAACGGTCCGGGGATCACCGAGGGAGACGTAGTGTTAAACACAGCGCGAGTTAAAACAGTTTATTTTATAACACCCCAATAGACTATGTATCATCTCCGTACACGAAACGTTCGTACGCGCGTTTCAGATACACATAATATGCACACATGATTGGGTTGAGGTGGCAGTAAAGACGTCTGGGTACTGCACACCGTCCGGACTACTACACGGCAAGCAGCCGCGAATTCTCAGCCGCGAATTCCCAGCCGCAAATGCCAGCCGCGAATTCTCAATTTACGGCCGAAAAGTCCAGCCGCTAATTCGAGTCGCCGCGCCAGCCGCGAATTTCATTACCAAAGTAGTTTCACGAAGCGGCAGGATTTCCTAAGTTGTTCACCCACATAAGCCACTATTTCTTAAATTTTGTAAAATCATGGCAATTTTGAATGTACGTTTTGTAAAATTTTGGTAATAATAACAAAATGTAGGCCAAATTAGGTTAAGATAATTGAATTTTTAATGCTTTAGTCGATCCATCAAACTTTAATGGTTACATATCGACTTTCTGAATATCAGTTGTTTAAAAAAATAAAAATAAGATTAAAACATTGCATTGAACAAAATGTACCTAATATGATCAACAGATAATAAATTTAGTGTTAAATCTTTTAGACACTAAATTAATATTCCATTGCAGCTTTACTAGGCCCACTAATTAGTTCCTAATTACATTTAATTTTGTGTTTTTTTGTTAATAGCAAAAGAAGTCACTTTAAAACGCAATTTACCTCGCATAATTAACAAACAATTTAATTTTAGTGTTTAATAATTAAAACCATTTCATAACACATCGAAATATTCCGTTGCAGCTAATGAAACCAACAAATTAATCATAATGACACCCATTTATAGGGTATGGGTTTTGTCTCTTTTGAATAGGACTATTACAAAAAAAACAACATAAGTAGTCACTTTGAAACAAATTGTACCTCACATAATTAACGAAATTGTTAATTTGTTTTGTTTAATCATTAAGACCATCACATAACACATCGAAATATTCCGTTGCAGCTAATTACACCAACTAATTAGTTCTTAAATAAACCACTTTAAATGTTGTGGGTTTTGTCTCATTTGAAGGGAATTTTTAGACTAAAAAATAACGTAAGTAGTCACTTTAAAACAGAATGTACCTCACATAATTAACAAATTTTTAATTTTTAGTGTTTAATTATTAATACCATTTCATAACACATCGAAATATTCCGTTGCAGCTAATGAAACCAACAAATTAATCATAATGACACCCATTTATAGGGTATGGGTTTTGTCTCTTTTGAATAGGACTATCACAAAAAAACAAACATAAGTAGTCACTTTGAAACAAATTGTACCTCACATAATTAACGAAATTGTTAATTTGTTTTGTTTAATCATTAAGACCATCACATAACACATCGAAATATTCCGTTGCAGCTAATTACACCAACTAATTAGTTCTTAAATAAACCACTTTAAATGTTGTGGGTTTTGTCTCATTTGAAGGGAATTTTTAGACTAAAAAATAACGTAAGTAGTCACTTTAAAACAGAATGTACCTCACATAATTAACAAATTTTTAATTTTTAGTGTTTAATTATTAAAACCATTTCATAACACATCGAAATAGTCCGTTGCATCTAATTACACCATCTGATTGGTGCCTAATTAAACCACTCTATATGTTGTGGAATTTTTCGATGTGTTATGAAATGGTCTTAATGAATAATCACTAAAAAGTAACAATAAATTATTTGTTAGTTATGTGAGGTACATTTTATTTTAAAGTGACTACTAACATTATTTCTTTGATAAAAATTCCCTTCAAATGAGACAAAACCCACAACATATAAAGTGGTTTATTTAAGAACTAATTAGTTGGTCTAATTAGCTGCAACGGAATATTTCATTGGTTATGAAATGGTCTTAATGATTAATCACTAAAAAGTAACAATTTGTTAGTTATGGTGAGGTACATTTTGTTTTAAAGTGACTACTTACGTTATTTCTTTGATTAAAAATTCCCTTCAAATGAGACAAAACCCACAACATATAAAGTGTTTACTTAAGAACTAATAAGATGATCTAAGTAGCTGCAACGGAATATTTCAATGTGTTATGAAATGTTCTTAATTATTCAATACTAAAAACTAACAATTTGTTAATTATATGAGGTACATTTTGTTTTAAAAAGACTACTTACGTTATTTCTTTGATAAAAATTCCCTTCAAATGAGACAAAACCCACAACATATAAAGTGGTTTATTTAAGAACTAATTAGTCGGTGTAATTAGCTGCAACGGAATATTTTAATGTGTTATGAAATGGTCTTGATGATCAAACACTCAAAATTAATTATTTTGTCAATTATGTGAGGTACATTTTGTTTTAAAGTGACTAAGTACGTTGATTTAGTTAGTAAAAATTCCCTTCAAAAGAGCAGACCCCACACAATATATTAAATGGTAAAATTAGGAACAAATTTGTTGTTCTAGATAGCTCAACGGAATATTTAGATGTGTTATGAAATGGTCTTAATGATTAAATTATTTGTTAATTACGTACGGTACTTTGGTTTAACGTTTGTCTTTTTCAAAACAACTGCAGAGAGTCGACTACGTTACTATTAAAGATTGATGGATCGAATAAAGCATTAAACAATCAATTATCTTACCCTAATTTGGCCTCCATTTTGTTATAATGAACGAAATTTTACAAAACCAATATTCAAAATTGCCATGAATTTACCAAACTAAAGAAACAGTGGCTAAAGTGTGGGTGAACAACTTAGGAAATGTTGTCGCTTCGTGAAACGGGAAAAGCGCGGCTGGCGCGGCGACTCGAATTAGCGGCTGGACTTTTCGGCCGTAAAATTGAGAATTCGCGGCTGGCATTCGCGGCTGAGAATTCGCGGCTAGCTTCAGCTTGGTGCAAAAGACGATCACACGGCAAACGGTGCCCTATCGAACGGCCGCTGCCTAGTAAAACTAAGACATATCATGTGACTCGCTCTTAACCCAAAATAATGCAGAATATTTGTAGAGGGGTGTTATAAAAACAAATAACACACTCTGAACCCGTAGAGTACTTGTTAAATTCAACAATATTCGATTGCCAAATTTCTAAGCAATCTAGTTCAAAGATTTCTTGTTGAAAGGATCTTTTTAATAAATGGGTCGATACTGTATTACAGAGTGCACGTGGTTTGTAAATATAAAGTAAAACTTGCCCTAAAAACAGTTTTCGAGCGAAAACTGTAGTTTTAAACATTATAGAATTAAAAACTAAATTTGATTACATTTTTTTAAATGTGTTTTGACTCGAAAGAACAAAATGGCTTTTGCCGTGGTTGTGGTACTCCGCCGTTTGAGCTTGACATTCTGTCGCAATAATAATTTTATTAAAATTTGGGGGTTGAACGATTTCCACATAATATATCAATATACATATCTTAACCGACACAGAAATAATTTGATCAGTAAGTTTTAAGTGCGCCAGTAGAAATTTTTAATTAATTTAGTATAATCTGGAACTAGAACTGTTCATAAAAAAGGTTATGCTAAAATAAGAAAAGTGTCGCTTATACAACACAAAATTCAATGTCATGCTCATTCAATGTCATGCTCAATGTTATAGCACAATTTGTTCTATTCCTGGTCTTCGGCAAAATTTATAAATAAGTGTGTTTTCATAAAGCTTATGAAAGAGTAGGTTATTGATACAATGTTTTAGAAACACACTTAAGATGTTTTATGATGCATTGACTTTTGTAAGTGTTTGTATTTGCCGGGTACAATATGACAGGGTCAATGGTAAGGTCATTATTAACAGACAATTAAGGATGCTATGTCAGATTTTTGGCCGATTTGACCCAAAAATTTTGATTAGAAATTCAAAAGGTATTTTGATGGGGGTCGAGAAAGTTACAAGCTTTCATTTGAGCCATTGCTCGAAAAAGTCCGCCAATTAGTAGTAAGTAGCAGTATCCCGACAATATATCACGTGACCAATTCTTATGTGTTTTATAAGAAACGTTTTTTTTTTAATTCATGGTTCCTGAAGTTAAACTTTGTTTCGTTAGAGCGGGTGATACTCTTTGAAATACCATTCACTCAAAAAAAATCAATTTTTTAATGTTTGGGGCCAAAAATCCAACATAGCATCTTTAATTGTCTTTGTGAACGAAATGCTGTGTCATATGCGAATTATAAAAAAAAATAAAGGTTAAATTTGAAAGTATAAATACAGTGTCTACTGATTGAGAAAAATTGAATAATGGCCACGGTATTTCCACTAATGATTCGTGTTTATAATAATAAAACAGTATTTATATAGCGCAATATGATTACAAAATTCGTCTTATACAGCAAAATGAAAAGTTTTTAGAAAACAAAACATAATAATAATTATCATCAATCGTACATGAACTACACACACGTCATCAAAAGCGGGCATTATCACTCAAGTAATACTATTGCCACAAGGCGACTCAAGTTAGCAAGATACATATGTTTTGGTTAGAGAAAGTTATTCATTTTTATTTAATATTTTAGATACAGAATTTCGGAAAAAAAGCTTTTAACAAAAAAACTGCGCATAAGGTTAAAAACGCAAAAAAAACGGACAGTGAATAGGTTCAAGTCTGATAATTCAAAATTTCATCCAATATACGTTTATCTCGCACCTTGTAAATACTTGTAAGGTGCTACACAATTGGGTCTCAGAATCCACCACTGCAATAACCCATCTTTCTGGAAGTATGTATTATAGGTATTCCCGGTCAGGTTCAACAAAAATCCATTCATTTTAACTCCTGGCTTATTCAATTTCGTTTTGACAATGAATGCACTTTGAACCAGCATTCAAGAGTCAAAAAGAGTTATTCAATTTGGGTGTGATGCCTGGCTACACGGCAGTTAACGGTTGTATGGCTTCTGACTGGCACCCCCGAACAAAGATATTGGCAAAATAGGGACACCGCCAATATAGGGCTAGATAGCTCAGTTGGTAGAGCGCCGGCACATTAATCCGGAGGTCGTTGGTTCGAATCCCACTCTAGTCAATTTTTTGTTCAACCCCAAAAATCAATTTCAACAGTTAAGCATTCACAGGTCAAATGAAATCATTCAATTTCATCAGGCCGCAAGACTCATTCAATTTCGTTAAAGCCAGCAGTAAGAGCTGGTCAACCATTCAATTTCATTAATGGGCAAACATTTTCCAAATGTTTGCATTCAAATTCAAATTCTATGTTATGTGCTTATACTCATTCGTTGCTACCTATTTTAAAAGCAGATACTTTCAGGGGGAACTCATTTCTACACTGGTTTGAAGTTTAACCCCAACAGCTTTTAATGAAAAATTTCTGCCCGTGGTCGGTACAAAGCAACATAAACTTGAGACTTCGATATTTGTATTATCTATAAAGACAATCTCACCGGACTGCATAGTGAAGATGACGAAAGCACTGGTTAAGATCCAAGTGGCATCATCCCAGCTATTGATTTCTTCACCGGTCATGTTCCTCCTCGATGTCTCATTGATACCGCACACCATCATGGTGTCGTTCCAGGAAGTCCCATTGATGCAAATCGTTGTCGTAGTTGTTTCCATGTTGGACAAGGAAGTTAACAAACACCTGAAGATCTCGTAGACTTGGACAAGGAGGTACACTGAAGACCTCTTTAGGTTTTTATAGACGAAGGAGACAGTTCACATCTAAACACGGTTGGTAATCTCTGTTGTTCTACATCCAATGCGAATCCCAACACCGTACATTTTATTTGTTGGGTTTGACGTGTGATAAGCAACAAACGACGGCGACTACAGGAGCAAGATTGAGTTGTGTGTGACACCCGGGCAGCGATTGGTATCACTTGTCCATCACAGATTAATTTTGAGTATTGAGATACTGGTATACCCGTTTGATACCTAAGACATGATCAGAATGGTCTTATAGCATACCAGCGTATTGAGCCTCGGTAATAACATTTTTATACATGGGCTATGCGCCATAAACACGCCTCTTGTGGTGATGATGCATGACGTCACTGTTGTGAAGCGCAATTAATGAGACTTTTCTAGTTGAAGATTCGGTGCCGCTGTGGTAGGAGATTCTGTTCCCATACGGCGAGCTGTGTACACACCAAAGACATGTAATACCTACACACCCTCTTTTGATAACGCCCTCTTTTGAATCATCTTCATCCAGCCATAAAACTTTCCCATAATATGGAGGACAAAATCTCAGGGCAGATTTCCAAAAACCTCACTTGGTATTCGAGTAATGGGAGAGGTTGATAATAAAAGACGTTGTGAGAAATGGCTCCCTATGAAGTAACGTTTTTCGAGAACGAAGTAATTTTCCACGAATTTGATTTCGAGACCTCAGAATTAGATTTTGAGGTCCAGAAATCAAGCATCTAAAAGCACGCAACTTCGTGTGACAAGAGTGTTCTTTCTTCCATTATTATCTCGCAACTTCGACGACCAATTGAGTTCAAGTTTTCACAGGTTTGTTATTTTGTGCATAATGTTGAGAAACACCAAGTGAGTAGACTGGTCTTTGACAATTACCAATAGTGTACTTTAAAGTGCTTGATTTGTAATCATCGTTAAAAGGGCATCACTGTCTTCCATTCTCTACATACCAATTGCAGTTAAAAAGTACCTTATAAAATTTTAAAAGAGTTGTTTATGTGTTGAAACAACTACAGTGCGTTAGTGAAAACAAAACAATTTGCATATGGAACAAAAAAAACCTGCCAAGATTAAATGCTTGGAATAATGTTAACTGTAACTTTCAAAACAATTTCCGATACGTCGCAGTGTGAGTAATCCATCTGTTCCATTTAATGTATACATCCAGCTGATTGCTCGTGGTATGCGTGTTGTTGCCAAATATAACACATTACATGTGTTTACTAGCCGTTATACAATTTAATTATGAAGCTTTGAATGGTGTAGATAAAAAGAAAGAAACCATAAACAAAACTTGCGGGTACAGCCACGTGTGATGAAGACGAGCAGATTATACGAGCAGAAACATCCAGACAACACCCGGCTCTTGTAAAGAGCCAACACTCCCACACAAAGGAGATGGTTGTACCCGCACATTTACTTTTTACTTAAGTTTCTTCCTAAATGGTATGATTGACGGTGTGGCAGGACTTGCAGGAGAATCTGTCCATCGTAGAGATTCTATAACCCCCCCCCCCCCACACACACACCATACGGTGAACTGTGTACAAACTACTTCTGATAGCGCCCTCTTTTGAAACTTTCCTTTCAGCTCATCTTTATTTTCCCATGGAGAGGAGGTTACAGATTTCCCTGGTACCGGCACCGTATGTTAGCTGCGTTCCAATAATTTCCCCTGCGACAGATACAAGCACAAACTAAATCATAACAAGAGGTGATGATGTAACATGGAGAAAATTGTATAAAACTAATTTTGTCATTATGTTTTGAAATATAGGGGGGTTTGTTGTTGTATCCCAACGGTACATTGTCATAGTTTTTTTGTTTTTTTCCATCGGTAGGAGAGGTTTTGTTTTGCATTTTCATTTGCCCCAGAGTGACCAGGTTTTGCCTAGGTTAATTTTCAGCTTGTTTGTTGCATTCACTATTGTATTATATATTTAGACTCATACCACTGACAAAAAGACATACCAATTTTAACTTAACTTAACTTAAATGTATTTCTAATAATTTTAACACTGTTTCAGACCGCCAAAAGACATTAAAATGCAGAATAAAAAAATATAAAAACATGAGCAAAAATAGCAACAACAGATACACTGAGGATATACTGGTAGAGTTTGCCGGTGTCGCATGCAATTATGTTCGCTATGCAATACTATCCGGAGGACAGTATTGCATATGCAATAATGTCCTCCGGACGAATTTGCATATGCAATCGTGTCCGCCCAGACGCTGCTGCATAATGCAATTGTGTCCGTCCGGACACATTTGCATATGCAGTTGTGTCCGCCCTCGTGCAAAACCGTCCTTGCAGTAAATTAAACGCCATTAGTCGACGGAACACATTCGCCTTTTTTTTTACAAGCTAAGTGCATGTTATGAATGACATGGGAAATGTTCGGCCGTTGGATATTCGCTGCAATCATAACATACGTGAATATTCATGCTGCATATACGTAGGTTCAGTGCATGCTCGCTCGCTTACGCGCGCAAATACATGTACAGTCATGTACATGTCCATCGGACGGTTTTTGCATAGCCCCTGACATATGCAAAAGTGTCCGGAGCGGCTGGTATTGCATGGCGGACACAATTGCATCTGATATCAGCACACACCTAATCTAACCGACTGACCAGTGTCCACATGAGCACTGTTGAATGACACCCCCTCTAAGGACAGTATTGCATGGCGGACACAATTGCATCTGATACCGGCACACTCCTAATCCAACCGACTGACCAGTGTCCACATGAGCACTGTTGAATGACACCCCCTCTAGGACGTGTGGTATGGTCCAGCCATAGGCCTATGAGCTGACCATTAGTGCGTTAAGATGTGGTCAGCTCATGGCCGGCCCTCACGCGACTGTGCTATAAAATGTGTGAATACCTAATTGCCCGTGTCTAGGGATTACACACGTCAAGCAGTTGATTCGAATGAATTCAAATCTTAAAGCTTTGCCGAAAGCTCTGACATGTTTCAAGGTTACGGACATATTATCGCTTTGGGCAATATTGTGATAATTATTATTAATGCATCTCGGATGTATTCCATTTTTGTTTCTTGTGAACGATCCCTGTGAAGAGACGCGCAGTGTCGTTTCCGGATAAAATGACTTCGGAAGTGGCTATGGTCACAACGCCAAAAAAAAATTGGGCGGCCATATTGCATGTTTACCGCGGATTTGCATTGTGGCGTTAATTATGTTCGAGCGGTAAGCACCGGAAGGTTAGCGCCTTTTCGTGTGCTAACGGTTAGCAGCGCTATGAAATAGAAATTATAAAGTAAACACAAAATCGGTCGCTAAGCAGCGCTATGAAATTTGGCCCAGGGGTATCTCAACATAATTTTGTACACAAACCAACAAACCTGTGAAAAATCTGAACTCATTTGTCGTCGAAGTTGCGAGATAGAATCGAAGGGGAAAAACCGTTGTCACACCATGGAGGTAAATCCTACCTCCGTGTTCACACGAAGTTGTTTGCTTTCAGATGCTTGATTTCCGGACCTCAAAATCTAAGTATGAGGTCTCGAAATCAAATTCGTGAAAAATTACTTCTTTCGCGAAAACTACGTCACTTCAGAGGGAGCTGTTTCTCACAATGTTTTATACTATCAACCTCTTTCATTACTCCTACTTTCCAATAGTGCAGTCATGTAAAATTTTCTTTACACGTAAACGTATATTCATTGGATGACATATTGAAATCTAGGCCCGAACTCTTTGAATGTCCGCTTTATTTTTGTTTGTTTAACCTAAAATGCACAGCTTAGTTGACAGCTTTTTTGTTGACGTCTTGTATTAAAAAAAAAAAAGACATCACTATTCGGTCTCATTTGTGATACCCTGAACATCTTACGTCACACTTCGAGGCTCGTGAATGAAAGCACATGAACTATCTGAAAGCACACAAACTATCTGAAAACACACAGACTATCTGAAAGCACACGAACTATCTGAAAGCACACAAACTATCTGAAAACACACAGACTATCTGAAAGCACACAGACTATCTGAAAGCACACAAACTATCTGAAAGCACACAAACTATCTGAAAACACACAGACTATCTGAAAGCACACAGACTATCTGAAAGCACACAGACTATCTGAAAGCACACAAACTATCTGAAAGCACACAAACTATCTGAAAACACACAGACTATCTGAAAGCACACAAACTATCTGAAAGCACACAAACTATCTGAAAACACACAAACTATCTGAAAGCACACAAACTATCTGAAAACACACAGACTATCTGAAAGCACACAAACTATCTGCAAGCACACAAACTATCTGAAAGCACACAAACTATCTGAAAACACACAGACTATCTGAAAGCACACAGACTATCTGAAAGCACACATACTATCTGAAAACACACAGACTATCTGAAGCACACAAACTATCTGAAAACACACAGACTATCTGAAAGCACACAAACTATCTGCAAGCACACAAACTCGTCCAACAAGGGTGTTTTTTTTTCTTTCATCATTTTCACGCAACTTCCACGACCAATTGAGCTCAGATTCTTGTATGCTTATGTTGGGACACACCAAGTGAAAAGACTGGTCTTTGACAATTACAAGACGTGTTAAGTGCCTTTAACAAATTGGAATGTAACTATGGTTCACTAAAACAAATTGGAATGTAACTTTTATTTATGCCGGATTTCAGAAGCCTACAACTCCTTTGCACGTGGAGATTTTTTAAATATAAATTTAAGGGAAGCACCTGACTGGGTAAATTTTCACCGATTTTGAGTTGATCAGTGACAAATGGACTAGAGCGGGATTGGAACCAAAGACCTCTGGATTAACGTGCCGGTGTCGCATGCAATTATGTCCTCTATGCAATACTATCCAGATGACATTATTGCATATGCAATAATGTCCGCCGGACGGTTTGCATATGCAATCGTGTCCGCCAGGACGCTGCTGCATAATGCGATTGTGTCCGCCCCCGTGCAAAACCGTCCTTGCAGTAAATTAAACGCCCTTAGTCGACGGAACACGTTCGCTATTTTTTTACAAGCTAAGTGCATGTCATGAATGCCATGAATGACATGGGAAATGTTCGGCCGTTTGGTATTCGCTGCAATCATAAAATACGTGAATATTCATGCTGCATATTATGTAGGTTCAGTGCATGCACGCTCGCTTACGCGCGCACAAACATGTACAGTCATGTACATGTCCGCCGGACGGTTTTTGACACGATGGCATATGCAAAAGTGTCCGGAGCGGACAGTATTGCATGGCGGCATAATTGCATCTGACACCGGAACCCCCCCCCCCCCATCCATTCCCTGCACACCCATCCTAAGAAAAACGCTAACGAAAGTAAAATGATACAGAAAAGAGATCTGTGTTCTGGCCTCTGCAAATTAATAATACAATAATTCAACTTGCATATAAATTATAGGTGCCTCAAGGGTGTTCTCTGATTGGCTCACGTGACAATGAGAGTCATCCAATGAAGCAGGCCTATATTACGCGAGATAGACGTTTGAGGTTCGTAGTTATCTGACTATATACTGCGACATTAGTCGAACTGTAGCCTATATATCAGGCTGGAAGTTACTGAGCATAATTTATAGTCGCCACAGACACAGATACTTGAGGGCAGATAGGTACAAGGAAGGAGACATCGCTTTGGGTTTAAGGAGGCATCGCTTTGGGGTCCTTTCAGCTATCCCTACTGCTGCAGGTGAGTAAACGTAACAGTTACACCATAGAACAAGTGGTCCTTGCTCTATGGGTACACAGTAACGTGGCTGGTACTTCACTGCATGCAGTAACTATCATCATGTTGTGTATTTCAGTGATTATTATTCCTGCCTGAATATATTCGCTCTGCTTTTTTGGCGATAGGCCTATATAAATGTAAAAAAAATAAAATTAAAAAAAAAACGCGACCACATTATTATTTTTTTCACATTAACTCATTTCGTTAATTAGCATCTTTTAACTACGACAATTCAGTCAGATGACTTGTTCTTTTCAAGGAACTTACTGTGCTTGGTCATTAAGTAATTTCTTCATCGTGATAAAAAAGAATAAGTATAATAAGGGATTATTGTTCCTGCGTAGACGTATTCGCTCCGGTTTTTCGGCGATTGACCAATAAGCGCAACTACCTTTTGAAATGATATTTTCACATGTTAGTTTACTTGCACACGGTTATATATCTACAATTATACATAAGGATTTAAACACTAGAATGGTTCCACAAAAATTATGTATATTATTTGCATTTTTAATACTCTTGATTATTATGATACACTTTTTATTTGCTTCCGTATGTTCTTCTAAACATAAGCAAGCCAAATAAGATTACTGGTAAG
The DNA here is from genome assembly GCF_902459465.1 of Asterias rubens. Taxonomy (NCBI): domain Eukaryota; kingdom Metazoa; phylum Echinodermata; class Asteroidea; order Forcipulatida; family Asteriidae; genus Asterias; species Asterias rubens. Next base: position 10,023,017 of record NC_047071.1, on the reverse strand, counting down.
CCGGTTTGTAAAGTTTGAAACTGGATGCTTTACATCCAAATTGTGATGTTTCGCTTTTAGTGGTCCACAAAGTGGATTCGTAATTTACAAATATTTACACAAAAAATTAATATTACTTACTTTTTTAGTTGATTCATATGTTGATACATTATTGAACAGAATCATCGAACTTGGATCAAAACGATGTCGTCTTTTGATGAACAATCACTGCAACACCTGGGGTGGTTTAAATCAACACATCAATTCTGTCACTGCGGGACTTTTCTTTTTTAAGTCAATTGTAAACAAAAGTTGTTTGTCTTAAAAGACACTGGACACTATTTTGTAATTACTCAAAACTAGCATAGACACTTACTTGGTAACGAGAAAAGGAGAGCTGTTGACTGTATAAAACACCGCGAGAAACGGCTCCCTCTAAAGTAACGTAGTTTTTGAGAATTTTGTTCACTAAAATAATTATTTGAATTGATTTCGCGACCTCAGCTGAGGTGTAGAATCAATTATCCGAAAGCACACAACTTGTGCGACAAGGGTATTTTTCTTCCATTGTTTTCTCTCGCAACTTCGACGACCGATTGAGCTCAAATTTCCAAAGGTTTGTTATTTTATGCACATGTTGAGATACACCAAAAGAGACTGGTCTTTGACAATTACTAAAGGTACTGTCCAGTCCTTTGGGTTCTGTCAAAATCTATAAGTTCCGTGTTGAAACATTACCCAAAATTGAATTATTATAGATTCCGGCTGTTAATATGTTTCTTCGATTTCAAGATCCATAACTTCCATTTTAAATAATAGGCAAATTACATTTTTATTGACTCCGGTTAATAATGTGTGTTTTGTTTATGTTTTTCCAAACCCATAAGTTCCGTATTGTAGCACGTAGCTAAATGACGGTATTTGATATAAATTCCGTCTTGAAACAGGGCCACTCGGCCTACTATTACAGATTCCGGCTGATAATGTGTTTCTTCAATTTCCGTATTGAAACGTCGTAGCCAAAATGGGATTGTTATAAATTCCGGCTGATGGTGTGACTCTTTAATGTTTTCCAAAATCCATAAACTCCGCATCAGGACAATGCTATTTATAGGCTTAACAATGTGTTTGTTAATGTTTTTTCAAAATCCATAAGTTCTATATTGACACATAGCCAAAGAGCATCTATAGATTCCTGGCTGAAAATGTGTTCGTTCATTAGTTTTCAAAATCCATAAATTCCGTCTGATAATGTGATTGACTTTGGCCTTAGAACAGGTACTTGTTTTTGTGAGGCAACCAATCATCCTGTCAAACCAGCTGCATGGATCACAGCTGCTGTTGCTGTGAATTGGGCCAAACAAATATGAAATACTGTGCTATGTTAATATGTAGACTGTTACAAGGGCTTTCGATGTTTTATTGTACACTATTCAATTTGTATTATAGGCCTGTCTTTAAAACAATAACAAAGGCAGTACCACCACAACGTAACGCTGGGCGTACAAGGGCTATACATTGTGGGAATGTTGTGCAATGAAAATCATAAGAACTATTACATTGTGGGCCTTCCTTTAAAGACAAAGGTGAACAAATGGGATCCTGTGACACTACGGCAATAATGGGCATAATGATGTTGTTTTTTTCCTCACCAAATTATTTTTTTTATGAAGGTGTTTCCTGGGTTCTAGAGGGCCTCGTGTTTAAAGTTGTATTTTCGTTTTCACTACCTTTACATTATGGAGACCGAGGACAAAACAAAAAAAGGAAAATAAAAGCACTCCATAGGGAAATTCTAAAGACCTGGATACTCCACGAGGAATTCTGTGTACAAAGTCTATGAGAAAATCTACAGCACAGGGACACCGGAAAGAACAAAAGATGTCTTCACAGGGAAGCAACAAAAGGGGAATGTGTGTGCATTGTATTCACCCAAGTTCAACATTATTTAATCTTAATCAAACGTACTTCAAAATAAGTCTTACCAACTAAAAACAATACTGAACCAGAGCTTAAACCCTTAGTACGTTGTAGTTAGCAACTGGCTATTTTGTTTTGAATTACTCTTTGAATGAATTATTTAGTTAAATCTCATTTTTCCTGAGTTCTAACAGAATGCGCTTGAGAAAAGTGGCAAGGGAAGTGTCGTTGAGCTTAGCTGTTTTGGCAGTATATGGCTAGTCTGCTTACTCAAGGAAACTCCCCCATTGGCTTCGTACACAAACGAACATCAGTCTGTCGTGTAAAGTAATACTATTGAACGACACCTGGGCCCAATTGTACGGCTCTGCTTACCGCCGAACTCTGCGTTTACGATCAACATTTCTCCGCTCTTTTGCAAGCGCTGTCATTCTGTGCTAGATGTGTCAACAGATTCATGCATGACGTCATAATTCTTATCCAAATGAGGCCATAGGCGCACCTCCGCCACCACTAGCCTCGTTCTGGATTAGAAATGTGACTTACTCATACATACATATAGAGAGGCATAGAGTGACGTGGATTACGCACGGGTATAGCCAAAACTCCCCGCTAACCCGTGAAATGCGCTTGGAGTAACATGGCGTAAGCAAATATAATTCCCCACCATAAGCGCCAATTCTGTGCTTACAGTCATAAGCAGAGCCATGGAGTTGGGCCCTGACCCCCTCGTGCAAGTAATACTTTTTTTCGCCTATAACGTGCAGTGTAGACCATAATGGTCTACACTCTACGTTATAGTAAGAGTGGGTTTGCTATTGGTTTATATACTTCTCAAAATAGTGTATTGAGACAAGCATAGCCAGTTGTCAAATGGTAGGGTTTTAGATTGTTCTGTCTATAGAACACATGCTTACCTATTTGAATTGCTGCAATACAGCTTTATGTAAACGTTGATAGTGCAGCGCAGTAGAGCTCAAAGAAAACTCTCTTAAAATACAAAACACTTTAAAACGATGAATGATACACTCGAGTGTTTAATCTTTTTGGATCTGGTTACCACTCTGTCACAAAGCCGGGTACTCCCAAATACCAAAATCAAAACTAAAGAAAACTGTTCCTCCAAGCACACCACAAAATTACAAAATAAACGCTGGCTTTTGAATTGATGCTTTTCACGCTAACAATTTTTTTACAATATTATTTACACTTAGACCAATTATTTAACAAAGGAAAATAAAACATGAATAAATTATTAATTTAAGATGTTCTTTCAATGTCTTGACGACTACTGCGTCCCTGAATGCTTTTGGCGTCCACCGCCCACTTCCTACAATATCAGTTCGTTTTACATCACCCAATCCTTCTCGTCATAATACGCTCCGGGAGTCTCTCTCCTTCAGCCGGGTGTTCCGGGTGTAGCGGCGTGTGTAAAGTTATAATAACAATACAAACGTGCTTGCTTAGAAGTACAGCATGCAGTTTTCGATTCGGGGCCGATCCAACGCATAAGATTGTGTTATTATCAAATTGTGATGTGGAGTGAACCGTAGCATCTGCGGTAAGAGTTTGGCTTTCAATGCTATTGTCCCGGGTTCGATTCCCACTGCTACTAGTAATTTTTTTCTTTTACTAATTCATCACGCAATGCATTATTTAAGTAGTGTTTAAAATCACCTCATAACACCAACGGGCACTGTGGCGACACAGTGCACTGGATCGTTCGCTTGCGTGCGTTCCAGAGCTGGGAGAACCGGTTCGAATCCCGCCCCGTACCAAAGGGACATGACTTTTACTGCTAGCACCAGTAAGTGATTGGGGTCCGTCATGTCTCTCCCCAAATTAGGGTAGGATGATTATCCCGGGTCGGAAAGTAAAGGAGGGGCCGGGACTAGCCATCCCTTAAGGGTTCTAATGGGTGATCACCACGCTGGTTTCGATCAGACTTTGAGTCCCCTGAATGCCTGGTCTTCACTCTAACTAACTTTCTGCACAAATTTGTTTCAGCCTTCACACACTTTTCAAGATTTTGACTGGATTTTTTTTTTTATTATTGGGGGGGGGGGGGGCTTATATTTCCGCTAATTTTGAGGCAAAGCGGACATAACTATTCTAGGGCTAAAACAAGTGGACAGAATTTTTTTCAAAATGTCGCCGAATTGTTTTATTTATTTTGGGAGAAGATTAAATGATGTGCGAGGAGCATACAAATCTTTCTCTGAGTCATCTACCTTGTCAACTTTTTAAGAAAAATTGTTCTATATCCGTATGCCTTTAAAATGAAGGGGGAAATTATTTTCAACCAACCCCCATGTCATAGGCACCAGCCATGTTAGCCGGCAACTATCATCTAAAAATCAAACGCTTTATGTAAATGAATTTTAAGGCCAATCGGCAAAACACAAATATCGACGCTTAGAATACCCCGAACATTTTTTTATTTATTTTTTTCAAATTCGGCTGAAAATTTGTTGGGGTTTATTTGTTTTAAATCGGCTGATGTTTGGAAGAAAGCTAGTTGTGTGCGGCGAGAAATTCTTTATGAGTAATCTAATTTGATGGGGTTTGCGGTAGCACCGCGTGTGATGCCTTTTGGGTAATGTTGGTTCTGGAAAGAACCGGTGGTTAACAACTCAAATTTTCAATCAGTATGCTCTGATTACTTCAAGAGAATTTATTAAAAATTGTCAACTTGTTAAGATAATTTTGATTATTTTCCTGTATGAAGATGTCCTTAAATTAAGATAAAATAAAATGTTTAACAAGCCTTCGTGTTCTAAGCTTATGTAACTTGGCGACTGTCTTCAACATATACCAATGGCTTTCTGTCGTTTAATTTTGTTTGGCAAGAATTACAAAAAAAAAGTAACTTAATCATCTAAATTTTGCAAAATTTTGACAATAATGCAGGGATTACCCATAGGGATTTAGTCAAATGTTAACCCAATTTCAAAACAAACCCATTGTGATTTTATCAGATTTAGGATTTATTGATAAAAGCTTTACTATTATCCATTCGGATTTTATCGAATTGCAGCTTTATTTCTAGCCCTAATGCTAATACCAAAAGTCAGCCCATTGCCGCCTAATTTGAAAGGCTAACCCCTTGTGATTTTATCCGAATTTAGCCCTTTTTTTTTTGACAAAACTTGCAAGCGATGTTTTCAAATTTCAGATTATTTTTTGTTTGCCAAATTGCAAGGCATTATCCTTTGGGGTTTAATCAAGTTTCAGCTTATCTCGCAAACATTTCAAAGTCATACCCCTTGTAATTTTAGTAGATCAAACTGCAAAGCTTACCACTTGGGATTTTACCAAACTCCAGCGTAATTCTGACAGAAAATGCAATGGTTTCCCCTGAAGATTTCATCAAAATGTCGGCAAATTTGTTTTCTACAAAAATTGGGTATTTTATCCAATTTTTGACCGAACTGCAAAGCTTATCCCTAATGATTTTATCAATTTTCCCACCAGATTTCGACAAAAATGCTAGTCTTTATGATAATATCTCATTTCAGCAAATTTTCGCCAAAATTGAACGATTCAATAGCCTATTCTCTCAAAAACAAGCTAGACGATTTTAGCAAATGTTCATCTAAAATGCTATGCTTACCCCTCGGGATTTTATAAGATTTTAGTAAATTTTCGTCAAATAGCAAGACATATATCTTTTATAGAGCTTTATCTGATTTCAGCCCACTTTCGCCAAAGATTAACCTGTGAGATTACATCCAAATTCAATCAATTCACCGGTAACCTAACACAGACATTCAAATTTATAGAAACCCTACTGATACCTCTGTTGAATTAAGTCCATTCATTTAATAGTTCAGCGGTTTAATATGCACTGAACATGTTTGGTAGTTGCACTGAACATGTTTGGTAGTTGTCAAAGACCAGTTTTTTTCACTTGGCTTAACCCAACAAGTTAGAAAATAACAAATCTGTGAAGATTTTGACTCGATTGTTCATCAAAGTTCCAAGAAAATAATGACACCATCATTGCACAAGTTTGTGCCCTTTCAATTCATAATAAAAAGCTTCGGGCCTGAGAGTGAGAAATTACCTCTTTCCGAAAAACTACGTGACTTAAAGAGGAAGCCATTTCTCACATTGTATTAACAGCTCTCTCTTGCTTGTTACTAAGTAACACATATTTTGAGTAATTACCAATAGTGTCAAGTGCATTAATGTTTTTTCGTGCAGTATCAATTAAAGCTGTAATTTGGGAACCATCATGCCTGCTGAACATTGGAGAACAGAAAGTGCTTTAGTTTATACTTTAAAAAAGTGGGGATGAGTACAGGATTTTCTCACCTTTGGAACCTTTTTTTATTTGTTAATAGTTCTTTGCAATTCTACTGTCTTAGAAAATCAAATGAAAAAACATGTTTTTATATAATAATCATCCATTGCTTACACAAAAATTCAGTTAGACATACCCTATGGTTTCAGTTTTGTTATTTGCATTCTTGTTCAAATTTGAATTCCCTATAGAAACTAACTCAAGGTCCAAAAATGTGGACTAAGCTTTGTAATGGACCCAATGCACAAAATGCAGAAGAAAAAAACTCTCCCGGTCTTAGCAACGTGTTCTACTAGAATCGCAAACTTACAGATATAAGAAGTATACACAAACACAAGACATGACGTCTGGGGAAAGCTACTTCAGGGACGTTGAGCACTATGCAGCTATAGAAGAAAAGAATTCTCTCAGACTAAAATCGAAAATTTAATGACAAAAGAGGTAAATACAAACACATGACAATAGTTCCATTATAGCTTGGGTCTCAGTGGAGGTTTAGTGAAGGTTCAGTTGATTATACAATATTGAGGACGGAACTGTGATTATAAGCCCCAACTCAATAAAAAATTATCTAAATTTATCTTTACATGAACAAGGTTTCACTATATATGTGACGGGGGTGTTTTTTCTTTCATTATTATCTTGCAACTTCGAAGACCAATAGAGCTCAAATTTTCACAGGTTTGTTATTTTATGCATATGATGAGATACAGCAAGTGAGAAATCTGGTCTTTGACAAGTACCAATAGTGTCCACTGCCTTTAATAGATGTTTGCATTGGGGATAAAGAATATTAATTTTTGGTTTTACCCAGCATATACATTACACCGATGTGTGTTAGCACTGTATACACAGTACTCAGTATAGTTCTGTGGATAAAATCAAAGGCATGTTACTCGGGTAGGGTTCGAACCCACGAACTTTGCATTTCTGAAGCAGTGTCATACCAACTATATTTCTTAGTATGGTGACCCTGAAGGAACATCAAATTAATCTTACGACGAGTTTTGTCTCTATTCTCAATGAAAAGTCACGTCAATATTTCCGTTTGCGCCCCAAATCGCAAATACCTAATCAATTTAAATTTTTTTTTTTTTTTTTTGTATCGGGGATTTAGAATATTGTTGTGTTTTTCCCTTACACCGATGTTTTTAAGCACTTTATTTACCAATACTCAGTAGGCCTACTTGGTTATCCATCATCAGCTTTGATTAGCAAAATACGTGAACCGCCAAACAATCCTAAAAGAAAACATCAATCTGTTGTGGTTATTAAAACTGATGCATGCCACACTGTGTTGAGAAATGAATGAATGAGTGTACTCTTACCAAAGCTAATGATACAATTTGCCTTAACATTATGGGGGCATCAATATACAGTCCTAATGATTAAGCTTATTACTTTATCAAGTGTGTAAACCAGCAGAAATCTTGACATTTATTACACATGATACTTCTGATTCTGTCAAAAGAACAGTATTTCAGAGAGAAGCAAACACTTAAGATTAATTGGGCGTTGTCGTGACATCTATGCTATTTACGTGCCTATAGCCATTTGTTGTTTAAAGGCACTTTTTAATAAAGTTGTTTAATTGTTGCTAAAGGCACTTTACTTTTGTATTATTGTCAAAGACCAGTATCCTCACTTGGTGTATCCCAACATGAATACAACAATTTGGTATCAATTGATAAATGTTGTAAAAAGAGAATAGTGAAAGAAATAAACACCCTTGTTGCATAAATGTGTACGCTTTCAGATACCTATTAAAATGCTTCAGGCTTTTTTTTTTAAAGTAATGTCCCTCTTTCTTAAAATATGTACGTTTTTCAGAGGGAGCCGTTTTAAAAAGTTGTAAACTATCAACAGCTCTCCATGGATCGTTTATACAAGTATAGACTGACGTTTTTATGTCAACAATTATTTTAAGTAATTGTCAATATAGAGTTCAGTGAAACCTCGTTCCCAGTGGTTTACATTGAGGCCGTTTGATCTTCGCCCCTAGAAGTGCAGAATTTGAAATATTCAGAAACTATATCGGACATATTGATCTATTCCGGGAGATGATCCTTCTCTAGCGCTCCATCATCCAATCATGTCTTAGTCCGCAAAAGGGCATCAAGTCAAACAGCAAACTGTCCCCTCTAATTCTTCCTTGATCTTGAGGCATGTCTAAGACTGTCCGTAGTTTGTGGTGATCATGTAAAAACGTAATTCATTCTAAGTGTATTGTATATAAATACTTGCATTTCGACAAGCGCACACTAAAAGTAGTATACCATCCTCGAAAATGTTCGTGAATTTTTTTTATTTTTTTTTTTTAGCTTTCCTTTTTGAATCAATAATTTTAGCAGAAAACAATCCTGATTAAAAATCACAGTGGAAATTTGTATGTACAAAACAAAATTGCGGACCGCAATGTGGGGGTCATATCATTGTTGTTCTATTACTCCCTCCTCTGAAGAGATTCTCTGTGGGGTACCATTGTAACAAATAACACCTTGTGGGGTAGCATTGTTCCAATGATTGATTTAAGTACCCCTAACACTTGGCGTGTGTAATGGCACACGTGCACGCACACCAATGTAAACTACTGATGTCTTGATACACCAAACTAGACTCTAATATTTGCAATCGTTAATGACCAGGAGCCGTTTTCATAAGAGCTTAATAGACTAAAACTGCGAATCAATCTTAATTGCCAAGCAAAGTGTGGTGCCAAAGTACAAATCACCACGGCAATGGTCTGTTGTCACGGTATACAGTCATGCACATGGTCGAGCCATGCACGGTCTGATTATGATTCATGCCTCTATTGTCTCTCATTTTGCAAAAAGATATCTCTTTACCTCTTTAATAGATGTTAAGTTTTAATCTGGGATTAAAAAAAAAATTTGGTGCACCCAAATTAACATACAGTGCTAATACACATGATCGGTGTATATCGTAACCCAAAATTATTATTTCCTCTTTTGAACAAACACGTCACACTATTGGTAATAATTGTCAAAGACCAGTCTTCTGACCTTGTGTTTCTCAACATATCCATAATATAACACACCTGTGAAAATTGTGGCTCAGTTGGTCATCGAAGTTGCAGGATATTAATGAAAGAAAAAACACCATTCACACGACGTTGTGTGCTTTCAGATGCTTGATTTCGAGACGTCAAATTCTAAATCGGAAGTCTCGAAATCAAAGTCGTGGACAACATTATTTCTTTCTCGAAAACTACGTTACTTCAGCAGAGGGAGCCTTTTATCGACGTGTTTTATAGTATATCAACGGCTCCCCATTACTCGTTACCAAATAAGGTTTTATGCTAATAATTATTTTGAGTAATTACTAGTGTCCACTGCCTTTTTATGATTGTACCGACCTATTATGCCTACTCTTTAAAGGTTTACCAAATTTACAATTTATATTTACGTTAGCCTTAAAAGGGTATGAATACGTTTGGTAATGAGAAGAAAGAGACGGCTCTTTTGCCCTGAGTGCCTCATTGTTGCCATGTATGGATTATACGGGGATGATTTAATTACGTGAAGACGATCTAATGTTTATTTAGCTTTAACAATACATAAATGTAATTAGTTGGGTAAATCGATGCATATGGGTTACTCCATTCGGTTGGAATTGAATCAAAGGGAGATGTAATGTATAAAACCCACGAGGCTTGGATGTCGAGACATTGCAGACGATCTTTTTGTTGAACACCTTATTACTTTATTTTAGTTTTATTTGTTTCAAATCTTCAGACTTAACTCTTTGTTGGCAGGGACCGTCCAGAGTATAAGGCAAAATTTGCTTTAACTAAGAACATAGCATAAACACAACATGTTTTGTTATGTTTGAAGATCTCCCGCAAGTTTAGGAAGTATTAGGATTTAGATAGAAAAAAAAGACCAGTGCAATTATCAACAATGACTCTTATTCGGCAAACGAGTTATTATTTGATGTGTTAAGATCAGTGAAGCTCTGCAGAGTAATCCGATACAATTCAGGCAACCTTTTCATCCAACCGCAGTCAGGGTACTGCATTGATACTAAGTAATTGATCTGCCAGATTTTCTTCAAGCCTTCTCACTTTTGAAGTAGTTAAATATTTGTTGTTGTTGTTGTTGTTGTTGTTGTTGTTGCTGTTGTTGTTGTTGTTGTTGTTGTTGTTGTTGCTGTTGTTGATGCTGTGCTTGTTGTTTTGTTATCGTTGTTCATAAACGGTCAATATATTCAAAATACGCACAGATTTCACTTTATGTGGCTATTGAATAATTACTGGGCAGGTTTCTTAGGCCCGAAAAAAAAACTGTTTTAATTGTGTGCATAATTTCTCCGAGGTCTTTACCTGTTTCAATTTAGGGCATTCTAAAAATATATTATATTATATTCTATATAAGATCGACTAACCTTAGGTGCCATGCGTAAACGCAAAAATGGTTAGCCATGAATTACTAATGGAATTGTGTGAAGTACCGTTGTAAGCTTATTGGACCGTTAGAAACTCAATGCTTTTAGCGATGTGCACGCGTTTAGGAGGCAGATAAAAGAACTCAGCAAATTCGGTCGATACTATGCAAAAGTTAACTTCATCATACAAAATGGCAGGACACTTATTAAAACGTTCATTAATAACCCGTGTTGGTAAACCAGTGTTGCATAGCGAGGCTCCTGTTGGATTACCAAATAATCCCCTTCGTGGCGGATAGATAGCGTGGCATGTACTACATTCCATTAGTATGAAATCCAATCACTGTATCTGAGCGTAAATTAATTTGGTTCTCTGTAGGTACACGATTCCTTTTTAATGCAATGACTCAATATTTATTCACGAAGTTATTCTCAACACATCGTGCCAATAAGTACGGATTTGTCCATCGTGTGAATGGTGCGTGTGGTGAATAGTGCACTGGGTGGGAGGGGGGGGGGGGGGGTGATGACAAAAGCAAAGGCGAAGTGGCCTGTGAAATCACTTTACAGATTGAGGAGCCACTAAGCATAGTATAGTCTTCCAATTGGCACGATTTGTACACAGCTCAATGTACGGACCATGTCAGTTTACGAAGTAAAATGAAAACCACACAGTTTCGAGCGATATTTTTAAGAAATGTTATCAAAACATGTTTTCGACCAAGATGAATATTTTTATATTCTCCATTTTTGGAGGTTTTGAAGAAAATCGCCCGAAGCGCCTAATCCAGAGACAAAGTGTCCCTTTAAACTCGGTTGAAACTTAGCTATTTGCCACTATTGGTAACTACTCCAAATAGTTGATACTGATTTAATGTTTTGTTTTTGTTTTTTTTAATGGAGGCTTATGTATTCATTTCGAAGTGTGTTTTTAAAACAAACGCTATGGCATTAGACTTCACATACATGTAATTGTTCGGCCTTGCACTCACTCACTCAGTTCTGAACCTGACTCGAAGGTAAATATCAGTGGACACTATTATCGAAATATTTATAGCATAAAACCTTACTTGGTAACGAGTAATGGGGAGAGGTTGGTAGTATAAAACATTGTAAGAAACGGCTCTCTCTGAAGTAACGTAGTTTTCGAGAAAGAAGTATTTCCACGAATTTGATTTCGAGACCTCAGAAATAGATTTTGAGATCTCGAAAACAAGCATCTGAAAGGACACATCTTCGTGTGACAAGGGTGTTTTTTCTTTTATTATTATCTTGCAACTTCGACGACCAATTGAGCTAAAATGTTCACAAGTTTGTTATTTTGAGCATAAATATGTTAAGATACACCAAGTGATAAGACTGGTCTCTGCATGACAATTACCAAAGGTGTCCCAGTATCTTTTAGCGATTCGATGTGTTTGAATGACAGCTATGATCACGCCAACAGTGAATGGCAATTAAACAAAAACTTTGTTTGGAAAGCCAACAGCGGCTCTGGATGGCATAATGCATTTTTGAGAAACATTTTCACTTCAAAGTATTGTGGTTATGTTAAACAATAAATTAGTTGTTATCCCCAAAATATTTGAATCCGTGAAGCGTAACTGCAGTAACTATTGGTAATTACTCAAAATAATTATTAGCGTAAAACCTCACTTGGCAATGAGTAATGGGGAAAGGTTGATGGTATAACACATTGTGAGAAATGGCTCCCTCTGAAGTGTCATAGTTTTCAAGAAAGAAGTAACTTGAGGTCTCGAAATCAACTATCTAAACGCACACATCTTCGTGTGACAAGGGTGGGTTTTTTTTTCTTTCAGTATTATCTCGCAAATTCGATGACCGATTGAGCTCAAATTTTACAGGTTTGTTATTTTATGCATATGTTGAGATACACCAACTGTGAAGGCTAGTCTTTGACAATTACCAATAGTGTCCACTGCCTTTAAGTTATGCCTAGCAATGTGACGCGACGTAGCAAGGATTTCCAAGTACGCCGTTTTGTCTCCTATATTGAGATTTTTATTATTTTTTTTTTCAGATGTTATGGTTATCCATGAAAAACATGTGAATCGCATGGGAATCTAAGGGTCTAATACACAGGCGTGGAAGCTGTATATAGCTCCTATACGTGTGTCGTGATGGCCATGATCCATACACACAATTGTTTGTTGGCTGTTGACAAATTTCCTGAAGGGGTTCAAACCAAGCGCATCAATTTGTTTGTAAAAATAAACCAAAAAAAAACAACAACAAAAAACTGTTGGGTATTTACATCAAATTGGGTTCCGCTGATTGTAAAAAGGGGGCCGTTGGAATATTTTTCCGGGTCAATTTTAATCCAGAAATTTTAGCTTAGATCCACCCGTTCCAGGAATACTTTATTTGTTTAAACGTGCTCATGCTTGCGTAAAAATGCTTGTTTGCCAGCATCGTTGATATCCGCCTGCCGTTAAAAGTGATTTAAAATCATGTTATGCTCGGCTAAATGCATTGGTTCATGTTCTTTCTTATGTTGTTGTTTGTACGCAGGATCGGACCAACTTGATGTTGGTGTCTGCTCGGATTCCTCTGGACGGTGGATCATCTTAAAGAACCAGCCATGGCAGCACCGCATCAACAAGAAGTAAATGATACCGAGATCTTTATCCACATCCATCCGCCTGCAACTCTCGTCACAATCGAGCTGATCCTTGGCATATTCGGCATCGTAGGCAACGGCCTCGTCTGTCTGACCGTGATTAGAGCACGCTCCATGCACAACCTAACCAACTACCTGATTCTCAACTTGGCAGTGGCTGATATCTGCGTCTGCCTGTGTCTGGTCGTGTTCTCTGAGAAGCTCTTTCTGGCCTTCTCTCCTCAGGGCCAGGTTGCTGGAAGCATCTACTGCATCCTCTGCGCTGATAAGAATGCCACGTGGTTCTTCACCTACTCGGCCGTTCTCGCTCTGACTCTGGTTACACTCGAGCGGTACGTTGCCATAGTCTACCCTTTCCAGTACCCTCGCTTCTTCTCCGGGGTGAAAGCAGCATGCTACGCCATTATCTGCTGGGTAATTGCCTTCTTGATCGAGCTCCCGTACCTGTTTGTGCCCAGGTACAGTTTAGACGACAAGGCATGCTACTACGTCCATCTCGAACCGGTTATCAAGGGTGTCACAGCGTTCAACACAGCCGTGATAACCTTCATTGCACCACTTGCATGCATGGTGTTCTCCTATTGGCGAATCATCAGCTGTTTGAGGATGAGGGCACGAGATCTGATTAAAGAAGGCACTCAGTCCCCGGCTTATGAGCTTCTAGTCGCCTCCAAGAAGGTCGTCAAGACGCTCTTGGTGGTAACGGTGATCTTCGTCATCACTTGGGTACCGATCCAGACTTGCTGCTCAGTGCTAAGTGTTTTTCCTGCATTGGGAAGTGAGTTTTGGTTCCTTCGGCTCTACAGCGACCTCCGAACCGTCGGTTACATCAACTCAGTCTTAAACGTCATCGTTTATTCTATCAAGTACAAGCAGTTCCGCAAAGCTTTCAAGTCCATTTTTTTCCCTGCATCTTGGAACCGAGTGAACCCTGTAAATGGTGAGATATACGACACCAGTAAGGGGTATACCAATAACACACATGTATCATAAGTATGTTTTACTTAAAACTGAAACAAGAGGGTCCGACTACAGAAACTGTCAATCTCTGGCTCACTTCAATCGAGGAGGAGCCCGCGTTGACCGGTCGGTGATCTACCAGCTCGGTTATCTGGACAAAACATCCGTGTTTGGGAGACCAGTCAGAACTTCCCTTAACGAGACCATGGCTTCGGATCTAGATTCGGCTCAGGCTAGCTTGGTCCCACAGTAGTTTGACATTATTGCGCGTGCTTTGTGCGTACGGGCTCAGGGATTTAGACGAGAGTTGGCTTGAAGCCGTATCCAAAGTCGAATTAGTAATAATAATAATAATAATAATAATAATAATAATAATAATAACTGTATTTCTAACGCACCTTTTTGCAAGGATAGAAAAGGCAAAATATATTTTCGATAAGTGCACTGGGTTCTTTTGTGTGCGTTACACAACCCACGGGACCAACGGTTTAACGTCCCATCCGAAGGACGAAGCAATAGTTAAGTGTCTCGCTTAACAACACAAGTGTCACGACTGGGGGATTCGAAGACCCACACTCTGCTGATCAGAAACACCAGAGTTTGAATTCGGTGTTCTTAACCGCTCAGCCACGACACTTCCACAAGTCCACTCTAAGACGTGGATTCGAAAAGGGCCATGTATAGTCTACATCGGGATATCAGGGATCACTGAGAGGTCAAAGGTTGATCACCATAATATAGCGGGGGCACGACTCGTTTTCAATACTGTAAATAATTGTTGGACAAAGTAAACCGACTGAAGTTATGGAACATCGAAAATAGAGTGTATTTAAACAAGTAACGGATTCGGGATATCATGCTCAACCAATAGAACTGCTTCGTGACATACTTTGTACACCTGGACATACACAGCTGTTTTGCAGTCACTTTGTGTGCGTTGCTTTGTCACGTACACTTAGTGAACATCCGTTCTTTCATCACTGTATGAACAACTGGGTTCATATTCATTACCTTATGGAGATCGAGAACAAAACAGGAAAGGGAAACAATATTGGTATCCATGGGGGAGTTCTCAATAGGTCGCTCCAAAATTCAAGGAATTGTGTGTACAACGTCTATTCGAGGTACGTTCAGCATACATGGACAAGTGAAAGAACACAAGATTTTTCCCCAGGGATACAAAAAGAGAAGGGTGTGTGGATGTGTGTCACATAATGTTTGATGTCCCAATTGTGTGGACTACTTTTGATCGCGGGTCCACACTTCGTGGGCGTGCTTTTTTCTATTTTTCCTAACTAATATGCCTACAACGGATTAGGCCCACATATTCACAGGTTTTTCATTGGATGTATACGGGTTGACCACACAAAACATCAACACTATCTAAGACAATTTTGTTAGCTCTAAAAGCTATGTTTTGTAGCCTACCTTTAACACTATACCAAATGCAAGGTTTGTGATGTTAAAGGCTTTGGACAATTTATTGGTAGACATTTCGAACTGTTATTGTGACGTACCATTCGGAATAGCCTGCACCTTACCAGGGCCCAATTTCATGGCTCTGCTTACCGCCGAATTCTGCGCTTAGGATCACGATTCCCCGCTTAAACGTGCAAGCGCCGAATTTCTGCTCTTGCCTTGGCGTAGAGTGCCTGGGGTGGATTTCACAAAGAGTTAGGACTAGTCTTATCTCGAGTTAGGACGAGTTATTCTCATCCTAACTTAGGACTAGCTATACGTTTTTGATATCTCCTAGGACTAGTCCTAAATTAGGACTAGTCCTAACTCTTTGTGAAATCCACCCCTGGTAACGTGGAGTACGCACGCGCAGAGCATAAATTCGCTGCTTAATCGTTAAATTCGAGTGCCGTATGCACAGAACTCCCTGCTTCCGTAAGCGCCAATTATGTTCTTACGGTAAGCAGAGCCATTAAATTTTGCCCTGTTATGTTATCGCCATATAGCTATAGGCCATTGAAGGTTTTGTGCTTTTCCAGACTTCAACAAAGAACAAGAGTATAATTCCTATAACAAGAAATAATCTCGTAAATAATCAATGTTGACATTCATTTTTGTAAAATAGAATAATTAATTATTATTTGTTCGACCGTGCGAATTTCTACAGAAGCGGGTCGTGTGTATACATTATTATGGCTTCGTTTGATTTCATTAAAACGTACGGCAATCCCGAGGGAGCGGTGTGGCAATTTGTCGGATGAAAAGCTGTGCTATGAAATGTAATGTAATTGCTGTGATTATTTTAAATTAATATTTATGTTAGACATGTATTATTTAATGTGACAATGGGAAACGAGACACTGATTTTTAATCAGTTATTTTCTGATCCGGTTCTCAACTCAGTTAAAGGAACACGTTGCCTTGGTCTTTAGTAACCGTTTGTTATAATGCATATGGTTGGTATAATACAATGATCCACACAAAAACGCCTCGAAATTGCACGGTTTTCCTTTTACACCGTTGACTAACACGGTCGGACATTTATGGGAGTCAAATGTTTGACTCCAATAAAAAAAATGGCCGACTCTTGGGAGAGCTGTTGGTATGTACAACACATTATGAGAAACGGCTCCCTCTAAGTAGTTGTAGTTTTTGAGAAAGAGGTAATTTCTTACCCAAAGATTAAAATACTTCAGGTCTAAAACCTTTTTTTTTTTTGCATCTGAAAGCCCTCAAATTAATTTTCTTAAAATAGTTTTTTTTTTTGTTCACTATTCCCTTGCAACTTCGATGATCAACCGAGTCACGTTATTTTATAAATAATAATGGGATACACCAAGTGAGAATATACTTGTCTTTACAGGCAGTGGACACTATTGGTAATTACTCAAAATAATTATTAGCGTAAAACCTTTCTTGGTGACGAGTAATGGGGAGAGGTTGATGGTATAAAACATTGTGAGAAACGGCTTCCTCTGAAGTGCCATAGTTTTCGAGAAAGAAGTATTTTTCCACAAATCTGATTTCGAGACCTTAAGTTTAGAACTTGAGGTCTCGAAATCAACTATCTAAACGCACACAACTTCGTGTGACAAGGGTATTTTTTCTTTCATTATTATCTCGCAAGTTCGATGACCGATTGAGCTCAAATTTTCACAGGTTTGTTATTTTAGGCATATGTTGAGATACACCAACTGTGAAGGCTAGTCTTCAACAATAACCAATAGTGTCCACTGCCTTAAACTCATAAAATTAACTTGTTTTCAGAATTCAAAGGAAATCACGTGCCGTTTCTTCAAACGCAATTACTCAAACTCTCTTCAATAATTCGCTTAACCATTCCCGCCCTTTTCCAATTTGGCATCACTTATGGAACCGAAATAGAAGGAATCAAAACGACCGTCGGCAGCCACTTCCAATACTCGCTTCCAAAATTTGATTCAAAGGCAAATAAAAACGCTGTTTGAAGCGGCCTACATTGAGTTACAATTAAAAGAGACGGACAATCATTCCTTTGGCTGTATCCTTCAATTTTACAACTGATTTAAAATACCTTAAAGGCGGGCCTATATTGGTATCCTCCTAAATAATTTTCCCTATATAACTCATTATAGGTAATTTCAAACTGATTGGTCACCGTTACTATACAGTCCAAAAGGACTCACGTCCTCGGTGCTCTCGATGGTATCCAGAACTGTAGTTTAATACGAAAGTGTATGGCCGGGGCAGGGCTGATAATACTGTAGAAACTAGTGCAAAACTGACCTTGGTGTGCATAGACTTTCTATAAGTTTGACTTCTATGTTTGTGATACGGCAAGGTTTGTGTTTCGCAATTTGCTTTCGAGCAATAGTTCCATATTTCGTGTTTGAGCAACCTTTCCATATTGTTTTGTAGCTCTGTGACTAGATATCAGTTTGAATTAAGATCATTCAATCCATGTGTTGCGGTTTAAAAAAAAAAAAACCAAAAAAAGTCCGCCACTCTTTTAGATTTAAGTTTACATCTCACGGGGTAAAACCCCTCTAAAAGAATGGAATTACCATACAACTCCTTTTAAAGGGCCATTTGAGGGACAACTCGAATTGTACAGAGTGGTGTTTTCACTCGTTTACATTTAGAGAGTATGAACATTATTATTATGGCTTTTTTAACCAACTGCACTGTGCATTGTTGTTGTTTGCGGATCCCAAGTGTTTGTTAAGATTGGGTTCAAGTTGTTTCAAATGTGCGTTCTTGCCTGCTCAAAGACTCTAGGAATCTCAACCAACAGAACAACCTGTTTTTTCAGATTTCAAAAGAAAATCACGCACTGTTTCTTCAAAATGCAAATTCCCAAACCGGTTCGACAATTTGTACCTAAACGTTCACGACATAATTATTCCAACTTGGTGTTATTTAAGGAACCGAAGTAGAACAAAACAAAAATGGCCACTTCCAATACAATAAAAGTCATACGAAGGCCAATAAAAAGCTAGCAAGAAGGCATATTTTATATTAAATTCAAATTAATAAAGACGAAAATTAATTCAAGTACCTTTCTACTGTGTCCTTCAATTTCAAGATTGAACTATATTGAATAGTTAAAGGCAGTGGCCACTATTGGTAATTACTCAAAATAATTATCAGCATAAAACCTTACTTGGTGACGAGAATGGGGAGAGGTTGACAGTATAAAACATTGTGAGAAACGGCTCCCTGACGTAGTTTTCGAGAAAGAGGTAATTTTCCATGAATTTGATTTCGATACCTCAAGTTATAGAATTTGAGGTCTCGAAATCAAGCGTCTGAAAGCACACAACTTCGTGTGACAATGGTGTTTTTTCTTTCATTAATAAGTCGCAACTCCGACGACCAATCGAGCTCAAATTTTCACAGGTTGGTATTTTTATGCATATGTTGAGATACACCAAATGAGAGACTAGTCTTTGACAATAACCAAAAGAGACCAGTGTCTTAAAGGTCGGTACGTTGGTATCCACGTATATTCAATCACAGCATTCTAAAGTGACGTAATGGACACCGTTAGTAACATTTTTTTGTATACAGAAAATGTTCGGGGTTTTATAAGCGTAAGCATCAATGGCACAACTTTATTCCATAAAGGTAACATGCGCGCTCGTTTGAATAATAATATTCTGATGACTATATAACCAAGTTGAATTCAGATAAAAGTCAGAATTGCTCATCCCTGTCATCTGCAGTTGTCACCTTTTTATAGTTTCAATCGATTAGATTGAATTTTAGTTATACAACTTTAAATGCACTCGTCGGTTTCACAAAACTCTTGCTAACTTAAGATTAACCCCTGGACATCATTGCATGGTAATTACTCAGCATTGTCAGCATAAAAGCTAACTTGGTAGAGAGCTGTTGATAGTGTTAAACATTGTGATAAAGGCGGCTCCCTCTGAAGTAACGTAGTTTTCGAGAAAAATATTTGAGTTGAATTGGAAACCTCAGCTGAGTTCCCGAATTGAATCATCTGAAAGCAAACAAAACAAAGGTGTTCTTTCTTTCATTATATTCTCTTGCAACTTTGATGACCAATTGAGTAAAAATGTGTACAGGTTTGCTATTGCATTTATAATGCTGGGATAGACCTATACTTTAACAATATTACCAAAGATGCCCAGGCCTTTAAGAGAGTAACATCGTTGACAGACACCAATCTATGACGTAGGCTACACTTTAATACAATTTGGTTACGATTGTTATTCTATTGTTATGTTTCCAACATAATATTGTAATCTTTCCGCTAAAAATAATAATATATGCCTATTAATAATTTTCACTTTATAGCATAACAATGTTTTGCTCTCGTTTACTAACTTAGTATTGTGTTAAGTTCTTTTCGCTTGAATGCCAGGCCTATATAGAGCTTGCACTTACAAATAACCACGTTGTTATGTTTTGCTCAGGTTTATAAGTAATATGTTTAATCTATTCGCTATAATGCTAGGCCTATATTGTATAACTTGCACAATGCACAAGATGTTGCCGGGAAAATGTATTTTTTGGTGCCATGTGTCTTTATTCGTTGGTGCCTATACATAAATCACCAGGAGAGAGGCGTGTTTAATTACAATGAAATATCTCGTCGTTCGTATTACAATTAAACACAGCACCGCTTTTATGTTTGTGTAATAAGTAAGAGTATTGGATTTGCCGCTTTGAAAGTTGCACTTAATGAAAACAAAGGGATTCTGGTCACGTTTCATGTATAAGAGGAACGTCACAGGGACGATGATGGGATTAAACAAAAACCTCGTCTATCAAATAAAAAACTTGGGTTAAAAAAGTACATCAGCTTCGGACAGATGTATTTTGAGAAACGTTTCCCTTCGAAGTATACCTTTTGATAAAGGAATAAAACTTTAGCGACGAGTTCTTTCACGGCCGTTTAAAACAGGTAGGGTCGTTGCCGTTTGATCACAGGGCAACGACCCTGCAAGGTTTTAAACGGCCGTTAAAGAACGGGTCACTACTCTTTTGTTCCCATTCATAAATGCCTTTTGGTTAAAAGGCGTAGTAAAGTTTAACAAAAAACTCTGCAAAACTTATCCGTTTCCGACGTGCTTGAGCTCTGTTGGTACTTACATTCCGTCCGTTCGTGCGCGTATAGTCGTGGTGCAACACGTTCTCGTTTTCTATTCACACACAGCGCAGCCTACTCACCGACAGCGCCCGCATCGCCCGTAACAAGAAACGTCTTGCACCAAGACTAGCGCGGAGTATCCGCTCACAACCGGTTATAAACAGTGGTCATAATCAAAGGTTTAAACACCCCCACGTACGCGCTCTCCACCAGCAGGAAGAACGAAACTGCCTGGGTTATTTATGAATACCGGTTAAAGAAGATGATATCCATTTTTATCCCCAAAATGTTAAAACTATGAAGCGTTCCCAGATTGTATTTTTTTGCTGGATTGCATAACGCCTTTCTTAATATTTATGAATAAGGTACGTCACAGTGCTAATCCAAAACGAGGCGATGGGCGCAGCCACTGCAAGTGACGGGGGACGTGCGCCCATAGCCTCATTTTGGGTAAGAATTATGACGTCATGCACAAGTATTAAGAGAGGCGTGTGCACATGGGATGGATGACAAACAGTGCAAGAGTGCACACGTGTACGCGCTGCGGCGCACAGCTCTCATCCAATATGGAGGTTTAGCTGCACCCACGTTGCGCATGAACGTGACCGTGAACGTCATTGTCAGTGAAAAACTCACGTTTTTAGCATACGTGAAGTAACAATTTTTGCACGTCAGGTACGTACGTGCAGACGTATTGCGAGCATGAAATAAGCCCAAAGTAGTGACGTCACAAAGAAACAACACGATTTTCAGACGTTCACGTTTACGTTTTTGCTTGCGTAACGTACAGCTTAACCTCCCTAAGATAGCCCTTCACGCGTGCACGTTTCATTAAAGATGGTAGGCAATTACGTCATGTCTTCCAGCCCAACGATACAGCGATATCATAAAAACGCGAACTTTTAAATTGAAAAGGTTCCAAAAAACAAAGCTTAATTACGTTCCCCATGGTTGTCCAGATCAAGCCAAACAACTTTTGTTTAAACCTGTCAATCATCTTAGATTGTGTCTTACCAATTATAAAATGTATAAACCATTTAAAATTAAGATCATAATAACCAAACGTTTATAGGCATGCTCTTTCAAGGTGGGATGGCAGAATTAAATCTTGACAAAATGTTAAATCCGTCAGAAACCAAAAGCCAGACTTTACGGTAACAACTTCCTATTTATTTTAAGGACAAGGTTTATTTCTACCTCCATGGTCTAATCAATAATGCTCAACTCCCAATGCAGCATTAACTGAGTCCTTAAGAGTTATCATACTACTGAACCACATCAACCGCAATAGATGAAGCACTGACCTTGACTGATGCGCAAGAGAACCTGACGGTGTGAACAATCAATGTTGTGCATTTCACAAAGAACTAGGCTCCCGCGTCTTTTGATTTGCAGAAATCGCACCTGCTTGAGATGTAGGGGGTCACTCGAAAGAAGATACTTCCTCTGTTAGATTTCAAGTTAACACCCCCCCCCCCCCCCAAGTTCGGGCGGTTTATTTTCGGATAGGCGAGATCAAGTCGGATCGCTGCTCTTGTTTCATTCGCTCAAACAACGATGTGATATAGCACCACGAACAGTAAATGTGACTACGCGGTAGGTCAGGGTTTGTTTTGTTTTTTAAGTCGAAAAACCTGACGGTGGAAAGAAGCCAAACTTTCGATCGATCAATTTATTTGTAATAACAATCTATGTAGAGTCACTTTACATATTACTGATTCGCTGCCACCGTTTTGTAAAGTAATGTTATCAAAACTCAGATGAAAGGTGGCGAGTGATCTTGTCCCGAGTGTTCTCATAGTTTGGGAGAACAGTGAGCTTGGGCTAAGAACACCGCCCAAACTCGACCACAAACTCGGGATCAAAGTTTGTTGTCGGAGGTTAATCCACAGTACGGCGCTAATTTCTAACAATATTGTACATCAAGTTTGCGGTAACACCATGTGGATATCTCTTTTGAGTAGCATTGGTTCTGAAAAGAACCGGTGGTTAACGACTTAACGCTCTGATCGACTTCCGAGCATTCACCTAAAAACGTCAGTGTGCTCTGAATACGATCTGATCGAAATGATGAGTCGTTTTAGCATCTTTTTAACTCAACGGTTATATTTTCGACCCCCCTGTAATATTCAATGTGGTTCCACCCACAAAGAGGTGAGACCCCAAGGAGTAGGTCCCCATCTAGTCTTGAAGTCAAGACGGTAATTGTTAAGCGCGGTGTAGTTACAGCGCAGGGTAGCTACGGGGACGGTCTCATCTTCGTTCCCAGTATGTTTTGTGTGAGTCAGTGCAGTGGCGCCACGCGCTACCTACGACCGTTGCATGTGTATAATCGCATCGCGACTGTTGCATGAACGGCAGACAAATAGGCAGCGGGTAACGACTTGTCATCAAGTCTAGTCCACATCTAACCATGAGAATTTGCCCAATACCAACCAAAGCAAATCTCCACAAACTTTTCCTTCGCAGCCGCACTGCATCTTTTTCAATCATTCAACAGAACGTTGAATATTAATTCATTGAATCAGGTGATCCATTCCCATGAAGAAAAAGGGTTAATCTTGTTTACTTCATTATTTCAATATGAATAGAGGCAATTGAAACAGGCCTTGCAGTCTGTAGTTCCCGTCATAATAAACATTTAGAGCATGGCAACAAAAGTACAGTTGTCTATTTTATTTTGCTTCTTTTTTTTACAGCAGAAAAATGTGACACAACAATTTCAATTTGATCTTGATTGAAAGAGGCCATATCGAAACCCTGGCTTGAGCTGAAGCTCGGTCAGATTTGTTTGTTTAATCGTATGCTTTCCTTACAAGCTTCAAACAGGAAGACGGAAGCTGCAGCCAAAGCCACAGCCCAAGCCACAGCCGAGGCCGTTGTTTCAAAATCGGCTTCAGAGCGATAAGATTGGGAGCTATGACATCAATACCTTCTGAACTCCTTAGGAAATCTCAGTCAGCTGAAATACCTGATTGTGTTTCCTTCAGATGTAAAAGCAATGTCTTCGAAGCTCAAAGCCTAAACAACAAGTTTGAATAACTCAAGCAGTATTTGAGTCAAACCCTCATAGGATTAGTCACACTGTGGGCTCTGGAAAGACTTCACAAAGCATTACAATTTAGCACAAGACAATAATTTTCTGTATTACCATAGTGAGCGGTATTGCGAGATCGCACTTTACTTAGCAACGACGATATCTTTTGCAGTTAAAATCAATGTTAGCTCTTTGTGAAATCAGCCCCAGGGCTAGATTTCATAAAGCAATCAGATTCATCTTATAAGAAGAGTTGTACAGAGTGACAAGGACATCTTAAGATAGATCAATCTTAGTTCTTTATAAATTTCAGCCCAAAACGTTTTTTTTTTTTACCAATTTTGCACAAAACAATTCTGAGGGCCGAAAGATAGGAATTTTAGACTAATGTATGAAGCATATCATACTTGAACACATAAAGGCCTTAACTTACACCATGATTATCAAGAGACATAATACAACTCTTCATTACGCATAGGCTGTTGAGCCACTATACAACTCTAGCTACCAGGCAATCTTGGTGTCTAGTTGGTAAGACACTGCTCTAGAATTGCAAGGGTCGTGGGTTCGTACCCCACCCAAGTAATATGCCTGTGATATTTTGTTCACAGGACTCGGGAAAGTACTGAGTATACAGTGCTAACACACATCGGTGTATGGGTAAAAACCAAAACTAATATTCTTCATTAACATTATATTGGGAGAAAAAATCTTTTTTCTTGAGTGCCATAATCTGGTTTCCCCCAAGCCCTATTTTGAACCCTCACAGATACACTCCTGCTGTTGAGCCTGTATTGCACCGAGCCCGATTACATGTCACTGCTTACACACAGAATTAGGCGCTTACAGAGTCCTGTAAAGCACAATTCTGTAGAACCAAGATGGGTTCCTCTGTATGCAGTGACATGAAATTGGGCCTTTGTGTCTAATGCGACTCTACAACCAGGGGCGAGAGTCATTACTGATTAAAAATACAAATACATGTAGTCTTAAATTTCAATCCAGATCTTAAGTCGTGTTTCGAAATGATGGCATTTCAACCTTTTGGTAACCTCCTGGAAATTACATGTATAAGCTCAATGGGTTTATTAAGTCAGGACTCAAATTTTACACTTAATTACAGGCCTAAAGCAAGCGATTTTAGTGACCCCACCCCTTCCCACAAAAAGTAAAAACTTAACAAATTTCCTTCTTGGAATCACCCATAACAAACAATTTTAGACCGTAGATGGGAATGTACATTATATTAAGAGAGGAAATTTGAAAAAAAACACATAATTTTGTTTCTTTTTTCTCGAGTGTCATAATCTGGTTCCCGCAAGTCCTATTTTGAATCCTCACAGAATGAGATGGACTCCTGATATCCAAGGTACCAGTCTTTTTGAGACACAAGCCTCATTCCCATTGTATACATAAAATCAGCCAAAAGGGATGCCACACAAATACACAGGTAGAACCGGGCTGGTCTGAGTATTGTGGCTGTTGAATTCTTTCTTGGGTTTCCACATGCTGGCTCGCGGGATTTATTCTGCCTCCATCTGTTCTGTATTTTTGTCCTGGATGATTTGCACTAACTTCTCTTCCTTCTTCTTCAGTAGGGCTGAGGAGGTAACAAAAATATTAGTCAGAAATTAACAACAGAACACGATTATGGAAAGGTTTGCAGTAACACCATGTAATAACCATCTCTAATGAGTTGGGGTGGTTCTGAATAGCATGATAGAGATAGTCCCTCCTTAAAGGCAGTGGACACTATTGGTAATTGTCAAAGACTAGCCTTCACAGTTGGTGTATCTCAATAACTGCATAAAATAACTAACCTGTGAAAATTTGAGCTCAATCGGTCATCAAAGTTGCGGGATAATAATGAAAGAAGAAAATACCCTTGTCACACGAAGTTGTGTGCGATTAGATTGTTGATTTCGAGAACTCAAGTTCTTAATCTGAGGTCTCGAAAACAAATTCGTGGAAAATTACTTCTTTCTCAAAAACTATGGCACTTCACAGGGAGCCGTTTCTCACAATGTTTTATACCATCAACCTCTCCCTATTACTTGTCACCAAGAAAGGTTTTATGCTAATAATTATTTTGAGTAAATACCAATAGTGTCCACTGCCTTTAAGGCCTGGAACTTCGTCTTTTAGGGGGCAAGGCCATTTTCAATTTTGCAACTTCTGATAGAATATCTTAAAGTCTATGGGAACCTTTTCAACGGGCACAAAGGCAAAGACCGGGTGTAACACAGGCCGTGGCGTGGCCTTCAAGTTATTTAAGGCAAGGGTATACTTTTGATAATCGTCAAAAGACCAATATAAATTAACAAAACTGAGAACAATTTTGCTCAACTGGTCATTGAAGTTGCAAGAAACTTCAGAAGAAAACAAAAACACCCTGGTTGCATAGAATTTGAAAACGACCATAGACTGGAGATGGTGTCGTGGGCATACTGTGCACATGGTTGAGTGTATCGGAATCAAGTTCTGATGGCTGGGTCATCAGGGTGTGGGTTCAAATCCTGGTAATGACACTCGTGTGCAAGACACTCAACTTTAATTGCTTCTCACCACCCAGGAGTAAATGGGTACCTGTGAGGGCTGAGATGTTTCTTGTGATTGATTAAGCTTTGCAGCACAGGCTGTATACTCCCAAGGGAGATGAGATGTTTTAAGGAATGTCTACGCTCAGCATCCGACACTACTCGCCTCATGGAACCTACATGTAACTCAATCAAGCTTCATAAGTTGGCTTCAAGTCGCACATTCTCACATTTTGCTCCACACACCTGGAATGCACTCTCCACCTCAATCAGGAAATCCAACTCTCTTCGAACATTTCAGAATTTTATCAAACATTCTCTATATTCTATCTAATGGGCTTTGTCTTGACGTAGTGGCGCTATATAAATGCCCTATATGTATGTATGTATGTGTGTGTGTAATGAAACATATGGCCAAGTGACCAGAGGTATGATCATTGCGCTATACAAGAGTCAATATTATTATTGTTATAAACAACTACAGAAGCTAAGATGTTGATGCGAGTGATAAAGTGAAGGGCTCTGAGGGAGAGACTAGACTTACCTGCTGCTGGTGATCTGATCAGATGAATACTGTCCTTCACTTCCTTGATGTCACGTTCCTTGCGGAGTGTTTTACCCTTCTTCAATCTGCACATAATATCACCAAGAAATATTGATAAGCACTCATATCCAAAAGAACAATAATAGTCGTGTCAGTGCAAAGTCATTGTTGATTTTTCAGAAAAGGCATTGCATCTTGCATGATAATGTTTTGCTAGAGCAAAAAAAGTAAAGCCTGTCGATTTTCCAAAGAAAGTTTTGGATCTCGAATGAAAATGCTCCGAGCAAAAGCGTTGTATCTGTTTTATGTGTACATCCGGGCATCTTACATGTACATGTAAGCAAGATGCAACGTTATGACAACTGCTTACTTTAATTTTTTAGGAGATACAAAGATAATGTTGTAGGCTTAATCTGACATGGTCCTTAAAGAAATTAATGTAATTTTCATCAAAACGCATTTTCTAAAGCTCCCGAGTGAATGGAGTTTTTTGGTCAAAACAAACAGGACTTTTGTAGCTTTTTTGTAGCTTTTAATTGTTTTACCATTTGTAGGCGTTAAACGTTTATGTCCTTCTGATTAATTTCAGATATGAACTTGTAAACAATATTACATGGCTAACAGATGGGAACTTTCCCAAACATATTTTTCATAAAATAAAAATGCTACCAAAATAAGCTGAAACTTGAGCCTTAATAAAAAAAGCTTGAATCATCAGCATTTTATAAATGGATATAAATAGAATTTTAAAAAGTAATTCTTAAACGAACCTGTTGATAATGAA
Organism: Asterias rubens; assembly: GCF_902459465.1. Lineage (NCBI taxonomy): Eukaryota > Metazoa > Echinodermata > Asteroidea > Forcipulatida > Asteriidae > Asterias > Asterias rubens. The sequence continues at coordinate 9,995,349 of NC_047071.1, read as the reverse complement.
CTGATCTTGTCTCTTCTGTTTAATTTCTTCTACTCTTGCCATTGCCATGATTGTCTTCTTCCACAATTCACGGCTGTATTTCACAGGGACATTCCGCCTCTTCTCAAACTCAAGAGAATTATCCTGCATGAAAAACAAACACATACAAAAAACATCAATGTCTCGATTTTGAGAACGAGCACTTCAGCGTTATTTTACCTGACAGGTGTGAGCTGCTTAATCATGATTGAAATCTGAGCCACCTTTTTGAGGGAGAAAACAGGAAAAAGAAAACAACGTAACACACGAAAACACACGGTGCTCCTGCACACATGATTTCTCTAGATGCTTACCTCCCCTTCAATTGCACAAGAACAATTTTGAGACTTACCACTGCCAGTTCTTTCCCAGCAGCCTTCCTGAATGCCTTGGTCCAGCGAACTTTACGGGGGTTGCGCTTCTTCTTGAATGCTTTGTGGCACTTGCCGCGACAGAAGCGGAAAACCTTAACACATCAAAACGAGAGAAAAGTAGATGTTAAATAATAAAATTGACATACATTCATCACTTAGTCAGAGAGCCGAGAAGGTTTCTTACATAAGAACTACATGTGAGTTCTGCTGTTGCCAATTTGCTATGATTTTCCACATGACCCAGCTACAAAAAAAGACACAACAAACTACCTTGGAAATCACCTAATAGTCCCAAGACTATCTTCACAATAGGGTAACTTTCTGTATGGCGCCACCACTTTTTCACTCATTTTTACAAAATGGGACATCTCAAATTGATTGAGTTTAATATACTATTTCATATGGAATGAAAAAGTGGTGGCGCTATACGGAATTATGCCCTATGAATATGATTATGAATATACATGTATGATTTTCCAGATGACCCAACTATGCCTTTTTTATGGACAAAAAGGTGGCAAAAAGATACAACAAAACAACTTAGACTTCACCAACATGAACTACTCTCGTACTCTGGCTTCACCAGTTCACGTTATGTCAACGATTTAATATCATCGGGCATCAACTCATGACAACATATAATTATATTATAATCTGAAAGTTAACACTCCTCCCCCCCCCCCCCCCCCCCCCTCAAGTCAATCACCCACGGCCCGCTCCTTATTTAATAAATATCAACATCGTAATTTACTGAAAGCAAATCACTTTATAAACAATGTACATTAATTTAAATGGACATAAATTGTGATGGCTGCATCGTTATCACCGTATGTACGCCCAAATGACATTCACATTTGTTGTGTTGTGTTGTTGACACAATCCTAATTATTAATAATATACACAAAATGTTTTCATAACTGTACAGGTTGTACATGATCATACTTTTATAGTCTTCCATACAAATTGTAATGGCCGAGAAGTTTAAATCCAAAGAGTGAACATTTGGTCACATTGGTGTGAAAAAGTAAAGTGTTAGTCCATCCTTGGAGGTAGAAATTGAGTACCTCCCTCCACGGTCCATATCATGTCCACTACGTAGTACCTCCGTCCATGATTAAAAAATAAACCATTAAAAATATTGAACAAATCTTACGTAGAAAAAAGTGTATCATCGGGATCAGTTGATTACTTACCTTACTGTCATTTCGGACGAACTGTATTCCATGTCCTGGATAGACAGGACAGGAGCAAAAGTAGCACTTTTCTATTCTCATTTTGGTGATTTTTTACTGTGGCATTTAACTTTTTACAATCATCTATGCATGCGCTGCATATTGTGTTTGTGTGTTGTAAGTGTGTAGCTTGCACGTGTGAGACTTCGCTGGTAAACTTGCTCTCATTACAAAATGATAGCAGTTGAACGGGAACCAAGTCAGGTATTTCTCTGAAAACGTATAGTTCATGTTGGAAGCGGGGGGGGGGTGTTGAAGTTGGGGGGGGGCAATGATTGAACCGCAGAAAGGAAAAGGCGCAGAGCCTTCAACCAATGGCTCAACATGAATAAACAATTTCATTTTTTATGTGATGCAAAATGTCAGTCCTTTTGCCCCAAAAGAAAGAATACAAATCACGATTTATGCATCTATCTACAAATAACCGGTGATAGAGGGCGTCCCATAATTTGGTAGCACGAACTGTAAGTTGGATGATATTTGTATTTGCTACGATGGCTCGTGAATACCTTTAAAAACTTGTTTACAACCTGCAGCCTGCCTCACGTTGTACGAACCAGTGAAGAGCGCGACATCGTAAACATCAATCTATTTTCACGTAGAAGAAAAACAATTGACAAAGCAAGAAAACCGCATCATCAACATCAAAATGCCAAATATAAAATACCTCAAGAGGCCGGATTACAAAATAGTTAGCAATTACTTCAGGTAGAGTCTTCAGCGACACTGCAGTGAAATTTGACTGAGGGTACAAATGGGTCACACCGGCACTAATGGCCTGGCCGGCCAAACACTAAAGCCTTAGTTTTCGTTTGCGTCTTATATTAAAGATGCTATGTCAGATTTTTGGCCGATTTGACCCAAAATTTTTGATTTAAAATTCAACAGGTATTTTGATGGGGGTCGAGAAAGTTACAAGCTTTCATTTGAGCCATTGCTCGAAAAAGTCCGCCAATTATTAGTAGCAGTGAAATAAAGTGCTCAAAATTAGTTTTTGTCGGGATCACGACAATATATCACGTGACCAATTCTTATGTGTTTTATAAGAAACGTTTTAAATTTTGTGTCATGGTTCCTGACCATTAAAAGTAAAAGTTAAACTTTTTTTGTTAGAGCGGGTGATACTCTTTGAAATACCATTCACTCAAACAAATATTTTGTTCAATGTTTGAGGCCAAAAATCTGACATTAATGAAACTAGTCATTCATCTTTGGGTTGTGTCTGTAAACATGTACGTCAATATTTTGAATAGTTCAATGAGATCCCATTGTGGATCCCACTGTGTCCCATGAATATGTCCCAAATTCCACACCAATCAAATTTTCAATGGGGTCCCATTAAATCCCATTATTTTTTTCCATGTGAATTTTTTCCTGGATTGGAAGTGGTGCCAATATTCCGTTCATGCCCCCTACCCCCCCCCCCCCCAATACAAAGATGTTACCTTCGTCGAAGTAGTAGTATTGGTTCCAAGACCATTGGTGTTGCGCGGTCACACACAACCAACGTTCCGATCTATGCACGGCAACAACTGTACACTCTTGTAATGAACGAACGCTAGCGGGCGCTCTGCTTCTCTGATTCAGATCTCACCATGGTCTTGGTTATTTGCAACGACGGGTCTTAACTTTTTTATTGTTTTTTGGCAAATCTTCCCCGACTTTCCGGTGGAGCCAATCAGAGGCTGCGTTGCGGTGGCTCATGAATAATAATCAGTGTTGTGCATGCAGTGTACAATACATGCAGTAAGTGCGTTGCATGACTTTTGCTATACTCTGCATGTGTGTGTGGGTATACGTTTTTATCGGAGTATAATAATAATTAATATCCAGATCAGTAGGATTTAAAACTTTGCATGGTGGAAATACTTTATAGAAAGGTTTGCGGTAACACCACAAACCTTTCTATTAATATCCAGATCCAGACTTCTGCATTGCCATGGTGCAGTTTGAGGACCCAGTTTGAAATGCGATCGTGGCGTTATGCTCCCGACGTGCCAGGGCCCAATTTCATGAAGCCTGTATTGGCACAACAATTTGCTTAGTTAGCACAAAGTATTATTGCTTTGCAGAAACTGGTTACCAGCCAATTTTTAATTAAATTTGAAATGTTGTAGACTTGTGGCTAGTGCCCAACTAAATTTTTGGATAGTAAAGAAATTGTATACAGTATTTTCTGCCAAACAGATAACTGGTGGATCCTGTAGTGTTATTCACAGTGAAAGTTGTTTAATCTTGGGGGAAGGAAATCTTGAGGGATTCAAAAGCGTCCTTGTGAGAACGTATTTTGAAACGTAAGCGTAGCTGCAGATCTTGGGAACGTAAGCATAGCTTGACTCGGGATTGAAAGCGTACCTTTTGATATTATAGCGTAACTTCAAGGAACGTAAGCAGATCTTGGTATGTAAGCAGAGCTGAGTAGCTGCGACTATAATAGTCGGGTCATAATTTCCACTCATTACCTCAAAAATAACTCTTCGTTCACAGAATTAAAAAATACTACTTTGTTTGACCAAATTATGCTTTGAGTGAATTTTGTTTTATCATTATTTTATTTCAACCTTTTATAAAAAAATCTCATAATTTGTTTAAGCTACTCACACAACGTTGTCAATATAACAAAATGCGGTATTCCTACGTTTTGACATCATCAAAATTACCTGAAAACTCATAACAAAAAGAAATTAGGGTGCCATGAAACAAATGGAGCAATTGGAACGTTGCGATCATAAGAAACAACGGATTAGACACCCGCAAGCTGGGAGTTCACAGCGCCCGGGATTTAACACCCCAACCCCCACGAGACACGGCATGGGCGGTACGTGATATTCCACAAGGCTTACGTTCCGATTGCCCCACGCCGTGGGGCCATACAAGCGTCCGTTTACACGGACTCTCTGAATGCTAATCTTACGTTCGATTTTTGACCATTATTTACGATTTCAAATCGTCAAGTATCCATAATCTGAATAGGTAGTCTATACTAATGACCACGGAATCACTTTGAGAAAAGATTATTAAAACGAGAGCGCCGATCATATTGACCTTTGACTCGATCTAGTTTGAATAGTCATCTTCAATTCGTCACGTGATATGAATATTGCATACATTAAAGTCATTTACATAGTCTGGCCACGCCTTCAATTTGCAAAATGTCCAAGACCTTGGTGAGCACAGACTCTAGACATGGTGTGATCTAAATCAGAAAAACAGAGCGCCCGCTAGCGTTCGTTCATTACAAGCGTGTACAGTTTTTGCCGTGCATAATCGAAACGTTGGTTGTGTGTGACCGCGCAACACCAATGGTCTTGGAACCAAGACTATCGAAGTAGGTGATTTCATCCCTAACCTATGGAGGTCATTCTTCACAAGTTGTGTACAATCGAACCCCTTGAACTTCCCATAAGTGTGAAACTGTGCGGGAAAACTGCGTGAGTGCGCTGCGTTGGCCTCCCTGGAATACAACGTGTTCTTCATGGGCCATCGTAGGTCGCTAATTGCGTGATGGTGCATACACACACGTATATCATTCACATGCGCCTCGTTTATTTGCGTTGATTGATCTCTTCAGCCCTGGGAAATCAACGCGGCTAGACACAAATCGTTAGCTGTCTGCATTTTGTCCGCTTTTACGTTCTTTTCCTTCTTGCAGAGCTGAGAAGAGGTTGACCATGTCGGAAGCCAAGAAAGCCCGCACAGTAAGCTTGTTTCTTCATGATATGTTATTTTGTAAATGGTTGAAATAATCGGCACTCGGGGGAACTTTGGCCTTGCAAAAAAACTCAAAAATGCTTTAGCATTTTATGGGGTGGGAACCGGCCTATACTGCACAGTGTGCCAATGTTGCTTTGGGTCGGGCGTCCGTCTCCCTAGCCAGTCAACACCCAACCGAGGTCAGTCAACCCAGGAACAACTGCGTTAAATGTCTGAACATTGTCTGCTGGAGGTAGCCGCCAATTTTAAATTCAAGGTCGGGCGGTTTTTGTTCGGTTGGGTTTCTTTTGTTCAGTATGCTATACGAATAATGCATACGTGCAGCTTTTCCTTGGCTCAGCTGACATGGCTGAGGGGGAGCTGAGTTTTGTTTTTCTCATTTCTTTGTCATGTCTCAAGTCTGTGTGCCATTCAAACTTGCAACAAAAAGAACTGTAAAAAAAACATGGACATGATGGAATTTATGTAATCCTCCTTTTGTTTGAAGCTTTACTACCACAACAGTTGCATGTCTGATGAATAAGGAATAAGTAATGATGAAGGTATTTTACTACACATAAAATCAGTAAAAATAATAGTGTTGGGCGAATAGTGACATTTTGTTATTCGGATACCGCTGGCCAACTATCCAGCTGTTATAAAAAAATAAAAATAAAAATATTTAAAAAATGTTGTTTTTTAGCCGCTAGAGGCACTGTTCGTTTGTGAATGAGATCTTATGGGCGGATTGATATTAGTTTTAGACAGTGTCACTCGGTTCATTCATAAAAATGACTGGATCTAATTTAAAGATGGCGATTTGCTTTTTCTTTTGATCGTTATTGACTCTACGTGAAGGAAAACTTTTGTAATCTTTGAACAAAATGTCGTTGTTTTAACTCTTCACGGAGGTGAGCATAGTTATATACTTCATTTATGCTGTTTTATGCTGTCTTAATAGAAGTTTCATAAGGATTCAGACAAAACATTCATATCAGTTGTCGCCCGACGTCCGCGGATATTCGGATATTAAAGAATATCCGGTTACTTGGTTGTAATTACAGAACTATCCGGTTTATAAATAGGTATTCGCGCCCTATGCGGATATCCGGTTAAGAAAAAAAAGGCATTCGCGGTTACGGATAGGAAAACCTATTCGCCATTAACCAGATATTCAAATAATTCGCCCAGGCCTAAAAAATAAAGACAATTGGTTTCATGGATTTGAACATGCACAGAAAGTTCTTTTGGAAAAGTTTCCGTATGGCGCGACCACTTTTTCATTCGATATGAAATAATATAGTATCTAATTTACCTAAATGAGATATCCCTTTTTGTAAAAATGAGTGAAAAAGTGGTGGCCCCATATGGAAAGTTATCTGTCTTTTCACAACAATTGCGACTGACTGAGCTGAGAATGAGATAAAATAAATGAAGTTAGGGGCCTAATATAAATAAATAATAAATAAATTAATAAATAGAAACTCCAAATAAATAAAAACTCCAACCTCCATCAAGTCAAACATTTTAAATCAGATTTTTTTGTGTCAGAAACATCAAAGGAAACTCAAGTGGTCTTTTAATTTAGTTGAGGTCTGATATAGCAATTTTTTTCTGTACAAAAAATAAAATATAGGGAATTCGGCCACCACTTTTTTATCTTTCTTAAATTTATAATCATTGTTTTTTTCTTTGTATTTTGAATTAAATAATTATCTTTGTGTCGTATGCCTATATTCATATGGTGAAAATTAGCGAACAAGTGGTGGCAGGATACAAAATGTATTCCTATGTTTTCTTCAGCTTACACTTTTTAACATTTCTTTAAAGCCATTGTTCACTTTTTGTAAACAGTATTGTCCAAGTCCCACACTTCGTGTATCACAATTTATATATAAAACAACAATCCTGTGAAAATTTAGGCTCAATCGGTCATCGGAGTCGGGAGAAAATAACGGGAAAACCCACTCTTGTTTCCGCGCGTTTCGCCGTGTCATGACATGTGTTTAAAATAAATCCGTAATTCTCACTAACGATAATTTTTATGGTGTTACTGTTTTCTCAAAAAGTAAAGCATTTCATGGACTAATATTTCAAGAGAAGTCTTTCACCATTACCTTCTATAAACCCTTTAAATTATTTGTAAATCTGTGAACTTTTCTGTTCCTTAATAATGCTTGATTTAAATTTGTTGATGTTATTTTATTTTTTCAAGTTGTGAATGTAATGAAGCCGGAAATAATAATAACGAAGTCTTATATAGCGCACGTATCTACCAAATAAGCTTGGGCGATATCGATTTATTTTATTCACGATATATCGCCGACAATATGTCGCGATATTCGATATAATCGCGATTAATGAAATTTGACATCAGTCTTAAAACTCCAAGTGAAAGTTGTAGAAGAGACAGTCCTAGCATAAGAGAGGTGTTCTAATGACCTATTCTTCTGGTTTTACTCCAAACCTATGGGGTGCAAGATGTCTCAGCTAGCAAATACATCGCGATATTTAATTGATATATCAGTATATCGCGATATATCGATATTTCGATTAAAACCAAATCCATCCGATATCGAAATCGTGTCCAAATTAATATCGCGATATTCGATAATATCGTGATATCGCCCAAGCTTACTACCAAACAAGGTACTCAAGGCGCTGAGTATATACAAACTTTCAGAAAGATATGTTATTGCAGTGATGAATTTGGAGACCCAGTTAGTTAGCACCTTATAATGGTTTACAAGGTGCTACGGCGCATACTGCAGCCACAGCCAGGAAAACCGGGGTGAACCCCTTCTCTTATCGATAAGTGCACTGGGTTCATTTACATGCATTACACAACACATGGGACCAACGGCTTTACGTCCCATCCGAAGGACGAAGCAATGGTTAAGTGTCTTGCTTAAGGACACAAATGTCACGGCTTGGGATTTGAACCCACACTCTGCCGATCAGAAACACCAGAGTTTGAATTCGGTGATCTTAATCGCCCATGCCTGTATGCTTTGTTTTTGAAAGGGCAAGGGCGCCAAGGCATTTTCTTCTTTGTAAAGGGCACCCAATGATGAAATTGCAAATTTATACTGGATCAATGCAAGGGCACCAAGGCAATGACCAGGGGGACACGGAGGCAATCGCCTTCGTTGCCTCGGTGAAGTATCAGGCCTGCATGCGTTTAATAAAGAGATCTAAGGTGGATTGCACAAAGCAATAAAATTCATCATGAGATAAACTGTCAGTATTAATACCACACTTTACTTTTTAGCAACTTTGATTGATTTGCAGTTAAGATCAATCGTAGCTCTTTTTGAAATCGGCCGTAGGAGTCGATTTCACAAAAAAAATTAGGGCTAGTCCTAAGAGATATTGAAAAATTAAGGCTTGCCCTAACTGGAGGTAAGACTACATGTATGTAGTATTTGCTCCTTGTGAAATTAGCCCCAGGTGTGAGATTATTCACACTCATGGGGCAGCTTGTAGGTGTGCGATGGGGTGCCGGTGCGATCCCAGGTCTCAAATCAGAATGACTGATCAATGCTATTATGCCGACCTGCCTGCTGAGCTCTTGTGCTGGACAAATTGGTAGGCAATTATTGGTTGCAGATTTTCCATTGACCCAAGTAACTAATAAGTTATTCATTTTATGGTTTAAATTTTAAGGAGAAGAGAGGTTTCTTGGAGCGATTGGCAGCTGGTGAGGTTATTATTGGAGATGGCGGTTATGTGTTTGCACTGGAGAAGCGTGGCTATGTGAAGGCTGGACCATGGACCCCAGAAGCTACTGTAGAATACCCAGAAGCAGGTTCGTAGACTTGGCAAATATTCTTGTATTAAAAAAAAGAAGAATTTTACACAATACACACTGAATATTATATCATACATTTTAACTCGAGGACCATTCACAATTTTCTATGTTTGAATGTTTGATTGTTTGGTTACACTTAAAAGTTGTTTTAAGGTTAACAGAAAAATCCTGTGAAAGTGCCGCAAAATCCACACCATGTTTTGTTTACAAACGAATCATATGATAAAGCAATGACGTTGTTTCCAATAATTTTTCAAGAATCCTTTTTGGTTCAAGTGTGAAAGCCATTGACAGCAAAATCAACAAACACAGTTCCTTTATGTCACTAAAGTTACATTTACACTACCCTAGATTAACAACAGATTGCTCTATAGGATGTAAGATTTGTTTTCTGCGACACCTTTGTAGTAACCCTAAAACTGTTGTAAAAGAAAAACAAAAGTGTTGTAAGCTCAGACGAACCTTTTTGTTATAAAAGTTTATCAAATTGCTTTATCTCTATAGTACGTCAGCTGGCCCGTGAGTTTTTGAGGGCAGGTAGTGATGTTATGCAAGCATTCACCTTCTACGGCAGTGACGACAAGCTAGAGAACCGTGGCAACGTGTCCCAAAAGAAACACTCAGTAAGTCCTGATAAACAATTATATGCTTCAAAGAAAATGCATTGTTGCATCACAAATTTAACTTTGTATACCAATTTCTAACATTCTTCCTACATACATGTATAACTAAAGTCTGATTTAATGTTTGTTTTGGTTTTTTTTCCATGGGACAAATGACGCGTCTGTATAAGAAAAAAAGTAGCTAAGCGCAGAAAAAGTTGTTAAACAGAAATACCAGCCGAAGTGCCGTAACATTTTTGTTGGGGTGACTGGTACCACGCTCTTTTTCACTGACAACTGGGCTCAAATTTGACACTGGACCACAGGCCCGAGGCCATTAGTTTTAGTGTGGGGTCTGTAAAATCATGACGGGATTAGTCCAACTGGCTTGTGATTTCAATGGAATAAGAGTTACTTTCTTTGTAGACTGGATTTGACTTTTGGTGCCCCATCAAAAGGTTACCATCGACTCAAATGAAGTACCTATTGCAAAATGAACATGACCCTTACCCTCTCAAAGATCATGGATGGAATTCCAGGCCTGATTCAAACTTCTCTCTTTTCCCACACCAGGGATCTGCTGTCAACGACGAGGCTTGTAAGATCGCCCAAGAGGTTGCCAACGAGGGTAACGCCTTGGTAACCGGAGGCGTCTCCCAGACACCCAACTACCTCTCAGGAAGCGGCAAAGAGGCTGTTCAAGAGCAGTTCCGCAAGCAGGCAGAGGTCTTCATCAAGAACGACGTGGACTTCCTCCTTGCTGAGGTGAGTTGACTCTGTCAGGTTTCACGTCTTTCAGAAATGAGACGTCTCCCGAACACCTGAACAATCTGCTCCGCGGTAGTAGAATTTTAAAAAGCAAGACAGTTCTCTAAGAACCTGGCAAGTAGATACAAACATGGTGCTACCGCAAACCAAATTTTTTAGAAAATTGTTCCCCAATATTTGCTGCTTAAGCAGCTCTACGTATGTCATCACCCGGTGCTAATATTAGTTTCTGATTTTGTTCCCTCAGTATTTTGAGCATGTAGAGGAAGCAGTGTGGGCCGTTGAAGAGCTAAAGAAGACCAACAAGCCAGTGGCAGCCTCTCTGTGCATTGGCCCTGAGGGAGATCTCCATGGCGTCTCAGCCGGTGACTGTGCCGTCAAGTTGGCTAAAGCAGGTTAGTGATGGGGGCCAAGACTTTACAGCACTAACCCCTTCTAAAATTCTTCCAAGGTCCTATTCTGAAATTTTTTGGCAGGGGGCACCCTTATTTTGTCCACCTACTAGCCAGTAGGACCAGTTACTTTGTCGTTTCAGGAGTATATCGGCTTATCACTAGTCCATTCAAATAGGGATGTTTTGAGCACTAAGCTGGCCAGCCAGGCCACTGAATTCAAACTGGTCCTGAGGTGTGTAGCTGTCAGCCAGCGAACCACTATCAAGGGGAGCATGTTTGAGAATGTCAACCCAAATAACAACTGCTTGTCACTCGTCAAGGCTAACCAATCTTATCTTAAGTCATAACAGTGCAGTGTTCAGGTACCACAGAGCAGAGAGGATCCTCTTGTACCCGTCACAATTAGTTTAGCTTGTGATAAGTTTTCAAGTATATTGTGGCCGATTTCTACGCATTTTCGATAAGACCATCCAATCACTCGCCTTTTGTTGAATATATTACTTGTGCAAAACAAAGCTATTTTTTCTCAACCGATCACTTTTAACAATTGTTAATCTATTTATATAAAGGTGCGGATGTCGTTGGCCTGAATTGTCACTTTGGGCCTGATGAGACTCTGCAGGCCATCCGCTTGATGAAGGCTGCCCTCGATAAGGAAGGCCTGAAGCCTTACTTGATGACACAACCCCTGGGCTTCAAGACTCCTGATTGCAACAAGCAAGGATTCATTGATCTACCAGAGTTCCCATTCGGTGAGTTTTCTTGTGAATATTTATTTGTTCTAAAGACTTGTCTTTTTAAACAAGCTTTTTTATTAACTGTGTTTATTAACTGTGTTTTTGCCCTATTTTTGTTGCTCTCACAAGTGCATTGTGTATACGTACCCTCTTTATGTTAATTCCTTTTAACATTATTGTATGAGAAGTTCTGTAAGGGTTTGTAGTATCATTTATGGATTGTGGTATTTTAACTTTTGAACAATTTGTTGTGTTTATTTTGTGATTTTTGCTGTTACCATCTTAATCATTTTCCTTTCTCTGCTGTTGTTTATTTTATCGTTTCTTGATTATTTTGTTATGCGCCTGCGTACATTTTAATGGGATAGGTTCAATATAAATCAATAAATTTAAATTTGTAGTCATAATAAAATTTTCAGAAAATGTTCATGAGAGTTATTTTTCTGTATTACAGGCAGCTGTGCCTTTTGATGTCGTCTTTTAAACCAAACCAATTGATTTAATGATAAATAACATAACAAGAATTCAAAGGGGAGAGTGTCTTTGACAGATTGATTTATTCCCAAATACACAGGTCTGGAACCCCGCATTGTGACCCGCTGGGATTGCCACAAGTACGCCCGCGAGGCCTACGAAATTGGTGTACGTTACATTGGAGCCTGCTGCGGCATGGAACCCTACCATGTCCGTGCTATCGCTGAGGAGCTGTCTGAAGAGAGAGGTTGCCTACCTCCAGGATCAGAGAAGCACGGTCTATGGGGAGATGGTCTGCGCCAGCACACCAAGCCATGGGTTAGAGCGAGGTATGTACTTAACACCAGTGTTGTAGCTAGACCAATTGTAGTGGTCAGCTCTAAATCCAATTTAGTCCACAAAGGGCGAGAGGTTCAAGAAAACTATTCGTGTTTAGATTAGGGGCCATCATTGCTCAAGAGCAATCTGGGGGAAATCTGTGCTTGGCAGGGAAGCGTATTTTGCTCAGATTTCTGCCCAAAATTTGATAGTTCAGGGCAGGCCCTCTTGGCTTCGCCCACCGTGGCGACAACACTGCTTGACACACTCACACAGCTCTTGCGTTGCAGTCACTCTGTGGGCGTTCTAAGGAAAATTCTATTCTTTATCACTGGTTAAAATCCTGTATGGACGTTTGTAAGTCCACATATTGTTTGAAAACCTTGCCTTATGTGGACCTACTTTGTTCTCAGGTCAACGTTTCGTAAGTAATGCTAACCCAACTTCTCTTGTCATAGTCAATAATGATACCACTTGTCCAGAAAATTTAAGCTTTGATCTGCTTGACTGGTCGGGTTTCCTTGCTTAATCCTAACCTTGTCTTAACAGGGCCCAAAATTTAGGACCCTAGTCTCAAGGCCAGTGAGTTTCAACAACCGCCCTTTAAACGAAAATTTGGTTAATATAGTAACTTATAGTTTGATAAATATCATTTAATTGTCAGAGCATACTTTATTGACAATCTGGTATGTATACCGGTAAAGGATACTTGTACATCTAAGTTTATAGTCAATTATTTTTCCTTTTTTTCCCCCTTCCCATTTTAGAGCTCGCCGTGATTACTGGGAGAATCTGAAGCCCGCAAGTGGGCGCCCAGAGTGCCCTCAGGTGTCCAAACCAGACAGTTGGGGCGTGACCCAGGGCGACAAGGATCTGCTCCAGAAGACGGAGGAAACTACCGACGCTGAACTTAAAGATCTATTCAAGAAGTAGGAGAGAGAGTTGAAATATCATGAAAGCCACTGGTGGGGAAAGACAAGCAACCAGTAAAATGGCATGTATTCAGTGAAGAAATTGTTAAATAGTTTGACTGCAAGTAGAATGTTTTTAGATTTGTTTGTAGTTTTTTCTTTTTTTCTTAATAGGTCATTTCCAAACATTTCTTTTTGAAACAAACGCGTTCGATTTACCCAAGAAAAAGATTGACTTTGTTTTGAAAAGGAATGTTTCTACTTTTGCCTTGTCTACTTTACTAACCCTCATGATTAACACAAAATGAAGTTTAAAATTGTAAATTTCATTTCCAAAAAACTAAACTCAATTATATTTGTCCAAGACAGAATCATGTAACAGACATTCCTAATATACAAAACTTTATACGTGTATACAAGAGATAGATACTTTAAAAGATATCCCATCTGGAAATTTATATTTTATTTTGGACTGAGCAGGGTGTGCCGTGAAAAGTTTTTTTTATTGTTAACAAGGGTGTAAACAATTCAAACCAAAATACTTGTTTGTGAACCGAAAGAAAATGTGTGTGTGTAAAAACAAAAGTAAAACAACTTTGAGCTCTCTGTGTCTCAAACCAGCAACTTTTATTTCATTTAAATGAAATATAAAAAGGAGTAGATGTAAAAAAACAATCATAATTGTTTTACACATCCTTTCCTCTGAAATGAAGGACTTAACTTTAAAAGTGCCTTAACATAAAACTGTAATAATAGAGTGAAATTTCAGCGGCAGCTTAATATATTGCATTGCTCTGGCCGTCATATTGCCCTTTTTTATTCTTGTAAAGTACATCCCTTTATTTTTCTATTCCGTTGAAATACATTCTTCTTATTTTGTTGAAATACATTCTTCTTATTTTGTTGAAAACATCAGTTTAACAAGTTATGACACTTATTTTACAGTTCAAAAAGGTTTGTGTTTGAATTGGTGGCTACGGCTGGAGTATAGAAAGCATATCAATGGCCGAGTCGTAGCCACCAATTTTGGATACGGCCTTAGAACCAAGAGTTTGACAAGATCTTTGATAGTTCCCTCATGGACTGGTGGAATATTACTTGACTCTTTTACCTTTTATGATTACTCGACTCTTACCTTTTATGATTGCAATCATTGGATTCGGTAGCACAATAATCAAAACAAGCAACATCCGAGTTTCGCTATTGGCCACACATCATATGATTTCTTCTTGATTATTAACAAGTGATTGTTGCATTTCTCGCATTTTTAAAGTTTTGTTTTTGTTAATTTTGTTTTTTCCAGGGATTATGATCTTTAGTTTATGGTTACAATGTAGACTGGTAATATGAGAAAGTCACAAAATAAATACAGCAATGTGTCTGTTAACTTCCAGCAAAGATAAAACTGTGTAACACTGTTCTCCTTCTTGGCAAGACAATCTTGTTTTGAAAGTGACAACTTGGAATTTTGCTATTTTTATTTTATTTTTTATGAATGGGTCTTACTCGGTTCTATCCAAGCATCAGGCAGAAATGCGATTGAAATTTGACAGATTCCCACTAAAAATTTCTAAGGTCTTCAAAGACAAAACACGTACATTTGTGATCCAGAATGTCCCTGGGAGGTTACAGGCTTTATTAAATTGGGCCCTTGGCTAGGTTCTAGCCAAGGGCCCAATTTATTAAAGCCTGTAACCACAAAAAGGTGATAAGTGCAGAAACATCTTGCTCAACAAAAACTAGGTATGGTACCTACCAAAATTCCATCAAGTTGACTTTGTTGAACTTCAGATGCCCCACTCGTGTTTTGCTGAGCAAGTAAATTTGCTAAGCAGTAATTTCTGCTCAACAGCTTTATGAAACTGGGCCCTGATAGGATGCGATTTGCAGCGGAGGAGAACCTTAGAAACCCAATCACCGTCTGGGGAATGGATCAATTATGCTCTAACTGAGACTTCCTACAGATAAGAACCATTGAGAGGAAATAACTTATGAGTGACCTGGGCCCAATTTCTTCTCTGCTTACCGCCAAATTCTGCGCTTACAATCACCATTCTCTGACACCATTGAGGGTAGAGACGCAACTTATGTTTACCCTACTTTCATAAGGACTTCTTTTAATGGATAAATAAGTGCATCACAAAACTGAATTGGACCTACGAGCCCCTCTTTAAATTTCTAGACCACTGCATGGCTGAGTGGTCACTAATCCCGGTATTGGATTGGCTACCAAGTTCTACCAATACAACTACAGTACGCATTAAGTAACAGACAAATTAAGTCGATGACTGTACCATGACACATGTAACTCATGAACTGTACATTTATTAATAAAAACGCGTAACACAAAACATGCGCAACATTTTTTGCTACAAAAGCCAGCAAATTAAAAAATATATACATGAATGTTTGCAAAGATAAGTGGTTGGAGGAATGAGACCTGATGACGTAACTGTAGTACATGTAGTTCTTACAAGTGTGAATTCAGGCAACTTGGCTCTAAATCAGGTTTCTACCAGTTGTCAAAAAGACAAAAATCGCGACATCTTGTATGCGTTGGGTTTCTGCGATAAAACTCTAGCAAAACTTCACACTTAAGACCAAATAATAACTAAACAAAAGAATCAAATTAGTTTGAGTTATTTTTGTGACCAAACCGCAAACGCTCAAAGGAAGTTAGTAGTTTGAACACCTTTTATCTCCATTTACAACATTTTATTAGAAGACCCAGTGTAAGCGACTTTGTGCACAGCCTCTTAGGTCAGGCTATCAGGCTGGTATATTCAAACTTTCCTGTTGCCAATCCTACGAGCAATCTCATTTGGTGTTCCTAGTTCCATACTGAAACGGTTCTGCATTTGCAGTGGACTAGGTGCCGATGATAGGACAATATTCCGGGTTGGTGTGTAGCTCGGACGCAAAACAAACTCTTCTAGAGAAAAAATAAACCAAGAGAGCAAACCATATCTTATCTCAATTTTGTTCAACATGAGATATGATTATTTCAAGTAATTTTTGTTGGTAAACTCCAAGTAATTCTCGTCTGGAAGGAGTATAGACCTCACAGTCATTTGAGTAAGGCACCCTCGAGGTCAAAAGGAGGTAGTTCAATAGCCAATCATGTGTGCTATGCGTACAAATCTGCGCAGTTCCATTGTTGCGTCATCGGTTTACCTGTAAGATGGTGACTGGATGACGTCCATGTATTGGTTTATTGCTTCCGAGAAGATCGGCTGTTGTCTTTTTAGATCAAAAAATTAAAATTTTTACCCTTTTGGAACCAAAAGTAATGAAGTTTTCTTAATAGATTTATTTACTGATGCATTTGCAATAATTGAAGGGTTCTAAAATAACAGTACTTACTCTCTGCTGGTGATGTCAGTCTAGCTCGGTCACCTCCACCACGATGACGAGTTGGATGACAAGTGCTCTCTACAACAACAAAATAAAATATCATGTCTGACTAACTCCAATACAATTTACTAACGAGATTCCGAAAACATGTGTCCTTGGATCGGGCGAGTTGGTCTATTAAAAGCATTTGAAACCGTTTGTTATGAAATGCATACAGTTAGAGAGATGTTTTAAAAGTAGAATAAAATGATCGACACAAAAATGCCTCGAAAATTGCACGGTTCTCCTTTTACTTTGCAAACGAATATGGCACTTCAAGATTACATTACAACCTGTACGATACAACCTGTCGCTGCAGCCAGGGGATCAATAAAGTTGGAACAAAGAAAAATTTACTAGAGCGGGATTCGAACCAACGACCTCCGGATTAACAAGCAAGCCCTCTACCAACTGTTTTCCTTGTAGTTTGTTACGTCTCGTGTATCTTTCTTACCTTCTCCAGATGAAATTGGAATGTCAAAGCATGTGTTGGGGATTTGCAGCGGAGCCTGACCGACAAAACCCTCATGTGATCCGTTAGGATCCAAAGAACTTGCACTGATTGTTCGTCTGTGAAAATAAAAGTTCAAAATTCAAAGACAAAGTTTTGATGAAACTAATTGGATAAAAGTTAGTGCCTACAATGACTAGAGGAAGACCAAGATTGCTCACTTGACTTTACAGACTCTTTTCATTGTGATGGGTTGGGATAAGGTTATACATGTAGATTGGTAATTACCCTAAACGTTTAAGACCATACAAACTGACTTGGTAAGAAGCACTGCAGCTGTTGATAAACCTATTTTTGAGAAAGGATTCCCTTCAAAGTAATATGGTTTGGATAACTGTTCAGCTAAACGCATTTGGAATCGGAAAAAAAAACAATGATTTCATATTCACTCCCTTAAAGAGATCAGATTGGAGATCAAGAACAAACCACAAAAGTGAACACAAAAGGTCTCCATTGGGGCTGTCTAAAGACTGGGGCGCTTCTTATTGTGCCTTCGATTAGCTTCTCTGGGTCGACCCAGGTGTGCTCATCCAGGTGGCGTATATTTTTTTTACAGGACGGAAAACTGAAAACAAATAATAATACGCCACCCGGATGAGCACAACAGGGTCGACCCAGGGAAGCTAATTGAAGGCACCCATAAAGAATGTTTTTAACCAAATCTATGTTAGGTTCTTGACCACAGGGACAAAGGAAAGAACAAAAGAAAACCCACCGGGATGCAAACAATAGCATGTGTGTACTCAAGTTCGAAGCATTGTTTTCAAGAACTAGACTTACCTTCTGAGTGAATCATACAGCATCTGCAAGTAGAAAAGACAAAATTGAAAATGAGATGACTTTAAAAACTATTTTGAACTGTTTCAAACTGCGGCATCTTTTTGTCGGAATCTAGGCATTAAGACACCACAGCAAATGGTGCGCGGTGCTCAACACTTGCGTGCCCGGTGTTCGTCGGATTGGTCTATACCTTCCAAATTAGACCAGTGAAAATGCTGGTGGACTATCAGTACAATAACAAAGTTGACAGGCATGCTAAGCACTGACAAAATGAAGGGCAACCCAGCAGGAAAATAGGGGACTGATTAATATCCTTACCTGCAGTTTCTGATGCTGTCTGCATCGTTCACCTAACTTATCGGATAACTCATGGGACCTCTTCTTTGAAGATTCAAGCTCTTTTTTCACCGCTGTCGTGGAGTAAAACAAATATAAAAGTGTTGTCTATATTTATCATCAATTTATGATCCTCAAAAGGTTATCCTCAATCTTGTGTACAATACAATAGGATAATTTAAAGGGCCTTTTATAACATGTTCTGTGTTTCATAGGTTCCACAAAACACAAAGCCTAAAAACTATAAACAAACTTGGTTTTGGTGCGGCACCTTTGAAATTTTGCATCGTGCGCAAATAATCAGGTGAGATTTGAGGTAGAACCAGGTGCAAATCTCTATTGAATAGTGTTGGTTCTGTTGTGGTTCTGTTCAGAACCAACACTACTGATCAAAATACCTTAAAGGCAGTGGACACTATTGGTAATTACTCAAAATAATTATTAGCGTAAAACCTTTCTTGGTGACGAGTAATGGGAGAGGTTGATGGTATAAAACATTGTGAGAAACGGCTCCCTCTGAAGTGCCATCGTTTTCAAGAATGAAGTATTTTTCCACAAATTTGATTTCTAGACCTCAAGTTTAGAACTTGAGGTCTCGAAATCAACTATCTAAACGCACACAACTTCGTGTGATAAGGGTGTTTTTTCTTTCATTCTTATCTCGCAAGTTCGATGACCAATTGAGCTCAAATTTTCACAGGTTTGTTATTTTAGGCATATTATGTTGAGATACACCAACTGTGGCAATAACCAATTGTGTCCACTGCCTTTAACAGAGGCCAAAGAGTCTTCTACTGATCTTCTCGGGTGGGGAGGGGGGGGGGGTTGTTGATTTTGTTGCACAAAGTATAAATTAATTTAAACAGCTGGCCTGGAACTGAAATCTTGAAATGGGGACGATGGTCATTGCTCTTGACAAGAAATGAGAGATATTGAAAACTCACCTGAAGTTTGGTTCTTTAGGGCTGAAACATGGTTTAGGTTAAGGTCAATTTCTCCAAAATGCTGTATAAGTTTTCATATTCTTTGAACTTTGGCTTGAATTAAGAAACTTGACTAGAGCGGACAGACTTGAACCTGTGACCTCCAGATTTTAATATGTGCCAAACAATTCTGTTCACCAGAAGAAGAAAAAAAAACCAACCAAAACACCAAGTCATGTGTTGAGTTTGTTTATGATCAAAGTTCCCAGCTCTAAGTTTTGTGTAGCAGAAATGTTCATGAAGTATAGTTTTTGCTTATAATGCAGGTTTTGAAGATTCAAAACTGTTTGAAGGATACCCGCTACTTCTGCTTGTAGTTTGGTGACTGTGTGTTCATAGTATTGTTCCAGCTGTGCACTTCGCTCCTTGGATTTATTTGAGACGTAGTCTTGATAGATCTTTTCTTGTTGAACCTTAAACATGAAGAAGATATAAAGAAAATTATCATCTTGGGCCCCAAATCTCTTTCAACTTTTATTGAATAGCAAAAGGCAGTTTAGTTTTGTGTAGAAATTGTTAGACAATATTACATGAACATACTTACACATTGGAAAATTTCACATCTGGACTGACGTTTATTATTATTATTTTCTTTTTATGCAAGTCGCCAGACACACAAGGCCTGAAGGCCACTTCAAGGTGTGGGCTACAATTGTTTTATTCCAGACGCCGTTGCCACCTACTCCTAGGGCTGAAACAGGGACCCCCTCTACAGTCCATATGGATGTAGGCTTGGGTATCATCAATCCAAAGTCTGGCTGGTAGAGCAGAAAGCACTAGGCCCTACCTCCCTAACTGTACAAAGCAAGTGTCACGACCGGGACTCAAACCCAAACTCTGCTCTTCACCGCTCGGCCATGACACACTATGTCCGGGAAATAGGGTAAACCTTGCAGTCTTTTGCGGCGCTATGAGCATTTTGGTATGAGCCGCTTGTGGCCGCTCTGGTCTGTAAAGGATTATCGGTAATAGTTCAAACTATCGTCAGAGTCAGACAGTTTCAAACTCTAGAGTAGACGTACTAACTTTGGGCAGTTCTGTCCGATGATATTACAAGTCGCTGGTTGGAATTTTTTATACAAGACTGACCACAGTAATCACAGACCAGCCTTTTCAAAAGTTATACCTCACCTGGTATCTCCAAAAGGCCATGGCTCTTCCAGACACTTCTTGAATAACATCAGGCTTCTGTCCTGCTAAGACCATTGATTTGTACTGCTCCGATGGCGACAAGTCAATGCGGACAATGTCAAACTTTCCTGGTAGGTTGGTATCACCTTCAAATAAAAATTGCCTTTAAATGTAGGGTCATTTAGATGCAAAACAGTCATCATTTTAATAAAGTTATAACTTCTCTGCCATTTTCTCAAAATAGTATGAAATAGTCTTGCATTGAACGCTACAACTCATTTCTTTGTAAAAACAGCAATACAATGATTATGCTCCAACTTGTTTTAATTTTCTTACAAATTTTAATTATTCACCTTCAAATTTTAGCAAAGAAACAATCTCTTGCAAAACAAGAAAGAATGAGAATTTCAAATTCTTTGTTTGTTTGCCGTAAACACAAAAACACATCATTGAGAACTTTACCCTTGCCATCCCATGACAATGAAACTATTAATTCTTTTATATTTCACCCCAGTTCCATCTCATTTGGCATGAACACACTGCATCTTTTATTTAAGTCACTTACATGCTGGACATGAAAAGCATCTGTTAAACTCTCTTGTACCGTCCTCATCACAGAAAATGTCTGTAAAAATTCTTGTAAATGGAAAAATCTTTCAGAAGTTTGAATGTTGACAACCTTACCTTACTAAAGATATACATTTCTAACTTTGGACAATATTGATTCTGGAAAATAATTTCTGAAGATTTGTTTTAATTTAACCCATTGCAAAATGTAAAAAGCTGTGCCCTTCAACTCAAAACGAAATTCTAAGTCTGACCCCCCCCCCCACACCCCAGCATAAAAACACAACTTATTACTGATTCATAAAATAAATGTAAAAAGGATACGTGAACACGAGGTGACCCATGCAAAAGAGCTTAGCCTCTTCCTACACTTCTTGAAATTGCAAACCATATCATCCATGTTTCTCTATCCTCCCTGCAAGAAAATAATCATCATGCAAGTGCAGTGGTGAGACTGAGAAAACAAAAATCATGTACAAAACATCGGGAACACCTCAGCAGGGCTCAAATTTATCAACGACATAATTGTTTGTTGAAGAAAAATTGTTGAAAATATACAAAGAAAACATTTAAACTTTGATATGTGCACTAAAGCCACTAGCCATCTGTTAATACTGTTAGTGTTTACATGAGAAAATAGTACAATGCCACTGCACTGGCACTTGTACTCCTAACTACGTACTAGCTAGAACTAACTTAAGTCTTTAAGACTAAGACTCAGAGGTCCGTTCGGCTGTCGTCTCCAGTTCCAGGACAGCCGAACGAACCTCATTGTTTAGAGGAGTATGGCACTGGGATCATAATGAGCAATGGGAAGCAGATGACTCCATCATCATGAATGTATTCTTTATTACTGTGTATAACACAATATAAATCAACCCTTTTCTCTGAATTGCTTCACGAAACTCTAGAGTCTAGGGACTCTAGGTCGTAGGGCTAGCAGCTAGCCCAATATTTATACAAACAAGTGTCATCCGACCAGATGGCACCAGTACAGTAATAAGCCTTTTTGAGATAATTATGGCCGACACAATGCTACAAAACTATATAACTAGGTTTGGGTAAATTTGTGTGTTTACATCCAAACCAAACAGTGCACTAAATCTAAGTCAAATCTTGTCCGCCATACCTCAACAAAGTAAAACTAAAGGCTTAAAATATCGATACCATTAACCAAGCAAGTACAAGTAGTGTCCAGTGACAAAACTGTGTTGGCAAACGAATCGGGACAAAGGCAATGAGCAGAAACGAGAGTTACCAACATAAATTTTTAAGTAATTGTTAAGAAAACAATAAAGAATGTCTACACTTACCTTTTACGGTTGATTCTGAAATACACTAAACTACGTTTTTATGATTAGTTTTAGTCCGATGTAATCCGATGAACCACCAAATAAAGTTGAACGTGTCAGCATTGCGCCCCCGGCGGCCGCGATTGGCCAAAAGTTGATAACAAAATCAACTAACTCTAGAGGGCGCCCTCTCCTTAGGGTGAATAAAAATTAAATCTTTTAAATAGATTAGATAAAAGTAAGAATTTTGAAAACAGTTAGATTTATACTACATGAGCTTTTTACGTAAAACAATGTAAACTTATCGGGTCTTCAATTACCATTATCTTGACTTTTCTTCAGCATTTCACACTGAGACAAAACTTAAAACTCTTAATCATAATAACACATTTTTATGGGCTTTAAAATTTAAAACAAGAAATGTGTGCACTGCATTTAAATCAAACTTTAATGCTTGCCGATGATTTTAATTCTTTACGGGACTAAAGATAAATAATTTTCAACCCTCTATTGGGCATCCAAAACACCCCTCTTTTGTGAGCTTGTTTGCTAGTGAACCCACTGAGACCAAAGGGTACTTTTCCGACAACACAAAAATACAAAAGACCTGTAAGTGTAAGAATGTGTTCCAACTTCATTATAAAAACAAAACCACACAAACATTTCACAACTTTACTCGTACTTGGCAAGGAACCTGTTTAATTCTTTCCTGGCATTTTCAAAACAATAATCCATTGACAAATAAAATATACACTTTTAAAGGCTCTGTAGACTCTGTATATGTTTCGTTTGGTTTTGGAACCCTTCGAATGTGTTAATCCTATACAAGTGTAGATCTATACAATAAAACAAACCCATGTAAATTTCATTTAAAGGCAGTGGACACTATTGGTAATTACTCAAAATAATTTTGTGCATAAAACCTTTCTTGGTGACGAGTAATGGGGAGAGGTTGATAGTATAAAACATCGTGAGAAACGGCTCCCTCTGATTAGTGAAGTAGTTTTCGAGAAATAAGTAATTTTCCACGAATTTGATTTCGAGACCTCAGATTTAGAACTTGAGGTCTCAAAATCAACCATCTATCGCACACAACTTCGTGTGACAAGGGGCTTTTTTTCTTTCATTATTATTTTGCAAGTTGATGACCGATTGAGCTCAAATTTTCACAGGTTTGTTATTTGATGCATATGTTGAGATACACCAACTGTGAAGGCTAGTCTTTGCCAATTACCAATAGTGTCCACTGCCTTTTTTAAAAAAAATGCTCCGACCACTGAGCATACAATCTCCTCCCATCAGGTCACTGAACAATGCATTGACTTATATACTCCTGAAAAATACCCCATATCATCCTGGACTGTCACAGGACATAAGCCCTGTTTCTGCCTAGGCCCATGTAGAACTTATTACAAAAACTTAAATTATTTACTGCCTTGAATATAAACATACCTCAACAAACTGTATTGTTGGAAAGAGCACATCATTCTCGTTACATGTATTATGTTGTTTCCCGTCTCACACTAGCAGTGCGAGTACAAAGAAACTACACTATATACCATAGTTAAGCGCTTCCGTAGTTAGGCGCCAACAGTAGCAAGTTAAGCGCTTCCGTAGTTAGGCGCCAACAGTAGCAAGTTAAGCGCTTCCGTAGTTTAGGCGCCAACAGTAGCAATGATCATTTATTTACTGCCTTGCATATGAACATACCACAACAAACTGTATCAATGGAAAGAGCACCTCATTCTGTCTAATGATAAATATTTAGTCATGTTTCCCATCCAATATCACTAGCAGTGAGAGTACAACGAAAGACACTAACTGAGTAAGGCGCTAACAATGTTTGTATTGACTACATGAATGCTTGTAGTTAACAGACATGGGTAAAAGAGGCAGAATCTAGGCTTAAATACACCAAGATGTCATCAGAATAAGAGAAGAATATTTGTTTCATCCTTAGCTTGAGGAAACGGTGAATTGATTAAAATGCTGGAACAGGGCCCAATTTCATATCTCTGTTTACTGCAAGCGAATAATCTGGGCTTACAGAAGCATGGAAAGGGGGTAATTAGCATTACTCATCAGATAACATTCGTGCACTTAATGGGGGGAGTCTGTATGGCCTGGGGAAGACCGCACTGGACAGGGACGCGTGGAAGGAATTCACTTCTTGGATCACCACCGGACGGCTGACGCCCTAATGGACTAAAGAAGAAGAATACATACTTTCACTGTTCCAATGAACCTTTGAGTTCAATTTCATGGGAGAACGTGTGCCTTTAGAATGGCTCTTTTAAGCTGTAAACGAAGTCATCATCCATGATGATCGAGATACATTCATCCATACTGTTCGCAAAAAGACAACATAGCACACACTGTCCAATAGTGGATAACTCCTGTGTTTCCATAGTTTTATCTTGCATTCAGGTCAAATTTGAAATAAATATTTGCCCATAGCTATTGCATTAGTTTCCATGTCCTTTTATATTTTTTATTTATATATAACACTCCCTGTAGTTTTTTAACAACTTACACTTTAACAACGATGCACAAAATGTCACTAGCACGTTTACAAAGCATATTTACAAAGCCATCGAATTGCCGTTATAACTCTTTATAATACATTGGAATACCAGTGACTTCCGCCCAAGAAAAGTCGGCCGCAAGACCAGTGTTGTTGCTAGACCAATTTAAGTGGTGGGCTCAAAATCCAATTTAGTCCTCCAAGGGTGAGCAGTTTCAACAAAATGATTTCATGTTTAGATATGGGACCATCATTGCTGAAGTGCAATCTGGGAAAAATCTGTGCTGGGCAGCACAGTGTATAATGCTCAGAGTGCTGGGCAAAATTTGTTAGTTCTGGGCAGGCCTGCCCAGCACTGCCCAGCACTGCCCACCATCGCTACAACACTACTCAGGACATTGCTGGGAATTTGAACAAAAAAACACGTCTCACTAGTCTTGTTCCGTTGTGTCTGGTGGGGTTTCTTTGGATGCAGGTTGAGCCGTCTCCTTCTTTGATGCAAACTCCTCTTCCTCTTCTTCATCATCAAGTCTTGAGATTTCTTTAAAGGAAGCTGTTGGTAAGAATAGGGTAATGTAAGATTGTTAAACTAAGAAAATGTTTAACTTTTTAAAAAGGGTTTACAAGGTGCTTCAGTGCATTTACCAGCAACAGCCAGGAACACCAGGGCGAACCCCTTCTCTTTTTGATAAGTGCACTGGGTTCTTTTATATGCATTACACAACACATGGGACCAACGGCTTTACATCCCATCCAAAGGACGAAGCAATGGTTAAGTGTCTTGCTTAAGGACACAAGTTGGCATGGTTGGCTTGTGCGTAAAGCGCTCGCCTCTCACCAAGGTGACCCCGGTTCGATTCCCGGTCGGGGCCATATGTTAGTTGAGTTGTGCGTTGGTTCTCTGCTGTGCCACGAGGGTTTTCCAGACTATCCGGTTTTCCTCCCTCAGGAAAAAATCAAACACTTTCGATCTTGGCTGTGTTCCATGGTCATAATGGGTTGATGTGGCTGGCAGCTGAATGCGCCCTTGCATGCCTGCTTCTCGAACACGTTGTAGCCGCGTCCTTCGCAATTCAGCTCTTAGCTGCGAGTAAGGACGATTAGCCCCCCAAATTATTATTATTATTATTATTATTATTATTATTATTATAAGTCTCACGGCTGGTGATTCGAACCCACACTCTGCTGATCAGAAACACTTATAATAGTATCATATGAGTGTGTCCACCATATCTCAAAATGGATGATGACAACTTACTTGGCAAGAAGTATCTGCAGCTGTTGAAAGTATTAAAGACAGTGGACACTATTGGTAATTGTCAAAGACTAGTCTTCACAGTTGGTGTATCTCAACATGCATAAAATAACAAACCTGTGAAAATTTGAGCTCAATCAGTCATCGAAGTTGTGAGATAATAATGAAAGAAAACAACACTCTTGTCACATGAAGTTTGTGCTTTTAGATGATTGATTCAGAGACCTCAAATTCTAAACTTGAGGTCTCGAAATCAAATACTTCTTTCTCAAAAACTACGTCACTTCAGAGGGAGCTGTTTCTCACAATGTTTTTTACTATCAACCTCTCCCCATTACTAGTGATCAAGAAAGGTTTTATGATGATAATTATTTTGAGTAATTACCAATAGTGTCCACTGCTTTTAACTATAGAAAGGATTACGATTCCCTTTGATGTACCGCATGTAGTATGGTTTTGAAATTATTTTCACCCAAACACATTTGCATCTGAGATGAATTCTTTCTCAGATTTCTGAGGGTTGGTGTCCAGAAATGGTGGCCAGAGATGCTGTTGTTATCCAGTACCCACTGTGACCTCACTAAAGGTGGACTGAATCAGGGTTCTTGTGAAAATACCCGTTACTACTTATACTAACCAAAGAAGAAATATGTACACTATTAAAGACACTGGACACTACTGGTAATTACTCAAAATAATTATTAGCAAAAAACCCTACTTGGTAACAAGTAATGGGGAGAGGTTGATATATAGTATAAAACATTGTGAGAAACGGCTCCCTCTGAAATGACGAGAAACAAGTTATTTCCATGAATTTGATTTTGAGACCTCAGAATTAGAACTTGAGGTCGCGAAATCAAGCATCTGAAAGCACACAACACCGTGTGACAAGGGTGTTTTTTCTTTCGTTATTATCTCGCAATTTTGATGACCAAGTGAGCTCAAATTTTCACAGGTTTGTTAGTTTATGCATACATGTTGAGATACACCAAGTGAGAAGACTGGTCTTCAACAATTACCAATAGTGTCCAGTGTCTTTAAAGGTGGATTGATTCAGGGCTCTTGTGAAAATACCAACCAAAGAAGAAACATGTACACTAATAAGCAAAAGTGTACTTCGTAAACCATCAAAACATTTTGACCACGAGTAAGGAAAGTACAAAGTACAAGAGATGAATAGCATTTTTTATTCTCTGTAATATTATGCATCCACTTTTCGGCTTTTTGGCCGCCATGTTTGCAATTTTAATAAATCAATAATAATATAATGAACTTACCTTCAAAAGCAACAGGATACTCAGTAGACAACTTGTCTTTAAGCACTCTAGGAAAAAGAAATATTACGTATATCAGTTAGTGTGGTTCACCTTTTTACCTCCACAATTACATCCTGTGGAATATTACCAAAAGAAGGACCTGTAAGAATACAGATTCACCACTACTTTAGTAACATGTGTAAACTTACATCGTTGCGGTACCCGCTGCCAAAACATAGGATCTAACCTGCCTCTAGCTACCGGGCAACCTCGGTAGTCTAGTTGGTAAGACACTGCTCTAGAATTGCAAGGGTCGTGGGTTCGAATCCCACCCGAGTGACATGCCTGTGATATTTTTTCACAGGACTCGGGAAAGTACTGAGTATGCACTGCTAACACACATCGGTGTATGGGTAAAAGCCAAAATTAATAATTAATGTGTAAACTGCTTGTACATGTATGAGAACATTTTTATGTCATTGGGTAAGTGTACTTCTATAGCCCCCATTTTTGTGCTCAAAGAATCCATCAACATGGAACTAACTTCTATACAGAATTGAATATTGCCTTTGTGCCCATGAAATGCTATGTAGTAGAAATTTCCTCATAGGGTGCGCTTTACCAAGGAGAAAATGCCTTGGTGCCCTTCAAAAATGAAGCATACAGGCCCTGCCCACTCGTACATACACGTAGCAATTGCCACAGTGCCAATTTGAACACTTTCTCCATCTCCGTACCTGATTTTTCTGAAGACAATGTCAAGATCCCTTTTCATGTCCATCAACACCTGAGTATGTTTCTTGAATTGCTCGATTGTTTTCTCGTATCTAACGGCAGACAACTTGTTAAAGTTTGAGAGCGTCTCGTTTGTTTTCTCGAAGCGACTCAGCATGTGAGTCTGAGCACGGAGGATGGCAATTGTGTCTTCTCTATTCACCATGGAGGTGAGAGAGCTGACGAAGGCGTCGGAGCCTGGTGTTGCTGACGTTGCCATGGCACTAACTTGTCCACATAACTTGTTGGTATGTCATTTATTTGGTTTAAAATTTGCTTCGAGCGGAAAAGATTTCCTTTAAATCTCCATTTAAGTAACTTCTTGTTGTCAACAGTAGGTTCTCATTCTTCTGACGATCATGCTGAATATAATCTTCAAAGGAGTCACACACAGGTCATGTGGAGTTTAAACACCTGTACTGTATCCCTGATTAAAAAAATATATATATAAAGAAATAACTAGTTTGTCTTTTAATAAGACTTTGGTGAGGATGGTTAAGCAGTACTTTTTTATTATTATAAAGATTTGTACCCATCATGTCCATATTAGAAATAGAATCCCCCTATATCCATCAAAGATCAATCCATCTGAGTGGGTGATTTTGATAAGTTAAAAGAACATTACAGAATTGGTTTTGCTAGCAAAACAGTTGCTGGCAGTGTATTAAAAGCACTTCATGTAATCCACCATATACATAAACTGACAAACCTGTAGAAGTTTACATCAATGAATGAGATTTCCCTTTTTGTAAAAATTAGTGAAAAAGTGGTGGCACGATATTACGGAAAGTTATTCCTATCGATCGCTACTGATCGCTATACCTACGTTTTGTGTACACATCTACAAAGTACAACGACAGTCAACTGAGACACTGTTCTAATTAATGTATTCAAATCATGGAGAGGGGAAGTGTGACACACCACTGGCTGGCAGACAGTTTTTAAATTTTAGTCAGTGCGGTCAGTTCAGATTGAACAATTCAGTGGGGTCGCACTAAATACCGACAACTCACGACCCCTCACGACAACTCACGACAACAATTTTTAAATGCACTTTAACAGATCATTTGAACATAAGTCAACCGTTAAATATATGCACAAGAGTCATATGCACCCAAATCGTTTTCAAACTGTTGAAAAAATTGTATTTTTAATTGTAAAAAAGGTGGTTTTTTACCCGAATTTACTAACGAACGGTAATATCCGCCATGTTGTATTTCGACGCACTTGGACGATTCTATTATACCGCAGGGGTGATACAATATGCAAGATGATTATTTACCTTTTTTTAAATGTATTTCATGGAGTTTAAAACAATATTACAAAATGTATATTTAAGTTTCCCCTTTTAATTTCGAATTCCAGAGTGGCGGCTTAGTTACTAACAAGAAAGAAAAAATCAGCAGCTAAAACCAAACCGAAAAAATAAAACTCAGCCATCAGAAATTACCTCGCCCCCTGCGGTGTAATAGAATCGTCCAAGTACGTCGAAAGACAACATGGCGAATATTTCCGTTCGTTACTAAATTCGGGGTAAAAAACACCTTTTTACAGTTAAAAATACAATTTTTTCAACAGTTTGAAGGTGATTTAGATGCATATGACTCTTGTGCACATGGATTTTGTTCAAATGTTCTGATAAAGTGCATTTAAAAATTGTTGTCGTGAGTTGTCGTGAGGGGTCGTGAGTTGTCGGTATTTAGTGCGACCGATTCAGTGTATTCCTCCATCCATGCTTATTATAGTTATATAAGTTTATAATAATAAATTGGTATATTAAATAAACTACTATAAAAGTAAAACAAAAGTCACAACTGAAGAAATAAGGATTGCAATATACCACAGCAGCAAAGTGGAGCCGTAACTGGTCATCTCACCACCAAGCATGAAAATTCTTCCCCTTAATTAACATCATTCTTACTCAATAACGGAGCTAATATCTGTGGTTCTCTCATTAACAACAATAATAATCAGTGCTTTGGTTTTACCATAGAGTCCTTACTCTACGGTTTTACATGTGTTTAAATGAACAGTATGATACCTTGTTACAGCCAACTATTTAAATTGTATAAATCCTATTTGCACGCAAGGAAGTGAGAATGGGAGCCAGACGTTATTTACAAGCACATTCTCAATACGAACACGAGAGGGCGCCCTAACATTGTAGAAAACACCAAACTATTCTTGTTTTCTTATAACAGTACTTCAAAGCAATTTATATTAATAATTATTTCGTTTTATTCGTCATAATTCTGCAACTGAATACAAAACAACATACAAATGATGTACAAAGTGACTTAAATGAAGTAAATTAATTTGATACATAATTGAATTGGACCACAGGCGCGCGCGCCGACAAAATACTTTTGAACAAAAAAACAAAACAAATACATTTTCTAATGACCCTTCAAAACAATTATTTTTTTGTCAAGTTGTTTCATTTGAATCTTATTTTATTTATGTGAAATACAACTAACCTTACTATGATTATAGTTTTGCAACTGTCCAGCCAAAACCTAACATCGCTCCATCAACCATCAGTCTCTGTGAACACTCGATGTTTACAAAAGCCCTAGCATGCAAACCTCAACTTCCGCCGCCGCGCCGGCCTCCTAAAAGTGGGTGGGGTTTTAGAAGGCGCGGCCGAAGTTTATGTTTGCATTTAGGTTAGACCGGGCCACGGACTCCCCCACTTGCCTAGAAAGCCCATGCGATCGACGGACGGGTGGAGGTATAAAACATGTAATAACCAGGTTACAATAAACTCCTTTTTATTTCTCAATCTCAAACCCTAGGAGTATGCAGCCTCAGCAACCACCAACCACTTGATTGAGAATGAGTGACACAAAATTAATTTTGACACCAAATAATGTAACATGGGCACAATTTCACAAAGAATAAGATTTTAAGCAGAAAATACTGCTTGACATTAATAATTAATTTCTTTGCCAAAAGCAACATTAATTAGTGGGGCACCTGTCAAAACAATGAAAACTTAATTGGCTGATCATTATGACCTGTTTCTCATGTGCTTCAAGCTTTTGTTGTGCTTACATCCCCCATATCAGTTGGGCCATGGTGGTTGGGGCGGCTCAAAATTACAGCCTGTTCTGGGATCCTAGCAAACACACAACCGTCCAAAAATGACTCAGCGAACTACAAGTTGAATAACTTCACAAGATTTCCCACAGTCCACGATGTGGCAGACGCGCCCACCATCAGTGTCAACGAAACTTCTCCGGAATATGAACCAACCAATCACAATAGTTTCCCTCGAAAATTATGAAGATAGTATACTCTTACACCACAACAATATTTTTGTAGTAATTGCCATCATGGTTTTTATCAACTTTGGTACATTATTAATACCAAGGACGAACTTTGACCATGAATCATACGACTTAAGAATAGGCCTATGCTTACTGTCATTGATTTGTTTTGTACCTAAGCACAATACCACAATACTACACACTTTTGTTTTCACAATAGCGGCCTCAATAGTTCACAGAGGGACAGCTGGCAAACAATACTACAGTGTCCCATTTCTGCCAACATTGCCTTGGTGCACATTGTCAGTTTATGGATTACGAACTTGCATTAGTGAAAGAAAACATCAAAATAATTGTTATGTATTAAAAAATAGTCTGTGTTTTAATATAATGTAAAAATCAGGTTTATAATTTAATCATAATAATTTATTATTGTTGTCTCTTTCCAAAAAGAAGTTTAGACTCTTTCATTCACCGTACACAAGCCGATGAGGTTTTCGGCCTTGATCGGCCATTTCCGGATTGTCCTTATTCTGTGACGTCATCTCTACATTCGCCATTGCAACAACAACACTACACACATACACTGGCTGAAGATCTCTAGGAAAAGAAAAAAAGGAACCCCAAAACTTGGAAGTGACGACAAGAATCGGCTGGATTTTGATCATTTGTTGTTAGCGGCGGGGAAAGGAATCGTTGTGTCACAGAACATGGCCACGACACCGCCGTCCGCTGCCCTGAGAGCGCTGAGTTTAGAACTAAAGAAAATACACGACGAGCCAGTCGAAGGTTTCACAGTAACACTACCGAATGAAGCTAATCTGTTCGAATGGGAAGTGGCGATTTTCGGACCACCGGAAACGCTCTACGAAGGGGGTTATTTTAAGGTAATTTTTGTTTTTTTTCGCCCAATATTTGTGGTGATTTTTGAATCCCTATAACGTCATTTTGTTAACCATTAAGTATCATTTTGAAACAGAAAGGTAACTTGTCTGTATCTGATGGTTTCTTTGTTTGTTCATCCGGCATTTCTTCAGTTCCATTATTTGTTTACAATTTTTCCCCAGTAAAACAGCATAAATTTCAAGGAAGGAAATTGATTACAGATTCATAGGCCTCTTGATTGTTAAGTAGGCCTATCGATCATTGTAACAAAATTCCACAGTAAAGTGAAGCGCAAGTTTTGACATCCGAATAAGGTTTATTGCAATACAGAACCGCAATGCATTGTGGGAAGGAATATGGGGCGGTTGCTATGCAGTTTCTACGACTTGTGCACGCAACGCCTATACCTTTGTGTGGGTTCAACAGCACCCTCTCTTGATATTTTTCTATTTGCGATAAACCTAAGTTAATATGACATGGATGGGTTTCTACCATGACATGTTTCTACCTCCATGGATGAACTTAAACTATGGTTAAAAATCCTTGTTATTTTTTAATTTGGTTGGCTTTGTTCATTTTTTAGTGTCGTATAATTTGTACTGCCTTTATTGACTTATAAAATAAATGTACTGTCTTTAATCCTTGCTTAGAAGTTAGTTTGAGGTTGATTTTATATTTTTCAGTGGTTTTATTTAATTAAAAACAAAAGACTTCAGGCCTACTGTCTGTACTAAAAAAAACACAAAAAAAAACAGACATTGAAACTCACTCGGCTCAATCACAGTTGAACTCAGACTTTGGAAACATTCCAACCATTTATGACAAGTCCACTCCACATACACACTTTTTCATTCATTACGACCCCCAAAAAGCAAAATTTATCTGAGTCGAAGGTCGCTTTCAATGATACTGGTGTTAAAGAGTGAAAAAGTAACAGTCATACTACTACGTGTATGGCATATTTCCTGAAAATGTTTAGAACGTAATTTTCTTACATATAAAATAATTATGTGAACCATACATGCTCGATAAATTTACATACCAGGCCAGATCTTGTTCCTACAAAGTACAATGTATTACATATGTAATGTAACATGATGGAGGAAGAATTTGTCCCTGCCCTGTGAATAAATGTTTAAAATTCAATATTTGACCCATCCGTAAAACTCAATTTTGTGGGACCACTTCTGCAGGCACTTCACCCCTTCCTCCATGGTTGTAACCTGTAAGAGCCAACACTTTTTCTCTAGGGGCACCAAGGCATTGACAAGAAACCTTGGCAACATGGTGCATAACCTGCTGTTGGTGTAAGCATCATGCTTGACCATGTTATAGTGGCAGTACATTGTATAATACAAGTCTTTGTTTATAAACCAAAGATGTCTGCATTGGGGTTGGGGTTGACTTTGTTTTCTTTGTTAAAGTCAAAATCTACTGGTACAGTACATGTACTGACCAACCTGACTACGTTGGCCTGCTGGTCCATTCACACGTTGAAACTTTTTTGGATGGTTTCAGAGTTTTTCCCTTTTAGTATGTTAGAAAAAATGTTGTTGTGAAGCATCGATGGATGCTATGTCATGTGTTTCTTGTTGTCCATTACTGCTTGTAGAGTAGCATTTGTCTGAAAGTATACATTGGGAGTATAGGCCTATAAACATGTTCTTGTTTATAACATGTGTGCAATTTTAATTTTAGTTTTTACCCATACAGCACTGTATACTCAGTATTTTCCCGAGTCCTGTGAACAAATATCACAGGCATGTTACTTGGGTGGGATTCGAACCCACAACCCTTGCAATTCTAGAGCAGTGTCTTACCAACTTCATGTAGACTACCGAGGTTGCCCGGTAGCTCGAGGCAGTTTGAATCCTATGTTTTGGCAGCGGGTAAAAACCAAAATTTATATTCCTTATCCCCGATGCAAATTTAATATCTCTTATGTGCGCAATTGTTGAGAACTGGGCAGATTGTTTGATAATTTTAAACATTTTACATCATGTGAGTGTAAACTGTAAAGTACAGTCAACCCTTTAGAGCTTATATTTAAACATGAGTTTTGCAGTGCACTTTAACCAGTTTGCTTCCGAGAATACAGGCAACAAGCAAAACACTCTTGTAAACACAACTCGTTAAAAATGTTACAAAAAAAAAAAAAACCCAAAAAACAGTCTTTCCTCAAAAAGGTGGAAAAGTGACTCAGTCATGTATACAACTTTGCAGGGTTTTCTTGGTCATGTCATTCTTTTATTTTCCCTGATTCATATTTTGATATAAGATTTCCTGGAACAGATCACTGTGAATTTAAGGAAGTACAGTAAGTTTCCGCGACTAGTTTCCGGCATCTGTGTGAGGTGAATACACATTACATACATCATATTATGGTACACTGTAAACTAAGATTATAGACAGTAGTAAAAAAAAAATCTGACGGTGACCCTGTACTTAATACAATTGTAAACACAATGTAAAGCACACAAATTTAATACACCAATTTAACACAAATTTAACTCACAAATTCGCCATACAAATTAACCACACCTATTTTTTATACCATTTACGTACCAGTTAATGTCACAGAATAAACTGTCATGTTATAAAAGGTACATACATGTAGCATGTAGCTATTTTATAAACATGACCCAGTTCAGAAAAATGTTTTTTACCCATCACACACTTGAACTACACAAACACATACAGTACGTGACGCACACTCCCTTTAAAAAAAAAAAATGGCTGAGGTTCTGCGAACTTTGCCTGACTGTACTCATGTACTAGGGTGAATGTGAATCATTTGCCCGGAGCCAAGCCAGGAGACCGAGAGAGAGATAGAGAGAGTAAAGGGCAATCCCTCTAAGGGGAAATGCCCTCGTTAAGGATCCAAGCCAACCACAGCTACTGGGAGAAAGCTTCTTTAATTGACGGTGTAATGTACAGTAGCAGGGACTAATGTGTGTACAATACAATATACATGTACATCTAGAAGCTAAGTACCGTAATTTTCGGATTATAAACCGCGCGGCGTATAAACCGCACTTCCTCAAAATATACAAAAAAATATTTAGGTGTCGGCGTATATGCCGCGCGACATATAAACCACGATCAAAATAAAAAAACATGAAAAAACTAACCTCAAAACACGGAAGTGAAGTACGCAAACCTGCCGCGTTACGGGTGATTTTTTATCTCACACTATCAGTCCTGAGTTATATTTTTTTTCCATCATCAACCCTTTTGAAGAATTTGAGATTTGATGATCGGTTGTGTTGGCCATGTTTTGTGAACTTCTTTGGCAACAAACTCTCCGTGAATCAAAGATCGGTCGGCAACGCACACCGAGAAATAGTTGAACTTTGCCCTGCATCGCATCGCCCTCTGTTGACAAAAGTTGTTCATGTTTGATTAGACTGGGCCCCGAGCCTCAAAGCGTGGGTCAGACGTTCAAGCTCCCCGTTGTACAATGGGCAGCCGCTCTACTCGATCCGTCCGAAGTCTAGCCAAGATTTTATGAACGGAACTATCACCGGCCAATCAACAATGGCCAATCATCAAACGGCCAATCACCGCATGCGTGAACACTTAGGGGCCGTGCTTGTTTGCGTTCCTCATTGTGGCGATGTGCAGTTGACAGGCGGGCGGCACATCAGTCAGTCTTGTATAGTTGCCGCAATGTGGGAGTTGCGTCGTAATTAAAGCGGAAATGTATTGAAGTTTACACTATTGATTGAATTGAAATGATCTATTATAGGATAGCATTCTTTTTGTAAGCTGGCAGCACCCTCTTTGCGGGACCACATCATTGTTCGTGTTGGATAATTATTGATGAAAGTTACAACTGAAAATACGTTTATTATTGTGATACTGAAAAAATCCAATATTAATTTTAAAAATTGACAAAGTTTAATCCTATTTTATTTGTAGGTAAGTGAGTTC
This sequence comes from Asterias rubens, assembly GCF_902459465.1. Taxonomy (NCBI): domain Eukaryota; kingdom Metazoa; phylum Echinodermata; class Asteroidea; order Forcipulatida; family Asteriidae; genus Asterias; species Asterias rubens. Next base: position 9,959,127 of record NC_047071.1, on the reverse strand, counting down.
GTGTTGCTTGCAATAAAAATTAACTTCAGACAGTGCGTGGCCGTACCATCGTTTTAACATAGGATTCGTCTGCAGAAGCAGTGAGTGATAAAGAAACAGTGCGAAGATTTATATCCAAGGAAGCCTTTGCCTTCCGTTTTGTTTAAATAGAAAATAGACAAAACCAAAACCAAACGGTCCTTTTCAGGGCTGCCACAACACAAACGAGAGTATTGTATATGACTGTTGTTTCTGTTTACAATGTATATAGGAACATTTTTTAAACATGCAAAATTCCTTTATAAAATATAAAAGAAATAACAATGGGGACGGCAAAAGTTTTTCCCTCACTTTTATTGTATAGCGGTAGTAATGAAACAAAATGCGCTACATTATTGTTTGCGTAATCACAAGGACAGGGGATTCACTTTTATTAAACATCGGAGTAAACGGGAAATAAGGTTGAAATGGGTCTTTCAATAAGGGAATTAAAGTAGGGTGGTTGGCCGGTGTTTCTCCCTCCCCTTTTATTGTAGTCCCACAACGAGGATCCACAATAGATTATTGCAACGACGGACGGGCGGACGGACGTAGCGTGTGTGTATGTAGTAATGTATCATGCAGCGTGCACATTAAGCACATGTACACACATGCGAGTTCATAAAGCTAGCAATCTGTTAATTGCACTGCTCAATCTTGAGATTGCACAGCAGATGTTGGTGGCACCGTATTGAGCGATGTTCGCCGACGGGTTGCGCTACGCCCTCGCATTTGCGCCGCCTGGAAATAAAATTCCCAATGTTACTGTACTCAACAATCAGGGCAGGTTGAAAACGTTTTGTTTGATCCCCCCGGAGCGGCATAGTTCTTTGCGTACGTCCATTCACCTTTCTGCTGTTGCGGTGTGCGTGGTTGAGCTGAAGAAACCGCTGGCTGACACGAGTGTAGCCTGGATGTCTGACGTCAGTATATATAAAGATCGTGGGAAAAATAGACAGGGGACGAGTCTATTTCGCTGAGACACGAGTATAGCTTGAATGTCTGACGTCAGCAGGTAGAGATCGCTAGGATAAATAGACGGGCACCAGTCTAGTCTAATTCGAGTTGCGCTGAAAGGGGGAGCTAGCTAGCTGAGGGCGGTTGATAAACGTTTTACAAAGAAAACATGGAATACAATTGTGGTGGGATTTTCAACAGGTTTTTGTCATCACACAGGCAGGTTTTTGTTCTCGTTTAAAAAAAAACAAAAACATTATTTAGAATATTTTACAAACGATCTTTCTTTTTAAAAATGCCGTTTTTTCTCTTAAATATTTATACGTCGGCTTACAAGCCGCCCGGAAAAATGTCAAAATCAACATATAAACCGCGGTTTATAATCCGAAAATTACGGTAGTAGTATGCATCATTACTTAGTCATTGAATGATGAGTGACTGAGCTGTGTTCAGGCCAGAGTGATGGCTGGCTTTATACTGTTAAATCAAACTCACTTAGTTTCATAATAAAAGTTTAGTTTTAATTTGTGGATCTAGTGAATATTGAGAATTTAGATTATACACTGACACTAAATGCTGGTAGTAAATTTACAGTTGGCATACATTTTTAGCATCAGTAACATGATTGTACAGCTTTGTCACAAGAGCAATGAAAAACTTCATAAGGCGTTTTACAGTATCTAGATACGGAATCAAAAGCGGAATGTTATGATTTTGAGCAGATGGTTTTTTATGCATGATTTTTTTGATGATTTACATTATATTGTGTTTTAAAAGCACTGGAAACTTTCGGTACTTTCCCCTCGAGTCCTGTGAACAAAAAATTCTTTTGGTGGGATTTGACCTCGACCTTTGCCTTTCTTGAGCACTAGACTGCTCAGCTTGCTGCGCCGGTAGCTAGTATATTGGAATAATTCATTGTACATGTTTGATTACTTTTTTTTTTACATAAAATATTCGATTACATACGTTGTATCGCAAAGGGAATGTTTATAAATATGACTTTGGAGCAATCTTATTGTTAATGAAATGGACGGTGGATGTGTCTGGAGAATCCATGTCTTTCTCACTATCTTTATAGTTTGCATTAAACTGAATATAACCAATAAAACAATTTTAAAACGGGGTCTTCGTGTAACCTCATAATGATCCCCTTGGGCATCGGTGAACTGAAGCATTGTAATCTGAATTTATGCATTAGAATAGGCTCAGCATACACGGTTCCATATTCAGTTGTTTTTATAATGAACGTCCTAATCAAAGGGGTATTTGTGCATGTTTTTACACAAATGTTATCAGAAGTGTCTGTACATGTAACTGAAATTGGCTGACATTTCATGTACATGTACGACCCATGTCGTTAAAATAAAATGTGATGTTACTTTGTGCAGATGATTTTCTTTTGATTCTGTTGCCCTTGGAAAAAAAAAGGATTTTAATAGCCTGAATGTCTATAGCCATATGAACAAGCAGGACTCAAAAACATAAAAGTGTACATCATGTACAAATGTACACCTCAGTGTATGAAAAAAAACAGTCAATGTTGTAATACTCTTCAATTCAAGGGTACAAACGTTAAAGCCTAGCTGTATTTGAAAATGAACACTCACATTATTATATTGTCACCAGGCCATCTACTTACACTGTGTACCATGTACATTGTACCACTACCATTGTTTGTGTTTTTTCCCAGTGTATTATTAGGATCGTTTATTATGAAAGTTCATGGCTAAATTTATTGATTTTAAAGGGCCACCAGATGCTGGGATTTCCCTTGTGGCATCAGTTCATGTATTGTCCACAAAATGTACCACAAGAGATTTGTATTTAATGAGGTTAATTCTTTTCACCATAATTGAGTAAAACTTTTTCCTTTAAAATTTAAGTACATGAACACACCCTTACCCAATCCCAAATCCTTTTAAAAATGTATCCAATTGCCAAAATGATGGATTCAGAAACTGAGACCAGTTGGTCTCAATGATACATACTCGTACATGTACGTACATTGTATAGCTCTTTGTATCTCAACAATTTGAAAGAAGAGTTACCGATGCTTCTAAGATTATTTGTATTCCGATTAGAAATTGTTCTTTCTGCGCGGACATACTCACTCCGGATTTTCCGCAATTTTATCTCAAAAAGAAAACATGACCACCTTTTGAAATCAATATTGTATGGACTAGTTTTAAGGATTGAAACAATCGAAGGGTTGACCAATAAACAAACAGACACTTTGAGGGTTCTAATTTAGGGCTGTCGTCAAGGCATGTTTACACTGTAGTCATGCATTGAATTTCATCTTTGTGAGGGCAAGGTCGTTAATATTTTGTGCAGGGCTTTTCTATTGAAAATTAGTCTTTGGGGATCATTTATTAAAGGGGCACTAAGGCCAAGACCAGGGGCAATAGAGGACTTCGTGTAACTCCATGCTTGCTGTAGTGTAACAAGGAAGATTTATGAAAAAAAAAAAAAACAAGTTTTGTCATACCATGGAGGAAAGAAATAACTAGTTATTTATACATGTTTCACAGTTTAGCAAGGAATTGTCGCTTGTTGAGCTTGCAACCCCAACGTGTTTTACCAAGGACTTTTCACAAGTAAAGTGTAATTATTTCTTGGCACACAGTACTCATGATGCTGGTGTTGATTTGATGCAGTAGAGCTACAACTGTGTAGAGGCATGCAATTTTGCCCTTCAGCACTTGGGCACTTACTGTCATAACAAGACTTGATGTTTCCTGATAAAGCAAGGCATGTCACAATCAATTAGTAAAGTCGTTTGTCTGTGGGGAACAATTGAGAATGAGAGTGACTTTACATTAAATATAAAGGCATGATCCGAAACCATTGTCTTTTTGGCTCCTGGAAATCTCCTTTTGATTGGATTTATCAAAACCAAAGGAAATTGATGGATTAGAAAAACTGTTTTATAAAGGTGAACAAAATAGAGAATCACACATATCTTCAATTAATAATGCTATTTAAAACGAATGTCAGTGAGCAAGATTTTGTACAAATTGTTATAATTTTCAAAACATATTAGACAGTTTTGGGTCAGCAGTTACTCTGATTATGCGGTCATAAAGTATATCCTTGCCCTTTAAAAAACTAAGCATACATGCTGTAGGCTTTTCTGCATTGTCAGTATTTATGGGGAAAAGCTAAACACTTATAATCTGCCAGATTTTTATGGATAAATACTTGGACTTACAGAAGATTTTCAGTGCTCATTACATAAAATCGTGTAAAATCCTAGATAACCTGCAGCAAAGCTCCTTTTTATGCATTGCTTTAAAATTAAATTATGTACAGTGTATTGTAATATAAGGAGGCGTTACAGTTCTGGGTCAATTTTAAGAAAGTCGTTGAGGATTGACCACCATTTTACCTGACCTCTTGGTTCGGTTTTGGATTGAAGAAAATTTGAATTGCAGGAACATGGCATTTTCATTTAAGTAATCTGTAATGTTTGTTTATAATTTCATTCTTTGTTGCATACTACAATGATGAAAGCTTCTGAAAAGGTTAGAATGTAAGTTTTGAATTTGAATTGTTGAACAGGAAATGTTCATTATATGCCTTTGGAAAATTGAAAACTGCACTTGAAATGAAGATCAAATGTGAATAAAAGCACCCCCCCCCCCATTTCCTTGCTGAAATATTTAGAAATGTTGATAATTATACTTTCTCAGTTCTACAGGAATAAACTACTCAATGTGTGAAGCCATTATTTATTAGCTAGTTAGGGCTAGATTTGGTTTGTTTCTTGGGTGAAATACTTTCAAGTATCGTTTAATGCCTCCGGTCTCGCTTATACTTTCTCAGTTCTACAGGAATTAACTACTCCATGTATGAAATGTTTATTAGCTAGTTAGGGCTAGATTTGGTTTGTTTCTTGGGTGAAATGCTTTCAAGTGTTGTTTAATGCCTCCTGTCTCACTTGAAGTTTGTCTATTGGACTCATATTTCCTGTTAGCATAAAGGGAAAGTACAAAATGCATAGCGTCATTACATAATCTACAAAGTGAACTCACAAACTTAATTACATGATGTTTGTAAAGGATGTGAATTGGAAATTGGAAATTCTGTAAAAAAAATGCAATGCACTGTTTATTATGATGTAATGCATCGGACGTATTGAATGTCAACACAATTTGATCAATGAACGTTCAACAGTCAGTTTTCATTGTTTTAGTTTTCATTGTTTTGTACATGTACAAAACAATGAAAACTAACTGTTGAACTTCCATTGATCAAATTGTGTTGACATTCAATATGTCCAATGCATTACATCATAATAAACAGTGCATAGACCATGTATAGCATAGGTTGCTCAGTACACAGTACAAATACCTCATGCACAGTGCATTTAAGCACAGTGTACATGGTGTACAATACCTTTGTTCCTTTTGACCAGCTGACCATGTCACTCAGCTGATGTGGTTTTAATCCTAGTGTTCTGATCTTTGTTGTGATGTCTCTGGTACATGTTGTAATGGTCTAGGGCTTTTACAGTGCTTGAAGGTTGGCTGGTGTCAGTAAACTTGTTTATAACCGAAGAGTCCTTGCTTCACAGTGTATTTCTAGCCCACTCTTTACAGCCATATTGATGTACCAGTACTAAATGGACATGTCTACTTGTCAATGTTTCTGGTAATTATTATTAGTTGTCCAACTTCTTTTTTGTCTAGTCTGCTCAGACTACAGAGAAACCCATACACAACTTCAGTGGACTTTCAGGGCAGCAACGACGGCCATCGAGTGGCCGTGTTGCCCCTCGAAAATAACCAAACTTTACGGCCAAGTTTGTCGTGCCCTTTCCCCCCATGGCCTTGGTGCCCTTCGTTATTTGCACACTATTGAAGGCTTAAGTGGCCCTGCCCTAAAAAATTACAAAATGTTTGCATCCAAAAAACCTGCATACTTTGTATGATAATCAAAATGATATTAATTTTACACCGGTTTTGTTCTTTGCTTTCCATTGATGTTCAATGAGCCATGCTGTGTTGTTATGCAGAAACTTATTCTGTTTGTCCTCGGGACAAACAATGGGCTTAATGCATACACCTGGGTCTACCCATATCTCCATGATCTACTCAATGACATTGTCATTGAAATGCAAATTTTGTGAATCTAAATTTTATCACAGGGTGCATTGAGTATGCTTGGTGTTTTTTCATGTAGATGGTGTCAACAAAGGAAACAGTGAGTTTGTTTTTGGGATGTACCCTCAAGTAAATTGTTTGGTTTTATGGTCTACATGTAATTGTAAATGTCTGACACAATTTAGAATAATTGTGGAAAAATCCATTGTCTATTATTATTAAAGTTGTCTGCTTCCATCTTTTGTTATTGTACAGACATAATGGAACAAGCGACAATGCTTTTAAAAGCAGTGGACACTACAAAATGTATTGGTTATTACTCAAAATAATTATCAGCATAAAACCTCACTTGGTAATGAGTAATGGGGAGAGGTTGATAGTAGGCCTATAAACATTGTGAGAAACGGCTCCCTCTTAAGTAACGTAGTTTTCGAGAAAGAAGTAATTTTCCACAAATTTGATTTCAAGACCTTGCAAGTTTAGAATTTGAGGTCTCGAAATCAATCATCTGAAAGCACACAACTTTGTGTGACAAGGGTATTTTTTTCTTTCTTACACTGAGTTATCTCGCACCTCCGACGACCAATCGAGCTCAAACTTTCACAGGGGTGGATACACCAAGTGAGAAGACTGGATTTGGACAATTACCAATAGTGCTTTATATAAATATGACAATTGTCTGCTACGCAAAAATGAGCAGGATACCAGCCACAGTTTGTGTCAATGTTAGTTTGAAAGGTACCTTCGCACCCTTTCGTTGTACTTGCATAATCTATACTGAAAAAAAAAAATTGTTAGCAGCTCTACATTTACTCCATGATGACATTGTGCCCAGCTAGCAAGAATGGCTGACCAAACTGGTCGGTTGATAAATACTTTAGCCATTGTGTATTGTTACTAAGTATCTGAGACTTTTTAAACTAAGCATTTGTTTCCATTCACTTACAGAATTTTGTTTTTGTTTTACTCACAGTGTCAGCAGTTTGTTTAAAGACAATACCCATATTTGGACATGCACTTCAAATCTAAAAATACCTTTTTAAAATTAAGTTACTGCCATCAGGCAGTATAAGTATGGAAGTTTCTATTGTGCTTGTATTGACAAATTGTGGTAAATTTCTGATTTTACATTTTGTACAGAATATCAAGTTTCATCTTTTTCTCTTCTTCTTCTTCTTCCGTTAAAGTGCTGCTTCAGAAAATTTGAAGATTACCGCACTGTGGTTGGGCGCACACGTGGACTGTTTGTGCTTGACAGTGACATTACAGCATAAAGCCTGGTTCATACTTCATGCGAATGCGAAGCGAATGCGAAGCGAATGTTGACGTCACAAATTCGCAACGAATAATTCGCAGCTCAGTTGAACTCTGCTCTACTCACCTGCGAATATCGCTGCGAAAGGAGGGTGTGACGTCAAATTCCCGTCAAATTCGCTTTGCATTCGCATTTGCAGGAAGTATGAACCGGGCTTAATAGTGTAAAAACCTGTGTCACATTTACGCAGTAAAAACTACTACAAACCAAGGTCGTCCATAGGGGCGCTCTGGCTCTGGCTACTGCTGTTGCTAAGGGTGTTTCTATGGGAAACCTAATGTTGATGGGATGTATACACAGGGCCGGAGGCTTTTGTAAATTTGCCTTGGAAGATCTGATGCAGGCAATAGTACTTTAAAAACAACCTACATGTAATGCTGAGCCAAAAAAATATGCAGGATGTCAGTGAAAACAGAACATTGGACGTTGTGTTTTGCTGGCTATAACACTACAATGTAATAACAGTAGCTTTTTTCCTGGAAAGCACCATTGATTTGTGTTCAGTTGTTTTTATGTGCGTACTACGTAAAAGTAAAATCAGCTCTGTGACAATTGGGCCCTGGTTTCAGTTCAAGCCATATTCCTGATAATTCAAATCTTTCAATATTTTTATTCAAAACATTTTTAGAAGGTATACATTTAGTGTACAACCTACATACACAGAGGTACAGAACTATGTACAGTGTATGCCTTTATTATTGGCTGTACAGTATGTGTATTAGCAGCTTAATTGTTCTCTGGCTGTAATTTGGTTATTTTGTATCCTACTATGTAGGTCATTTTACCTTATGGTTGCAAGTCATCACCTTGTCCGTCAAGCTTATTTCAGGTACTTGTTCTCTTGCCTATGACGTGTGCACCATCACACATCGTGTATATGTAGAGGTGGGCCGTATCCGAATTGTCGGCTGCCTTACACTTCAATGCATGATGATGCGGCAGTCAAGCCAGAGCCACAACTCTAGCCGCAAATTCAGCATCCGTTACTTTTTGGGAAATCTCCGTTGGGTATCCCTAAAGGCATTGAATGAACAAAAATGCTACCTTTTTTAGAGAAGTTTTTGGTGGGTAATCATAATATCCGTCCCCAAACAATACCCCATCCCCCCCCCAAAAAAAAAAAAAAAAAAATAATAATAATAATAATAATAACAAGAAAACAAAATACACATATTGTTACACAGCTGAAATTAATCAATTCAATTCAGTTTATTGGTCCTACTGTGGAGGAAAATTTCCTTGCATTAGACATGCAATACACAATATTACATACCCACACTTCATTTCTGAACTTGTATACTGAATATTGAAGTATGACAGTAAACAAGTCCTTGACTGATTATAAACACAGAGATCAGTGAATGCCTAAAAACACACTGCAAATAATACATGTATAACTGATATTACGTGTACGTACAGTATCAGAAGTTTTTGTTATGTTCTGCACAGTGCCTGATTCATTGTCATATATTTTGATTACGTCCATGTGTCATACTCCACCCATTTTGCTACCACCGAGTGGTACGCTGAATATTATGGGTGTCATAGGAATGTCATCGGGTTGTACGCTAGTCATCAAGCATACCATTGTACACAAATCAACTGTTATGATCCCAACCATTGCATGACTAAGAATGCCATGGGTGTATGTATTTCATCTCATGTAAAGTTATGCATGGAGATGTACATGTAAACCATAGAGTTATATATAAGCACTAGAGGGCCCACTGGTGATGCTGCTTGCACAAACCTGCGGGATCGCAAGATGACAAGCGCGCTATTCTGTACGCGCGCTGAATATGAAATACACGTTTGAGTTTTTTTTTTTAATGCTCACGCGATGCTGTTTGTTCAACTTTTAAAATGGCCGCACAAACACACGCTGTGAGATGGCTGTGTTGTCAACTTAGAAAATGGCTGCCTGCGCGCATGCCGGGGTGCGTATATAGGCAAGTGCGCCCTCTAGTTCTTATAATATTTATGATGTAAACAAATTAACCTGGACAATGTTCAGCTAACCGAACAAATGTGTACTGTATGAACATTGCTACAAAACCTGTCCGGCATCTTCTCTTTTGGGAAGTTTTTGATTACATGTAGGCTATTACATTGGGATCCTAGCCAGATTGGCCTGGATATTTTGTCTTCTTTTTCTTTTGATACCTTGCCCTTTAATTGATGATTTCTCCATTTTTGAAGTTTTTGTCCCACATCTGAAAATTGAATTTCCATCTTCAATTTTTTTCTTCTTTGCACTTTCCCACACTTTGGAACAGTTTTGACAAGATCCTGAATGGCCTCCTTGAACTGTGAGAATCTCAATACATGTATGCTTGCTGCATGTGTATGCTACACTCTTTCCCCTGCATAGAATATTGGCCTCTCCAGTTTCTGTAGGGCCTACATGTATACCCATTGCGGAAAGGTACTTGACATCCACGAGTCGATCATTTAAAGTGGGCCAAACTGCATGGCTCTGCTTTTTACCATTAAAGTCAGTGGACACTATTGGTAATTACTCAAAATATGTATGTAGCAAAAAACCTTACTTGTTATTGAGTAATGGAGAGCTTTTGGTAGTATAAAACATTATGAGAAAGTGGCTCCCTCTGAAGTAACGTAGTTTTCGATAATGAAGTAATTTTCAGGCAATTTGATTTCGAGACCTCAGATTTAGAATTTGAGGTCTCGAAATCAACGATCTAAATGTACACAACACCGCGTGACAAGGGTTTTTTTCCTTTCATTATTATCTCACAACGTTGACGACAAATTCAGCTCAAATTTTCACAGGTTGGTTATTTTGTGCATATGTTGAGATACACCAAGTGAGAAGACTGGTCTTCGACAATGACCAATAGTGTCCATTGTCTTTAAGCCAAGAATCAGTGCTTGCGGAAGCAGGGAATTCTGCGCTTACAATGTACATCAAGTGTATTTCATGGGTTAGTGGGGAAATATTTTGTGCTTGTTGGCGTGTGTGCTGCTTGTAACTCGAGGCATCTTCGCCACGGCTAGCGCACAAATTTGGCGCTTGTACAATATCAAGCTGAGAATAGTGATCGTAAGTGCAGAATTCGGCAGTAAGCAGATCCACTAAGTTGGGCCCCGATGTCTTGCATTTTTCCGCCATTAAAAACTTGTTTTTTTAGTTCAATAAATCAGTTCAAGTTTTCTTTTTGGTAGCTTGTCTTTTTTTCTCCAGGTGTACATGGTAAATTACATAAACATGTGAAAACAATTCCATGCTAAGACCAGGGGTTATGAGATTGTTTTCATTCCTGTGTGTGCATTAGTGAAAAAGTTTCCAAAAAATGCGTTCAGGGCCCCACTGGAAATCGGAAAAGGGCACGTCTTGCATATCAAATACCCAGAGATTTACATCATAATGTTCCCTTGAAATCTGACATTATTGTACACATACATGTAATATTCAGTGCTGTCATGCTCGTAGGTGGTTTCTAAAGCATGTGTTGTAAAATAAATGGAAATTTTAGAATACACCAGTTTGGATGTCTGTAACAGGATACAAGTGCCTCAGGGCACCATATTGGGACTTTTTTTTTTGGGTGGGTTAAAATTACTGCAGGAACAAAAGAAGGAATTCTGCTGCTTTGTCATTTGATTCATTATCTCCCGAGGTAAAGTTGTGATGACTACCACGGGATCAGCTGCAAGTTGTCCATCTTATTTCGGACCAAGATCCATTGTCCACTTGACCCAATCATCAAGGTTGTTTGACCATGGAGGTGGCAGGGATAGAGAGCACACCTTGGTGCTGGGGCAGAAGAATGATGATTCATAGTGTTGATCAAACTATCCCAGTGTGTGTGTGCTGTATGAATCATACTGGAGTGTACAATCTAATTGTACAGGGGGAGCTCCACACACACAACGTCCCATTATGATGCATGTCACTGTGTAAGATGATACAGTGATGGTCCAGTGAGGTGTTTCGGTCTTACAATAATCAAGTTTTTATGCTTCAGTTCCCTCGTCTTTGTTTTTATACAAAATATGATAAATAAGGAAATTTAAAAGAAGGGCATTTATTTGTAAGCTGCTTTATAGCAAAAGATTACTTCTAAGGATTAAGCGGGGGACCAGGCACCTGGTAACCTTCTGCTGGTACCAGTAGGCCTACACGTTCTTTATGATTTTGTTTGTGCTTCAGCTAGATTGTAAAATCGTTTGTGCGTAAGCAACTAATGAACTGGACCCAAGTTATAGATGAAGGGTACACAACATGTACATGTATGTACACATAATAATTTGTTGGCCCAAATTTTCTGGTTTTATCCAATTTATTTTGGTTTGCTTCGTATGAGCTCTTTTTTTGTGGAATCCATATTAATGTCAGGGCTGTGAAACTATGTACATTATTTAGTTTGTGTGCATTTCATTTCTTGTACAAATACTTCTTGCTGAAACCTGTAAACCAAGCTCAAAAACCTGCTGAAAGTCTGGCACTCAACATTACTAATAAATGGTGATCATAAATTATGTAAATTGTGATCAAATGTATTTTAGACACCAAGTTTCACACATTGTCATGTTCTCACCATGCAATCTACTTCTAGTGCTAGGTCAAGTCAATTTACTGTAAAAACAAAATCCCTGGAGGTGGAACAGTACAACATATAAATCATGGGTTCAGTGTTATTTAGTCACATACATTAAAAACACCTCCATTTTGCTTCCAATTTTTCCCCTGTGACCAACTGTAGGATTTAAAGCTGTATCCGAATTGGCTTCTACAGCCACGGCTTTAGTTGAAACATTTTTATATATTTTTTAACAAGGGTGTTGCTAACAATTTCTTGATTTGTGCAGTTCATAATAATAGACGTTGAGAGGGTCTGGATTGGGTGTTACCAGCTTGGCGTTTATTTCCCCCCTGTGGAGGTTTGCCAGGTTCCCTGGATGGCAGATCATGTAAACAAACAAACAAAGAAATGTCCGGAACCTCAACGCATGATGAAACAGAAATCCAGCTGTAGCCCTACATGTAGCTGTAGCTGCTAATTCAGACCAACCTTAGAAACACTTGCTCGGCGCCCTCTTTTTAGTGCTAGTCTTGATTGGCAACACTTGTTTAGTTACAAAACGACAATAATCACAACATGAGTTCCTTGAGCATAAGATATATCTTTATCAAAGGAATATTTGTATCAAACATTCATCTGCATCAAAATGGATTTCTTGATACTTGTGGCACTTGGACCCACCCAAAATCATCATCATTATCATTCGGCAAAGACGTCTGTGGCAGCTTCATCCTCAAATTGTAATGGGGGCTGTACTTTTTTTTAAACCGTCGTATACATGTATTCATGGTACGCAGTATGCAGTAAGGTAATGAAATTCCTGCATATTGTAGGCCTACCTCTGAACTCTCATTTTTATTGGGCCAAGTGACCTAACTCACCCGTCGTTTTCATCAAGGATTAAAATCCTAGGCTGTCTGCAACATTACCAACTCGGGCTTCCACTTCAGCTCAGGCGACTCTAGTCCCAATATTATCATTTTGTATTGTAATCTACATTAGAATTGAAGCTACATTACATTTGCACTTGGTTGCTATTAAATGCCTCATTGCTCTGTCCAGCCCATTCCGTGGATAACAAAACTTGCACCTGTTGTTAGAGTCACCATAATATGTATACATTGTACTGTGCATCATCCATGTCACCGTACTCACGGAAATGTCAGCACCCTTTTCAATAAAGTTTGTATAGATTTATTAGTTTATGTGCATTTTAAATCTACACCTACAGTGTACAGTGTACATGAGAGTAGACTGACTACATGTATAATCGTAGAGAAAGGACAACAGTGGAGGAAGGAAATCCACCGACTGTGTACGCTTAAATTGAAACAAAACCAATCTGTCGCCTGACGATGACTAGAGCAAGCTAGTCGAAATAGTGAGACCAACCCAAGAACTGACTCCGCGGTAGTACAGTTAATTACGATCCTATAAGCTAAAGTAGTAGTCCCAGCCTATTTCTATACCAACCATCCGCCCAGGTAATTGTTAATAAGCAGGACAGTTCTTTTCAGAACTGAGAAGTCTCCCGAACACCCGAACAATCTACCCCAGCGGTAGTAGAAAATAAGCACAGTTCTCTAAGAACAAACTCTACCTGGCAAGTAGATACTCACATGGTGTAACCGCAAACCAATAAAACCAATAACCTAAAATAAATGACACTGTACTCTTGAAAATGTCAGCACCTTTTTAATGAAGTTTGTATAGCCCATTGAAGATTGATTGTTTTATGTGCATTGAAAAATTATATAAGCCTGATTATAAATTACTGGAGTGTGTGACACGCAAGACTTTGAAACAAAAACAATCCTAAAACCAATAATATTATGATAGAAATTAAACTATATTTCTGTATTACTTTATTCACCATTTTGGTTACTGAGTCTAAAAATCTACCTTAGACAGACATCATGGTTACAATTTGATACAAAAGAAAAGACTGTTTGTTTGTGTTTTTCTTGTACCAAAACCATAGTCCGTTATAGAGCCACCCCATGTGGATCAGAAGATAAATGTCTATTGAAACAGGAGGGTTTCAGTTTTGATTCCACTGGAAAAGAAAACAACCAGCTCGCCCAGTGGTTATTATTTTAAATCTCATCTTGATTGCTATTTGGGATTTCACTTGTCCACATACATGTACTGTACAACATGTGTGTTCATGTATCATTGAGCAATAATCTAGTTTATTGGTCCATGCGTACATGTATGTAATTGGGTTTCTAAAGGATGTGCACAAAGTTGGTAAGATTTAAATGTCCATCTTCAAAGGTTTTCAGAAAGATTTGCCAAAAGCCTCTTTATGTCATCATTCACCCGCATCATCTTTTTTTTTGTGAGCTCCATTTGTTCTGTTTTGTTGCAACTTGTCAGAGGTATTTGTTTTTAAAAGCATCACACGAATGACGTCAAAGTATTGTCTTTTAGACGCATGCCATGGATGGCAGAAGTGTAGACATGTAGTTAAATCAAAACTGTGAGGTTAGGGCCTAATTTGTTGTTCGATAATTAACAAAAAATTGTGAAAATATCACATTAAAACCAAGTAAAATAGATAATAACCGTTAACAATTCTGCTCAAATACGTAGCTGTTTACTATTTATTGCTTGTTTTTGTTTTTCTTTCCGCAGGCAAAAATGAAGTTTCCACACGACTATCCCTATTCACCGCCAACATTCAAGTTTACCACAAAAATGTGGCACCCTAACATTTACGATGTGAGTATTACACTTTAATAAACCACTGTTCACCTTCCGTCAAATGTGAAATGCTAAAAATGTAACGGACGTACTTAAAGGGACACACGTTGGCTTGGATTGGACGAGTTGGTCTTTGAAAAACGTTTTTTGTTTATGTTTTATTTAATGAAACACATTGTGGTTAGAAAGATTTTTTTAAAAGTTGAGTATAATGATCCACACAAGTATCACTCAAAATTGCACGTTTTCCTTTTACGTCGCGAACTAACACGATTGGCCATTTTATGGAGTCAAAATTTTGACTCCACAAAATGGTCGACCGTGTTTCTTTGCGACGTAAAAGGAAAACCGTGCAGTTTCGAGGCATGTTTGTGTGGACATTTTATTCTACTTTTAAATTATCTATCTTACCATTTGCATTTCATAACAAACGGGTTCAAACGCTTTTCAAGACCAACCCGCCCGATCCAAGCCAACGTGTTCCATTAATTGTCACTGTTCATTATTACGACTGCGCGTTTCAAGTGCACTTTTACAAATGTCACACCCACTTGGAGTGTACGCATTTTGTCCAATTTACTCAGTCCACAATTCCCACTGCTCGTAGTGCCACATTGATCTGGGAGAAAAAATGCATTGCCTCTTGAAAATCAGATGTAATAATTTTGAATTTTTGTTCTGAAACACCTCTTGTATTTAATAATAACACCCATCGCAGTCTATAGGTTGTCGCTGTTATAATTTGAAAGGATCTTTTTTACATTGTATTGTAATCTAATTATCCATCGGCCTGCAGATCCTTAAAGAAACACAGATCTTCACACTTTCAAATTATGGTCTCTACTATTCAGCACCTTGTAGTGTTGACTTTGTCAATCTCCTCTGTTCCTAGCACTATTACCTTGAGTGCTTTTATCTCGATCACACAAGTATACGATCTCTTTAAAAAGTAAGATACAATGCAGTGTACTGACCTTCACCCGGCCTGTCACAGCGATAGGGTTTTTGTAGCAGGCTTTTTTTTTTCTTTTGGCTTTTAGCTGGTAGAGGGAGGAAACATTCCACAAAGGTATTGCTTCCAAGTAAAAGTCAAATGGAGGCTAAAGCCCGATTCATATTTCCATCGAATGCGAAGTGAATTTTGATTCACAAATTCGCACAGGAAGTATTTACATCAGTTGAAATGTGCTTTACTCTTGCAAAACAATCGCTGCAAAAACAGCTCTGTGACGTCAAAACTCGAATTAACACATTCGCATTCGGAAACTCGGCAGTATGAAATTCGCATTCGGAAGTATGAATCAGCCCTAAGTAGTCTTCAATCTAGGCATAGTCTTCAAGGGGTGATACAAAAGGGATGGAGTTGGATGTAAATTCACACAAAAACCTTAGGAAACTTAATGCATTCATATTTCTTTAAAGAAATAATTAGTTAATTGTCATAGTATTTGGGTTTAATTTATTGAATATGTTTCTGTGATGTTCGAATCTCACTATGCTTGAACCACCAAGAAGTAGTATCCTAGTATCGTACTTGTTAACAAGAAAGTTGTTACATAATGTATAATAATTTTTTGTACAGCTCTGTGTGGGCTCAGGGGTCGATTTCACAAAGAGTTAGGAATACTAACAAGAGATACCACCCCAGGTATATCAAACTTCCAAAGTATCCTGTTTCTTCTTTGATAATTGTTTTCAAGAAACAATGAACTTATTAAAAGTTCTATTCATACTGTTAAAATCCTTGTTGTAATTTGTAAATAATATCTTGTGTTTGTCATTCAGCAAACCGGTGACGTATGCATATCCATCCTTCATCCCCCTGTGGATGACCCACAGAGTGGCGAACTACCCTCGGAAAGATGGAACCCCACACAAAGTGTCAGGTATAAATTACAGATCTTGCTGGTCATTTAGAAGCACAAACATGCTCACCAGATAGACTGTTCAAGTCTCGCGCAAAATCACATGTTAAAAAAACATTGCAATGTACTTTGTAGAGTGTCATGGCCGAGTGGTAAGAGCATCAAATTCAAGTTACATGTATGGTGTTAAGTCACCAGAGTGTTGGTTCGAATCCCGGTCGTGACACTTGTGTCCTTGAGCAAGATACTTTAATATAATTGCTTCTCTTCACCCAGGGGTATAAATGGATACCTGCGAGGGTAGAGATTGATATGGTGAATGAAAAAGCCTTTGGAGCATTATAAACTGTTGCCCAGGTTGTATACTCCCAAGGGAGCTGCGAAACATTAAATGGGATGTTATTGGCCCTATGACCAGGGCACTAATGTAAAGCGCATTGATACGGTTATTGTTACTCATTTATTATCAAAATAATGTCTTTAAAAAGTGCCAGTGTTGTTTTCTTGGCACGTTAAAGAATATTACAATGTACGTGGAAATCTGAGGTAACCAAAAATGTTCAATCAGATGAGGTTGGTGGTAGCACCATGTGTCAGTCTCTTTTGTTGAGTAGACATGAAGAGATAAATCCGCGTTGGATGTTGGACAAACACCTGAACGAAAAGAAGTTTACGCTAAACAAAAGAGTTAACTCTGGCATTCTGCACATTCTACGAAAACCATCAATGCAACATCATGGTAATGTCAATTATCATGCATTACATTGTAAATGCACATGACCACCACTCAGGTGTCTCGTGTGTATTCAGAACCTTCTCCATGTTCTCCTCAGCCCTTCCAATACAATAGCATACAAGGTGCAATGCAGCCTGGATGCCCAAAATCCAATCTCGAGAAAAAACCTCTTATTGAAAAACTAACCTCATGTACTGAACAATTGTCCGGGGCCCCAGATGGTTGTTACATGCACCGAGGCAGTTATTAAGTTTGCCTTTTTGCATTCTCTCGTAGCCACTTTGCTTTTTCTTGCTCACTGAATGTCCTTAATCCAATCAAGCTGGCCAGTAGCACCAAGCCGAGTGTGACGTCTCGAGAAACTAAATCACTCGGGAGTCAAATGAGAACTATCAACAACAATAATACCAGAGAAGAGAAACGTGTGACGAATAATATTAGGGTGATTGTGTCATCTTGTTAATTGTCTGACAGCATAAGAGCAAATGGCCTCACATTAAATTCATTCTGGATTATTAGTTTGCAAGGAGGTGAAGGAGACAAAATGTTCTTAGGATTAGGATTAAGTCTCATCTGCAAGACTTGTATGGACCTTGGTGTCTTGCAGACGAATGTTTATCTTACAGTAGGCCCCCTACTTACCAATTTTTTTTTTAGTAAATGCCACGCGATAAAACCCACGAGCAAAATGGGGTGGAGTTATGGGCTATAAATATTTTGATTTAAGTTTTGATTTTTGATTTTTAAAACTATTTTGAAAAAGAATTCCTTTTGAAGAGTAATATGGATAATTGTTTTCACCTTAAACATTTAAATCTGAGAAACAATTCATACATGAAACCTTTCTCAGATTTCTGAGGGTTGGTGTCCGTTCGCGAATGCTGCGGCCAGTTAGTCATGTTAGTATATGATGTCACCTGGCTAAACGCGTTTGGATTTGGGGTTCTTGTGAAAATACCGTGGCAGTGTTTTTGTTCTTTTCTCAGCAAGTAGACACTGTATTGAGCTGAAACTTTCACATGTAATTTTGATTGTATCTTTCTTGACCATTTTGGCAATAAAAACCAATCTACAATGGTTCATGTATGACCCTGCCTACTACCCTTAAATGTGTATCACTAACACTTTGTATTTTGTTTATTTTGTACTCCTGGCAGAACAATCCTTCTTAGCGTCATATCACTCCTTAACGAGCCCAATACATTCTCTCCTGCCAACGTTGATGCCTCCGTCATGTACAGAAAGTGGAAAGATTCCAAAGGATCTGATCCTGAATACCCAAATATAATCAGGTAATCTACAAAAGCTGCTAAGTAGCCAGCAGATTAGCTGATTTTAAGCTTGGAACCAGACACAGTTCCCACAATGATTGTTTGGCTGTTTGATTTTAACTTGCATTTTATCTCATCGTTTATTTGTTTCTCTGTTTCATCACAACCCGCTGTGGTCTTGATGAAATGGTGGTATATAATTTTTTTTGGGGGTTGGGGGGTATATATTATAAACAATTTTTATATTTATTTATTAGGAAAATTTGTAGGAAATTTGTAGATTATGTTTCTATGTTGAGATACACCGAGTGAGAAGACTGGTCTTTGACAGTTACCAAAAGTGTCCAGTGTCTTTAAGTTATGTTCAAATGTTGACTTTGAGTCTGGTCTTGTTGAGTATTGCAATGTAATACTACATTCATAAATACCTCAGTTTCGCTATTCCTATTGGTGGAGAGCGCGTCACGTAGGTGTGTATAAACCTTTGTTTATGACCAGTAAAAAGTGTTGAAAACATGGATGTGACGAGTGAGCTTGCACCTGTTTTTAAAAGACAGTTTCTTCATTCCTATTGGTCGAGAGCAACGGCCGGGACATTTGTGCCACATCACGGGATACGCGCGACGTGCACAGCATTCCCTTATATGCTTTCATGCCCCTTAGGGGTGACCTGATAAAGTATTTTATAAGAACCTGGGGTGGATTTCACAAAGGTAGTCCTAACTTAGGACTAGTCCTAGGCAATAGAACTATTATTTGTCTTTCAAACTGTTGTTCATAAAATGGACTTGGAAAAAATGTGTACACATGATTGTAGCTGTGCACGTATATGTAAACCAATATGAATCAATGAATGAATGTAATAATAAACCCATAATCAATTGCAACTGAAGTAATTAAATGTCTAGGCCCTATACCTTGTTTTATTAGATGATGTATTTTTGTTTTGTTTTCCCTCTTATTCACAGGAGACAAGTCTCCAAGACAAAAGCTGAAGCCCAGAAGGACGGTGTAAAAGTTCCCCTGACGCTGCAGGATTACTGCATCCAGCACAAAGCACAGACGCCCTCGCACAGCTCCCAAGACCTGACGGATTTCTACGAGGATGACGACTACGCGGACGACGGCGATTACGAGGAGGAAGAGGAAGATGGTTGCTATTTTGACGACGAGGATGACTCCGGGAACGGGGAGTCATGATGTTTTTACTCAGGTCGATGAGGCCCACTGAACTCTTTGTATAGACAACTAACATTTTTGGAAGACATGTCTCTTTTTTTTGGGGGGGGGGGGGAATGTTATTTGGTTGTTTTTTATTTGGGATGTTTTTTTAATTGTTTTATAAATTGTTAGGGGACATTTTGCTTTGTTGTAATGATGACTTGTTAAATAATGTATGCATACTATGCAGACATTGTGGCTTTCCTGTGTTAAATAGACCTTAACATAGCCATATTATTACTGCCACCTTACCAAAAATCTAGCAAAATTCAAAGGGTATTTACTGTGTTAGGTTGAACTCTGTAAATAATCCATTATTCCTGCATGTAGAAATTGAATTTTGACGCCATATCTTGTTAGTTGAGGTCATATCCTGTTGGTTGATGTCATGTTTGTTTGAGGTCATATCATGAGCGTTGCGGTCATGTGATGTCATAACAAGATATGATCTAAGTACAACCTTGTGTATCATCATGATAAGATACGACCTTGTGCATAATTATGAAAAGATACAACTTTGTGCAACAAAATGACAAGATACGACCTTGTGTATCATCATGACAAGACACAACCGTGTGCATAATTATGAAAAGATACAACCTTGTGTATCATCATGACAAGATACGACCTTGTGTATCATCATGACAAGACACAACCGTGTGCATAATTATGAAAAGATACAACCTTGTGTATCATCATGACAAGATACGACCTTGTGTATCATCATGACAAGACACAACCGTGTGCATAATTATGAAAAGATATGACCTTGTGTAACAAAATGACAAGATATTACCTTGTGTATCATCATGACAAGATAAACCTTGTGTATAATTACGACAAGATACAACCTTGTGTATCATCATGACAAGATACGATCTTGCGCATCATGACAAGATACGACTTTGCGCATGATGAGAAGATATGACCTTGTGCATAATCATGGCAAGGTTTGACCTTGTGTATCATCATGACAAGATCTGACCTTGTGTATCATCATGACAAGATACGACCTCGTGTATCATCATGATAAGATACAAACTTGTGCATCATCATGGCAAGGTTTGACTTTGTGCATAATCATGCTAAAATATGACCTTGAGCACCATCATTACATCAAAGCAATGATCTAAAACATACTATGAATATCTTCACTTTACAAAATGTATTAGCTTGTGGAAAAATCTGTTCGTTTACTTTCAACCATTCTTTACTGGAGTTGCACGACTTTTGACAGTGGTGTCGACAAGAACTGAAAAATCAAAAATCAACATCATCATCGTCTCATGTGTGCTCCAAGTTAACTGCTGGATTACGAAGGTGTGCCACTGGATACTCACTTCAACAGGAAACGTGAATACCTCAACGATATTATTTCTTGCAGTTATGGTAATTGTACGCTCTCAATCACTTATTAAGAAGACAACTCTTTGTGTTTTTGTCAACCCTTTACTTTTATCACGCATAGAGAGGTGTATAACTTTTTTGTACTAAACCTATGAAGAAGAAGAAGAAAAAAAATAGTAAAAACATGATTAACTGCTAATTATGCAAAATAAAAACCAACTGTTTTAGCTTGTGGTTAATGCATCAGCTATGATACAAGTGTAATATTTCACATTATTAAAGTAAATTCTCTTACCAGGGGACTGATAAATTGGAAATTTAAAATCATAAAGTAATAGGTCATGACATGGCAAGTTAAAGTGGTCCCATTGCTCGAGTAAAACAATTTGGTTTGTTCGGAATTGATGGCTTCGGCAAGGGGCTACAGCTGGAATGCTGGAAAGGCCTATACACTCAACAACATAGTCATTGAGGTCAAAGGTCACACCATAGCCATAGTTAAAGTCGCTTGATTTAGAAACAGTCTTCATCTACCCTAACATCAGTCAGGGCACCAGTTATGTATTACTTCTCTGATAGTTTAGTTGCACTTGAAAGGATACCAGTCTAACTGACCATTGCAGTCATTTAGAAATGGTCTTCATCTACCCTAACATCAGTCAGGGCACCAGTTATGTAATACTTCCCTAATAAATCACTGCATTTGAGAGGACACCAGTCAAAGGTTATAGCCATAGCCGGAAGTTGCTTGATTCAGAAACAGTCTTAACCAATCCTCATATCAGTCAGAGCACCAGTTATGTAATACTTCCCTGATAGTTATCAAGGTTTTTGTTTGTTTCACGAAGGCTTTGTCTAATTTGCAGAGCTATTTGTTGTACAAAACTATTTGGTATGTTGGCTGGGAGAGACTGGTGCCTTTAAAATGTTAAGATGCATCAAGGAATTATTGACTTGCATTATGGAATTTAGCGACATACTGGCGACAAAGGGAGGGTATTTTCATCGGTTTTAAGCAGAAGCACACAAAATGCTTGGCATCTTTCATCAGTGACCAACCTATCCCTCTATCTAATTGATATTTAAAATGCTTATGCTAGCTTACGAAATACTTCATTTTAAAATAGACTTGAAGCAGTGTGGACCACTTGCCAAGATTTTACTTAATTTGAGTTTATCAAATGTTAATTATCAAAACTAATAATAATCGGATAAAAGCTGTACAAATTTGAAGTTGATACTGGTTTAGGCTAATGTTTTTTGTTAATGGAGGCTTATGTATTCATTTTGAAGTGTGTTTTTAAAAACAAACGCTACGGCATTAGACTTCACATACATGTACTTGTTCGGCCTTGCACTCACTCACTCAGTTCTGAACCTGACTCAAAGGTACAAATATTAACACCATAAAGTTTGATTAAAATTGGAGGTTGATATGGGGTTTTCTCAGAGAAAAAAAAGTAGATTTTTTTTTGTATGTGTGTATTTTTTCGTGATGGTGGAAATGTGTTAAATGGTTACATGGAAAAATCCCAAGAGTGGAAGAGGGTTTTTCAGAGATTGGTTGAATGTTCACGTTTCATGGGATATGTGCAAGTCAAGTCTGTTTTACATGATGTATTGGGTTAAAAAAAAAAAAATATTGAATGCATTTGAAGGAGCGAGCTGTTGCTGTTTTTTGTTGTTTTTATAAGTAAAGTGAGCATTTGGTGCTCAATACTATGTCGCATGGTGTAACCCCCCCCCCCCCCTATTGTGTCTGCACTGTGTTGTGGGCATGGGCATCTTAAGAACCCTTCTGAGGATTTTAGGGAGGGGGGGGGGGGCGTCATCTAGGCAAGAGGAAAAAGAGTGTTACAGTAAAGGAACATTGTGGGGGGGGGGTTGACACTATCTGCCACATATTATGCATGGTATAAGAATAGAGAAAAAAATCAATGTGCAAACAACATGATCATTATTTTATTGAGTTCTTGAGGATTTGATTGTACATTGGAAAATGTATTTCTTTTTTAAATTGTTGTTGGTAAATCTTGCTACAAAGACACACTTATCTCATTGGTGAAGACGGCTTTACCGATCAAGGGCGACCTGCGTGCTTCATTTTTACCCCACACCTTTTTCCTTCGAACTAAGCAGAGACAACATTATTGTCTCAGTGCTATAATTATGAATTGCGTATTCATAATATCCTCATGTTGTTTATACAAAATTTGTATAAATGGAAAAAAATCTGCAAATAATGGTTTTACTTGGGAAAATTATTGTCTCCTTTTTGCCGCACAATTACTTTGGAGACCACTCTTGATCAATGAACTCCATCGTCAAGGAGCTCCAAAATATGCAAAACAAGTATTGCACAAACATGGTCCTGGACGGCGATATTTTCTTCATATCAAATTATGAGCTTACCGGGGTTGCAAGATCTAAGTTTATTTATTTGGGGTTGAATAAAGACAAGAGTGGGACTCGGAACTACTCGGATTAATGTGCCGGCGCTCTACCAACTGAGCTATCTAGCCCTATGTTGGCGGTGTCCCTTTTTTGTCAATATCTTTGTTCGGGGGTGCGGAACACTAAGACAGGATGCAGAAAATGAACCAAACGTCATATCAAGGGAGTGTAGTCAAGATGCAAGACCGTAGTGGGTGTTTAACTTTAACAGATTTCAATTGAGGTTATCAGTTTGAAAAATTTGTCAACACTTAATCATCCCATGACCATATTGTGGTAGCTCTTTTTGCAATCAAAGATTAGGCTCTATTCTTGAACAAGTTGTGTACAATTTAACCAGAGGGCATGTTGAACATGATAAAACAAATTGCAATCTTTTTTATTTTAATAATATCTTATAATTAAAATGCAATCCAGCACTTCTTGCTTTTAGTTGTCTAAAAAAAAAACTAATACATTTTTTTCAAATTTAAGAAAAAAGTAATTAAACTGTGACTTCTTTGGGCAATCTTTTCTCGTTTTAAACACATGAAAACCAATTGTATGTTAGAAATTTTAAGTACAGTCTTGATATTTTTTGCTATCTTTTAGTCCCTATATAACTCTAAATTATTTAGCTTTCTACAACAAATATGTACAAGTAGCATTATAGAACTTAGGGACTAGTTACATAGTAAATAAATGTGAAAGAGATTGGGCATTCCACTTGATCTGTTCTGTATAAAAAAAAATGTGTTGATTTTTGTCTTATTTAGCATCTTGCCTATAAATAACCAGCTTTTGTGTTTGTGCAACATTGTGGGATGATGTGTATACTCAGTACTTTTCCCTTTGACAATTTTTCTGTAGAGAACAGTTGTTTTCAGAAGAAATTGTTAAGTCAACAAAATGTTCTCATCAAGATTTTGTCTCTTTGTCTTTGTAAGAAACAAAGCTAAGGCTTTAATAAAGTTATATGCTTCTATTATTGTTCAAACAATCTATATAAAGTTACCAATTTGAAGAAGTTTAAAATACTGAAGACAAACATACAGAATTTAGGACAAGGCATTTCTATGCGATATAATGTTCATTTATTGTTCATAATAGCGTTGCATAACACCCCAACTTTTTAAGACTACGATGGATAACAAAATTACTCTAAAGAGAAATGACATTGTTTAAAGGCAATGTATACATGTGGTGTTCGGAACCATTTTATTGTTTTAATCCTACAGACCATGTGAACTTTGTTTACATTAAGTGTGACCTTGTACATTCTTTAGCTAGTCTGGCAGGCAAGATACTGCACTGGTCATTATGGGAATTAGAGGTTGACATTTTGTGTCATAATTTCCACATAAATCCAAGAGTTATGAAAGTAAAGAGCTGGACAAGTTTTTCATCATATCAAAAGTTGATAAGAATTGGACAGTGCAACCTCCACAAAATAATAAGATTTTATATTTTCTTCCATTGGGCTGTGTACAAATCTTGCCTGCATGAAGTCCAGGCTTGGTGGCTCTTTTGTTAACATGTGATGTCACAGGTCACATTGTCTATATCCTTGTAGTTGTATACAATAAAATGAACCTGTGAAAATTACATTTCAAAAGGTGGTTGCATTTTTAAGATATCGTCGAAACTTTGGAGCGAATATGTCCACGCAGGAAGAATAATCCGTGAAGGAATACACAGTCTGAGAAGTGTTACCGCGGTAACGCTTCTTATATATTCAAATTTTTGGAGGCTAAAAAATCTTTTTCCACGACCGTGGTACTTCTAAGTGAAATGTTTCTCCGAAATGCATTCTACATGTAATATCCGAAGCTGGTGTACAGTACTTCTTACCCCATAAGTTTTTATTGCCATTCATTTTTAGAGTTGAACCCAACCTCCACGTACCTTTTAAAATTTTCGAAATAATCCTGCCCTTGTTCGTTTTGACACGATTGGAAATTAGATGAACTGTTCAAAAATACATTATTTTATTGGATAGCTTTCCTTTACAAAACTTGGTACCAAATCATAATGTCTGTGAAATATTCAGTCTAAAATTGACCTAAGGAGAACTTTTGTTGTTTCAGTTTGCTATAAATCAACCCAAGCCGCATGAACATGCCGAAAATGTACTGCTCTGTTGCGCTTACAAAATATTATTATGTTATTACGTAACCTCTTCGTCTGGAGGTTGGAATACCAAAAACCAGGGGCCCAGAGTCACCAAGCTGCAGTAGAAAAAATACTTTAAAATTAAATTATAAAATCATGATTTTCATTACGACTCATTGTTATCAAATAAATAGCCTGAAAAAGTGGTAGTCTGTAAAACTCAAAATTCTTAGTAGTTCAGTTCTGGGTAAACCTGGGCGAGTAGTGCGACTATTGTCGCAGTTGCGACTACAGTTTTTTCAACTACTCGGTTAATAGTTCCACCAAGACAACTACAAAAAAAAGTCGAGACTTCCTGCTTGGTGAACAAATTTTTTTAACTGACTGGTGAAGCACAATCAGACATCAGTAACACAATCCTTCAATATGCCCCAATGCATCTTGGAAAGTGAAAATTAGTTGCAACTAGTGTCGAAGTTGCGACTATTTGAAACGCGATTAGTCGAGTAGTTAATTTAACTAGTCGCCCAGGCTTAGAACTGGGTACTTGTAATCAATAAAGTTTCCTTTTTTTTTTTTCCTCCAGAGGTCAAGTATGCCTGAGCATCAGTCCTCAAAAAAAAATAGTTTCAATAAAAAAATCACTTATTTTGGCACTAAATATAGCACACTTCATTTCAGAATAGAAAAATCTTTACAAATTTACAATAGAGCACCCTGTCATATTATTCCATTGCCATAATTTAGATAATGTGAATAAATGAGTACCATTTTAATACCACTTCATAAATCACATTGAACAAACGAAATGCAAAATTGGCAGGATTTGATAAAATATTTAGTGTATCTTTTCAAATTAAAAGAAATTATCTCCTTCAAAATCAATCCACCAATCATCATCTGGCATTTGTAGAGCACAGTAACTTCCGTTACTCGTTGACTGTCCCCTTGTAGTGGACATCTGGCAAATTGCGTAGTCTCTCTGCTGCCTGAAATCATCATAAATCAATTTAAAAATCTGTTAAAATTGTAAAAAAAAATTAAAAAAATATCACGTGGCAAACCACAAGGGAAAGTACACCATCTTCCTCATTGGATTTAATTTTGTCATTCTACAGAAAAGTCACGGTACTTTGACTAAAAAAAGTCCAATGGGAACACTGCTTTAGTTTGAAATGTTCTGACTGGCACCCCGAACAAAGATATTGACAAAACAGGGACACCACCAATATAGGGCTAGATAGCTCAGTTGGTAGAGCGCCGGCACGTTAATCCAGAGGTCGTTGGTTCGAATCCCACTCTAGTCAATTCTTTGTTCAACCCAAAAAATCATTTCTCAGTTGGTAGAGCGCCGGCACGTTAATCCAGAGGTCGTTGGTTCGAATCCCACTCTAGTCAATTCTTTGTTCAACCCAAAAAATCATTTCAAAATTTACGAATAGTCAGTTTCCCTTGTGGTTTATATTGATAAAATATTTTGTTTCAACTAACATTTCTTTTGGGGAAATTAATGGTCGGGTTTAGTCAATAAGTTAATCACTAAGTAATTACTTTTTTTTATGGCAGTTGTGTTTACCTGTTCGGCTGTTAGATCCCTCTGTGCCTGTGCCATCATCTCATATCCCACCATGAACTTGCGCACAGTTGCTGACCTTAAAAGAGGGGGGAAGTACAATGCATGGAGCTGCCAGTGGCTGTTGTCTTCATTGAGCGACTCCCCTGTGGGTGCACCTGTACAAACAAATGCGGGAATCTTTTGTTAAATCAAGATATGCACCAAACACCTCAGACAGGTGAAGTGTTCTATTTACACAAACCTTGAAAACCAGTTGTAAACTACCGAGTACCTAGTTGCAAACTACTGAGTATACAGTTCTCACACACATCAATGTATGGATAGAAACCTAAAACTAATATTATCCCCGTTGCAAATTTAACATCTATTATATCATCGTTGCGGAACCGGCTGCCAAAACATATGACTCGAACTGCCTCTATAGCTACAGGGCAATCTCGGTAATCTAGTTGGTAAGACACTGCTCTAGAATAATGAATTGCAAGGGTCGTGGGTTCGAATCCCACCCAGTAATAGGCCTGTGATATATTTATATATCACAGGACTCGGGGGAAAGTACTGAGTATACAGTGCTACCACACATCGGTGTATGGGTAAAACAACAAAATTAATCAACTGTTTTTGAGGTTTTCAACTCTTAATAGGTGCAATGCTATCTAGTGCACAATGATTGAAGTGTCACGACTCAACTACATGTACTATTATTTTTTTTCTTTCTGTATATATTTCTGGAATGGAAACCAAGGATGCCTCATAAATGAACTTAATGACTGTAGCTCACAAGTCTGAGGAAACCTGTAAACAGGGGTGCTTGCTCTGCGAACCAGAAACACTGGGGTTAACCCCTACGTGTACTCTTGCACGATAAAAATGTTCTGCATTCTTTTACATGGCACTACCAATCCTATAGTGCTCAGGACCTCTGGCTTTATGTCCCATCCAATGAACAAAGCAATTATGGCAAAATGTATTGCTCCAGCCAGGATGCAAACGCCCCAACCAGGACTCCAACCCACACTCTAATCAGTGCTTTCTTGTAAATATTGATATAGGTCACTGCGCAATATAAATGTCCGTATTATTATTGAGTTTTGTGCTCCTTTTAAAACCTACACCTTACTGCATATCTTTAACTTCAATGGGAATTCTTTCTCATTGGTTTTTATTATCAACAGCTGCAGCGCTTCTTACCAAGTCAGTTTTCATGGTCTTTAATTTTACCAGTCTATGACCCATCTTAAATCATTTATTTCACATGACCTTTGACCCTTATGCTTGTTTACTCACCATGCCATCCCATTGAATAAGGGAATGATGTTTCAAACAGGTTGTCATACTTGATGCACAGTCGCTTAATGATATCGGCTAGACCTAAAGGGGGGAGAAAAAGAACAGTACAAGTTTCTACATTCAAAGGATCAATAGTCACACTAAAACCTCAAAAGTTTATTTGGCAGCAGTTGGGCTTGATGATTAGTTAATATTAATAGTAGAAGAGCCATGAAATTGGTCACTGATGCTTCAATTGTTTTGAGGTACATGTAATACACAAAATGTGTGACCTAAATGACCAGCGACTTGCAACAAACCGAGTCCTCAGTGAGATCAAAAAGACAATTGTTTCTTAAAAAGACTCCAATCTTTCTCAAATTCCTTCACTCACCATTTCGCTCCTCGTCTGTGAGGTCTGGTAACCGCAGTACATGTCGCCGTGGTAACAGCATCGTTTCAAATGGCCACATTGCCCAATAAGGCACAACAGCTAACCAGGTATCATTTTCTACAACAATTCGTTCCTGAATAGATAGGGAATGATTGTTCAGTTATTTCGATGCAAATTCACTGACGCATCTTTTAAGTTGATGACAGACATTGTGTAAAACGTGCATTTTTAAATACAGAGCTCCATAAATCAATGTCAAAATAAAATAGTAATCAGGTTTGCTCAGTGGTTTCTTTCGTTCTTCGCATGTGGACTTGGGTTTTCAGTCCCTACCTGATTGCAGGGGTTCTCACCCTTTTGAGTTTTCCTCCCACATCTAAAACTGAACATTTCTTCTTCTTTCATATTCATCAGATTATTGGCGCTCACTGTGCTGTTGGACGTGTAATCAAAATAAAATGTAAACAATTAATTATAATGGCGTCTTCTATAGCACTGGTATCCACATAAGTGTTCAAGGTGCATGCTCCCACCCCCCACCCCCCCCCCAAAAAAAAAGTGCCCCCCTGTGGGATTCAAACTGGGGTACCACAAGTGGAAGGCAAGACACCACTACACCAATCTGACTGGATGGCTCTGATGGAATGTGGTAGACCAAGACCATTCCTGCAGCTACCTGGACAGAACAAGTAGAATGTGCAGAAGGAGGGAGTTCAGAGATTCTACTCACCTTCTTTTCAGCTTCCATCTTGGCATATTCAACAAGCATAGGTGTTCCATGAGTCTTGTAGTACTCCCTCTGGGTTCTATCTTTTATTCGAGGCTCATTGGGCATAAAATTGCTCCCCCACACCTTTGGGAGAAGAATTATAAAACATACAAATCACTCATAGCTCAATGAGCGGTCTCCCTTTGACCCCAGTAAGGGCGCTGTTTGAAGTTATATGCAAGGGGTTCTTTTTTTTTTACTCTTTTGCACATCTTAAACTTTTTGAGTTTTGCCACTAACTAATATATTTCATTTAAAGATAAATTTTCTAACTCAGAGTTAACCGTGTCTGAAAGAGTGGCTTCAGCTTGTAGCTACTAAATCATTCAAGAAATAAATCCATCAAACTAATATATTCTTCAGTAACTCAAAAGTACACCCAAATGTTTGCACTTTGATAAAATTGTGAGCTCAAGCTAAGAGTGGGTGGTTTGGGGGGGTACAGTCACGGCTGGATTATTACACTGGACCGTAAGCCCCTATAAGGCCAGTGAGTTTTGCAATGGGCCAGTAATTGCATGACTTGACAAGTCTACAAGTTTCACAACTGGGATTCAAGCCCACATTCCACTGATAAGAAATACCAGAGCTTGAGTCCGGTGCTCTTATCCGCTCGGCCACGACTTGCTGGCACTTTAAATCGAAGGTCGCAGATTTTAAGTCCTGGTTTGTCAATTTTTCTTGTTTCAACCCAAAATGTCCTAAAAGTTATCAACACTTTCAGACACTCGTTGGGTATAGATAAAGTATCATGGCCAAGCGGTTAAGATTACCAGATTCAAGCTGGGGAGTTGGGGAGGAAGTGCTTTCTGCTCTACCAGCCAGGCTTCTGATGGATGATACCCAAGCCTTAATGTTTCAGCCCTAGGAGTAGGTACATGTACATGTAGAACGGCCCCTGTAAAAATAGTAGTAGCCCACACCTTGAAGTAGCCTTCAGGCCTTGTGTGTCTGGCGACTTGCATACAAAAATATCAAATAAAATAAAAAACGCTTTCCCCTCATCCTTACCTGGCAATGTGGATGTGGATTTGAGCATCCCATCACTGCTCCTTTGTTTTCAAATATCTGCAAGATGAGAAAAATTACAATCAAACCTTCATTGCTGATAACAAATTATGTCAAAATCTAAAACTGACAATTTCTTCTGTGACTGAAATTGACTTCCTTGTCTTCTCTTGATTGGGTTTTTGACTAGTACAGTGATTAGGTTTGCTTTATTGAGAGGCCTTATTTGAAAGCTTTTAAGGCAGATCAGTGTACACATTTGGTAGTTACTCCAAACATTAATGAACACAAAAACTGATTGGAGATAAGGGCACTGCAACTATGACATTATAAACATTGTTAGAAAAAGACCCCCTTTGAAGTAATGTGGTTTTAGAGAAAGGGGTAAACTATTCACCCAATACTTTGAATCTGAGAATCTTAAAGGATACAATTCTATACAACAAGGGTATTTTTTCTGATTTTATTTTGTTACAACTTTGATATAACCAATTGCGCCAGAATTGCACAGGTTTGTTATTTTTATACATGCGTTGGGATACACCAAGTCTTTGACATTACTAACAGTGTACCCTGGCTTTAAAGTCAATAATGAAGTATCGTTGATCATTTTGCTGTTTCTCACCTGAACCCATTTAAACTTTGACCCTAGGTCAGAGGTCATCTCAGCCCATTTATCAACAACAGCTTTGATCTCTGTGAGTGACATCAGAGGTAGTGTGATGTCAGACCACGGATGAAAGCACATCACCTGGCTGGAATTAGTAACAGCAAAATGAAAATAAGACATGAGATTACTATTAGACACTATTGGTAATTACTCAAAATAATTATTAGCATAAAACCTTACTTGGTAACAAGTAATGGGGAGCTGTTGATAGTATAAAACATTGTGAGAAACGGCTCCCTCTGAAATAATGTAGTTTTCGAGAAAGAAGTAATTTTCCACGAATTTGATTTTGAGACCTCGGAATTAGATTTTGAGGTCTCGAAATCAAGCATCTGAAAGCACACGACTACTTGCATGCATGTCAGATCATTGGTATGATATTTGGGGAGTTTGGTGGCTCGGTTAAGAGGTAATTTGTGATACAAGTTTTGTCTCCATTAATCTTTTAAAGATACTAAATGCCAGCTTACCATGATCCAATGGCGGGAGCTGATTGGAAGAGAGGATGTTCACTTGGGCCTGTGGGAAAAGAAAACATTTCTTGTCTCACACATTACCTCGCAAAGCCCACTAGAGAACCAGTGAAAAGTGTTGATCTGAACTTCATGGCTAAACATGTTAAAATTGTTGTATTTTTCTTTCTATAACTGATTTCACTAAGTTATTATTCTGTTTTAATGCTACATACAAAGTGCGGACCGGTAAGTAAAAGAGGTTCACATAATGTAGAGACTTGAAACACTTTGTGGACTACACTTGTCCATGCGATTTTATATACAGTGTTGAAGAATAGGATGTTCCTTTAGTATACAGAACATAGGAATGTCCACACAGTGACTGTAACACAGAGCTGCATGTGTATACATGGGTTTGTATCCACATTCAAACCCAGGACCTATAACAAAGAGGACAATGGGACCACAGTTGCTATCACAAAGGAACACAATGGGGTCCACGGTTGCTATCACAAAGAGTTGAACAAAGGAGGGTCCACGATTGCAGGTGTTTACACACTTGCGTGTGTGGTTATAACTTTATTTAAACAAAAATTTCAGCTGTGATAGCCTCTGTTGATAATGTGTTTAAAACTTCTTGTAGAAAAGGACAAAGCGATTATGGTATAGGTGTCTTGCTCAAGGACACAAGTGCAACTACCGGGACTTGAACGCACCTGCAGATCAGAAACACCAGAGCTATGAGTTCAGTTTTGTAGGGTGTCGTGGCCGAGCGGATGAGAGCACTGAACTCAAGCTCTGGTGCTTCTGTTCAGCAGAGTGTGGGTTCGAATCCTGATCGTGACAATTATATCCCTGAGCAAGACACTTAGCTATAATTGCTTCTCTCCACCCAGGGGTAAATGGGTACCTATGAGGGCAGAGACGGTTCTTGTGATTGATTTAGCCGAGTAGCGCATATTAATGTTGAACAGGCTACATACTCCCCACCAGGGAGCTGAGATGGTTTAAGGAATTAATTAAGGCCCAGTGACTGGGGGTAATAATGTTGGAGATGCCCTCCAGATGTGAAAAGCGCTATAATAAAAACTGGTTATTATTATTTTTATTGTTAGTGCTCTTTTACTGCTCAGCCCAACATGCCATCGACATGCACTTAAGCAAATAGGGTTGAAGGGGCGCCCTAATTTGAAAAAAAGTTTAGTCATTCTCGTAAGTGTTGTACTCACTGGGCTCTGGTGCACCTGCCTGTAACAATGCTGGGAAGTCATTCTCAAAGACAAAGGTTCTTGCATAGTCTGGATTCACCTGAGTGAAGAAACATTTGCTGGAATTAATAATAATTATAACTAGTTCTTATACAGCACATTCCACAACAACATCTCAATGCGATTTACGTTGAGAATATAGTGCCCTGGGGTCGATTTCACAAAGAGTTAGGACCGGTCCTAGGAGATATACAAATTGCATGGATAGTCCTTCGTTAGGACGAGTAACTGGTCCTAACTAGAGATAAGACTAGTCCTAACTCTTTGTGAAACCCACCCCTGGTCATTTGGCCAATAACATTTCTTAAATCTTTCTCAGCTCCCTTGGGAGTATACAGCCCTGAGTTGCTGTATGGCGCTAGTGACTTCTTCATACATGTACATGTACACAATATCAACCTGTAGCTACCCTCGGAGGTACCTAACTATACCCTTGGGTGATGAGAAGCATAGATGTAGTAATATTTCTCAAGGTTCTCCTGTATTTTGTAATTTCAATGATTGAGTGGAAATAAGTTGAACTATGAATACAATTGAACTATGCATAGTGTCATAATCAGTATCACAGCCTTGAGCTGCAGTATGGCGCTAAAGAATAAAAAACAAAAAAAATTCACAAAACCTGTAGCTACATTTACGCTCGCAGAGTCGCAGGTACATGTACCTATTTATACCTATTGGGTAAAGAGCAGCATCTGTCTCAAGGTTCTCCTGTAAAGTTGTTATATTTTGTAACTTCCAATGATTGATAGGAACTTCCAGGTGGGAATAAACTGAACTACGAATTAAATTGAACTATGAAAAGTATCACAATCAGTTACTTGTTTTTAAAATCATCTAATCATTTTTTGGGGGGCTTACATCTCCATGGGCTCTTGTAGCCCGTGGACAGAGCGGGTTCTTGGGGTCATGACGAGGGGTATCTTCGGTGGGTTTCTTCTCCACTTGTCCCTTCCACGGTCTCTTCATCCGATGTGGAGACACTAGAACCCATTCATCCTTCAAGGGGTTATAGCGGGTGTGCTGGTGCTCTGTAATGTTAAGTCAAGATTAGACGATAACATTTAACAAAGTAAACTCAGTTGCTTACTGGGGCACTCTACTCCTTTTATAATGTTGTTGACATCTGTGGTTTGCACTAAACACTTTTCAGTCTGATTGTATACAAACTGCCAATGTCAACATTTTGTTAAGGGAGTATGTACAGCGTCCCACAGTTAATAGGGAATTTTATTTTTCCTTGAGGCAAGGGCATTTTAATTAAAATGCCACACTGCGTCTGATTTTGATTAGTTTGTTTATTTAATATGTTTGCTTAGTCGGCAAACAAAGGGGATACAAATATATGATTATGAATTGCACAAATCAAGAAGTTATGATTCACCAAAAATCATGCAGAATCAGAATAGTTAGCCTACTACTAGATGAAAATACTTATTCTAAATCTAGCTAGTCATGTCAGATCCTCAGATGTGTGAAATCGGCAGTTACAGAGTAAGCTTCTTCAACTTCTTGAAATGATAGATTCGGACGACGACCCACAACCTTGTCCTTGAACCTTGTGGATAACTTTCCGTACGGCGCCACCACTTTATCACTCATTTTTACAAAAATTGATATCTCATTGAGGTAAATTAGATGCTATAATTTTTTTATTATTATTTCATATGAAATGGAAAAGTGGTGGCGCCATACGGAAACTTTTCCCCATACGATAACGCAACCCTCCTCCCCAGCCTATATCGCGGTCTTGCCATCATCCCATGTGGCCGGCCATGATGATCATGCAGATTGCAGCAGTCCATAGCCATGCTGAGCGCCCCTCATCAACGTATCGACTTACCTTTGGGGTCAAACTTTTCCGCCATATTCACGACACAATCATCACAATATTGTACCAAGGAAAATATAATCAGTACACAGTTTTTAATGGGAAAATAATGAGTTCAGCAGGCTAGGCACGTGATGACATACAATTACAATCTTTGTGTACTAATTAATGTATTACCTTATTATTATTGGACTATGGAGGGCGCTGTTTAAAAACAAATCCCCGTGGGGGGGGGGGGGGGGGACGGGGTCGTGGGGGTTGTTTTCCTCAGTGGATGGGTCACACTTTATAAGTTTAGCAGATAATGGAGGTTGCCTTTGAGTAAAAAGTTGTGGGGGTCTAATGTGAACCTATTAGTTTGCCAATTGATGTGTCGATTCTGAAAATTAATTGAAAATTGAAAATTAAATTTTTGTTTTTAAAGATTCGGCAATACTTTTACACACTTATGCAAAACTATACAGTACGGCAAATTAATGCTATAGCCATCTCATTTTTCCTGAAAAAAGCTCTATAAGCCAAAATTAAAAAAACCAAGAAGATAAATTTCGGTCAACTTCAAACTCATGATTCAAGCTGATTATGGTGTTTCACTATGAACAAAAATAATGAGTGATCTGCACCCCCCTCAATTAATTTCCTGAAAAATAATAATAAATAAATCAAATAAAAAAATAAACGAATAAAATAATAAGACAAAAGGGGGTTATATACCAGCAATTAAATCCAACCCCTTTCTAATCTGTTGAGAATTGTTATTATTATTCCCCTTTCCCAAGCCTACTGTTGTTTAGTCACGAGTCAGTGCACCGGGCCCGTGGGCGTGTCCTCAGCAATCCAGACGGCTACAGCCTGCCACTCAACAACCTGAACCACCGATGAACAATGACAATGAAATACCAACAATGGCCGCTCTCAGCCATAAACCGATAAACAACAATTCAAATCAAACGGTACCCGCCGTGACGTTCTACTTTCATGTGGCACTTTTAGATGCATGTCCAAAAGACCTACATGTTATGGCACAGCTGTGGGCGAAGGTATACTAACCATGGTATTTTGTCTGAATTATTTACAAGCATTTTGTGAAGATTGTTTTGTGCACATTTTTTAGAGGATGCCATTCGCTCTGCTGATGTTGATTTTGTATCATCCTGTTGCTGACAATACTGGGCGGGTGAGTTGGAGATTGAGAGAGAACTAATTGCCTTTAACTTATCGCTTTAAACTTGAGGTAGGTAGTTAATGTTATTAAGGTAATTCGTGACATGGCAATGATTATTAAGAGTTCAATATTATTCCAATGGTTGTTGTTTGTAGTCAAACACATGCTGTTGAGTGGGGGGGGGGGGGGGTTGCACAGCGACGTGATACGTAGGCTCGTGTATCAAGTAATAATATTGATTTCCACCTGTTCATATTTTGTTTAAAAATATAATGAGTATTTCAACTGATCCGCATTATCACTATGGCAATGCGTATCAACAGTGCTGGATGATAGTTTGTTGTATAATTAAACTACGTCATTATAATAATGCTTTTAATGTCTATTGCCCATTATTATAATTATCATAGGCATTAAACAAAACAATGCATGAATTAACCATTGTAAAGATATTTGCATGTACAGCAATGCTTATGGCTGGGAAATTACAATGCTGTTGAATCTACTGGTGGGTTATAAACTCAGTCAGTCATTAAAAAGGTAGCCATGGAGTCTACTATCCAATAATAGAAAGCTCTGATGTGGTCTTTAACACTTTCACATCAGCAGCAAACAGGTATCAAGAGTTGGAATAAAATAACTCTATAATTTATAGTAGTACCATTGGCTCGAAATCCCTTCATATTATTATTTCTAAAAAAAAAATTCCAATAAAAACCGCGGCTCAGAAAACTATGCCTAATGGAGTGTGTAGAAACGCAGTTCATTAAAATTTCATTCAAACCGATGCAGTCTCAAACCCTTTCTATAAGAGTCGTATTATATTTTTCATGAACAGGTTCCCAGTCTATAAACAGTTGAATTCAATTGAAAGTTATGAATAATGGATAGCCTAGCAGACGACACACGACAACCTTTCCAAACAAAAAATAATGGTGTCAATTGAAATGATCGATTGGCAATTGTTAGCCCTCTGGCGTTTGTTGTGTTATTATGTGAATTTTGGTTGTCCTATTTCAAACAACAACGAACCAGAACTAGACATGAAGAAACTTGCGACTTTAAAAGATTGTGCACGTGATCACTGTGACAGGTTGTAGATTTGGAATGACTTCAAATACTTTTATCAATCCGAATGCAAGTGGAGCTAATACAATGGCTGGTCAGTGAAATTTAAAGACACTGGACACTATTTTCAAAGACCAGGAGTCTATTCACTTTGTGTATCTCAACATGTGCACAAAAATAACAAACCTGTGAAAATTTGAGCTCGATTGGTCGTCGAAGTCACGATTCGAGATAATAATGAAAGAAAAAACACCCTGGTCACACGAAGTTGTGTGCTTTCAGATGCTTGATTTCGATACCTCAAATTATAATTCTGAGGTCTCGAAATCAATTTAATTCGTGGAAAATACTTATTTCTCGAAAACTACGTTACTTCAGAGGGAGTCGTTTCTCACAATGTTTTATATCATCACATCTCCCCATTACTCGTTACCAAGTATAGGTTTTATGTTCATCATTATTTAGAGTAATTGCCAATAGTGTCCACTGCCTTTAATGCTTCTTTTTGATTGTTACATGACCTGCATGACAGTATGCATATTATTTTCTTATTTCAATCTAACTTGAATGAACTGGAATTAAATTGGACAAGAACTTTGTGAAATTGGTCGCGAGAAACCTACACAAGCGGTAAATCCGAGATACAAGAAACAGTCTCAAGTTATCGTTATCGTATACAAATTTGTCTCGGTTCGATTTATTCTCACAATGTTCCCATAATTGCGTCAGAATGGAGTAAAATAAAAGTAGCAAAACCCTAACCCCAACCTTGCACCGACAAATTCAGTTTGACATTTTTTCCCCAACTCCTGCAAAAGAACATTATTGCTGCGAAATTAGTCATGCGACGTCAACATTCGTATTGCATTCGAAGGAAAACATGAACCGGGCTTAAAAACAGAGACTCTTGACAAAATTATTTTGGAATTCGCAGTATGAAATTGTTAAAATTCGCCCAGCATAATCTGGGTATAATGGTAGAGGTTTGACCCACCACCATTTCGAGTTATTGTGGCAACAGTGGGCATGCTACAAAACTATGGAAACACGGTTAAAATAAATGGCTATGAATTAAACTTCCATAATAATAAGTTGGCTATATACACGCACTGATGGAGTAACAACGCGTTATTCACAGGCCCGCCTGTGGTTAGGTCATCAGAGCATGCCCCTTTAACATTGACTCACAAAGACTTTGAAGTTTCTTCAATCGTAAAATCGAACCGCAAATAATTTTATGGCTAAACACCTCTTTTCCCGTGTAGATTTACGAAACCACATCATAACAAAAATGCTGAAAGAGGGGGAACCCTCGGTTTATGCCGCGTCGTTATTCGTTATCACAGAATACCAGACGTTTGAGGAATAAAAATTAATGGTCAGATAGAGTTTGACCGATTCAATGACAAGATTTGTAAAGGCATTGGACACTATTGCTAATAACGGCTCCCTTTGAAGTATAGCAGGTAAATTCTCACTCAATTAAAAGAAACCGGGCCCCAGAAGCCGATTTTAGGCATTTTAAAGCACACAATGTTTGGAGCAATGTATTAAAGGAGCAATGGAGAGTTGCTGATAGTATAAAACATTGTGAGAAACGGCTATTCTATAAAGTTACATGTTTTGAGAAAGATGCAATTTCTCACTCAACTCAAATAATAATATTGAAGACTTCAGCTAATGCCTTTTATCATGCATCGAAAGCACGTGTGCACGTTTTGTGAAGCAACCCAAGGGTGTATTTCCCTCATTATTCTCTTGCAACTTCGATGACCGTTTACAGATTTGTTAGTTTATGCATTGGGATACACACCAAGTGAGAATACTGGTCTTTGACATAATATTGGTGTCCTTTGCATTTAAAGAGAATGTACACGTATGGTAACTTCTCAAAACAAATAATTAACTTAAAAACTTACTTGGTAACGAGCAATGGAGAGCTGTTGATAGTATAACTCATTGTGGGAAACGACTCCCTCTGAAGTAATGTAGTTTTTGAGAACGAGGTAATTTCTCGCTATAGTAATAAAAAACTTCTAGCTCGAAGTCTTTTATTCCTATCTGAAAACACACAAATTCGTCCAATAAGGGTGCTTTTTCTTTCATTATTTTCTCGCAACTTCGATGACCTATTGAGCCCAAATAATATTCACAGGCTTGTTATTTTATGCTCATGATGGGATACACCAAGTGAGAACACTGGTCTTATTACCAAACGTGTACACTGCCTTTAAGATAGAAATAACTGTTAAAACTGGCACAGGAAATCCATCCGTCTATACCGTAGGTTTCGATTGTATGGTGTATGACGTCATGATAGAATTATTCAATAATAGTGTTTGCCGTTGATGTAACTTACAAAGCCTTTGTTCATCCGTAACACGTATTGAGTCAATTGTAAGCAAATGATGTAGGCCCTATATCAGCAATACAATTGAGCTATGTCAATATGCCGACTCCTTTGAATAATAAACTTGCAAAGAATCCTTGAAATATTGAAACTTACAGGTAAACACACTTGGGCGTACAACAGGTCGTCCTTTTAGCATCGTTTAAAACACGCAGTGCCTCTGTTAAAGGGACATGTTGCCTTAGATCGGTCGAGTCGTCTATGAAAAGCGTTTGAAAACCGTTTGATATAAAATTCATTCGGTTTGGAAGACGTAAAGTGGAATATAATTATTCACACAAAAATAATATTATGCTTTGAAGTTGCGTGGTTTTCCTTTTATTTTGCGAACTAGGAATGGCCGACCGTGTTAGTTCGCAAAATAAAAAGAAAAACACGCAATTTCGAGGCATTTTTGTATGGGTAATTATCTACATCTATACATCTTTCTAACCAATGCTTTCCATAGACCAACTTTCCCGATCCAAGAAAACGTGTCCCTTTAGGTTTTGACCCGTCGCGTCGGCACTTTGTGATGAAGACCTTGAAGTGAAAACTTAGACCAGCCAACAATCAAGGGTTATAAAAACATACACACATTTTGCCGAATACGACTGCTCAAAATTGCGAGTCGGAATACAACTTCACATGTGATCACATGTCAACACAAGTTAAATAATGCTCTCTCTTTGAATGAGGGTATTGTTGTCAGTTTTGTATTCGGCATTTATTTTGTGGTTCACCCATAGTTAGGTCTGGGTTTCGAGATATCACAATTCCATTGCCATGGAGAGAAGGCGCTGCAGGTAAGCGTTTGGATACCAAAAACAGTGTCGCATTCCCAGAGTGTACGCCAAACATGAATAAATTTTATCATCAGTTGTTCATAATATTTTAGAAACAAGGTTTGCAGTAAACAAATAATCACAGGTGCTTGCTACAACTCGTTCACGGTCTCATAATTCCCGTTTGATTTTGTTTATGTCACCGAGTGGACAAAGATTGAAATTGAATTAACGATAAATTGGTGTTTCATTGTATTTCAGTTGTCCGTGACACTGGGCCTACATGTTAATAACACCATTCAAACTCATTGATGTGACAACGACTTCCGTCTGCACTGGCAGTGGTAGGCAACCGGAACCTTCATCAGGCACATCGCCTTCAAAAACAACTTGCTTTTGGGTTTGAGTTCATAGCTTGAAATCACCATGCGATCAACGACTGCCGAAACCCTAGCTGAAAGCAGTGTAGAGCTACACCATGCTTCACATCCTGAGATGATGTTGAGCTCACTGCAAATCCTTAGAAAAGACCGACAATTTACGGACGTCATCTTGCGAGTGGGCGGAGAGGATTTCCACTGTCACCGTAACATCCTCACAGCGTCCAGTGCTTACTTCAAGAGTATGTTCTCAAATGATATGAAGGAGCGGAGAGAAGACATTGTTGAGATCAAAGGGGTCTCGGCAATCAGTATGGAGTTGATCTTAGACTATGTGTACACGGCAATAGTTACCATAACTGCAGACAACGTACAGGGACTCCTGGGCGCAGCAGATCTACTTCAACTCACACTAGTGCGCCTCGCCTCTCAGAATTTCCTCGAAACGCAGATCCATGCTTCAAACTGCTTAGGGATACACCTTTTGGCCGAGCAACATTCATGCACAGAGCTGTCGCAGAAGGCATGGTCGTTCGCTCTGCAGAATTTTCCCCGGGTGTGTTCACACGGAGAGATTCTCGAGCAGTCCCCGGAGATGTTGGTGAAGTATTTCTCAAGTGACGAACTTGTAGTAGATTCAGAGACGGATGTGTGTGAGACCATACTAAACTGGGTTTTAGTCGACTTGCAGGAACGGAAGCACCAACTACACGTTTTGTTGACCCATCTCCGGACCCATCTTTTGCCGAGAAAATATCTCACGGAGAAAGTGGTGAAAAACGAGCTGATATCGTCGCTCGTTGATACCAACAAACTCTTGAGTTCGTCGTACGGAGGAAGCGAAATATTCGTCTCTCGTAAGCCGGGCCGCCGTCGCACCCGCTCCCGTAAAGTGATCGTTGTGGTCGGCGGGGTTGGACCCGCTAACATCAAACTCAGAGAACTCAAATATTACGACCCTGCCGACCGCAAATGGGGCACTCTTGCCCAGCTGCCTTCTTCTGCCGATTCCGTGAGCGGGGTCGACGTGGTGGACAACGACATTTACGTGACGGGGTTCAGGGGCGATGTGTCGGCGTTCAGAACGACGAGCGGCCGGTGGGACGTCGTGTCAACCTCGGAGATTGATGCTGGGTCTAGGCAGAGGAGAGGCTCTGCGGTGCAAGGAGGCTTTGTGTACCTCATTGGAGGTTACGATGGGTCTGTCAGACTGGCAAGGGTGGATAGATTCAACACTAGAACCAAACAGTGGGAAACGGTTGGTATTCGAGTGTGCATCTAAACAAAAACTTAAATAAAGCATTTAAACAAAAGTGACACTTTTTAAAACACGGTATATACACGCAACACTTAGCATAATTTTTATTTCGAATGTCTTGTCAAAATGTTGATTTTCGACATGACAATTATATTGCTGAACTAGTTTTATTTAACGAGTAAACACTATGAACCTGCCGTGTTAGTTTACTTAGTTATGATCCAATGTTTAATGTTCTTCTTTTTCATGTACAGGTTACACCCCTCCCGGATGCAGTGAGCTCGCCTGCCGCAGCCACCTACGGCGGACGGATCTACGTCTTCGGCGGTGCGCTCTCCAACGAGATCGCTACCGACCGGGTCCGATGTTACGACCCGGAAACCAACGAGTGGTTCCCCAGAGCACCGATGCCTCACGCCCTCTCAGGCATCGCAGCAACGGTGATGGG
This sequence comes from Asterias rubens, assembly GCF_902459465.1. Classification (NCBI taxonomy): domain Eukaryota; kingdom Metazoa; phylum Echinodermata; class Asteroidea; order Forcipulatida; family Asteriidae; genus Asterias; species Asterias rubens. The sequence goes on along the minus strand of NC_047071.1, from coordinate 9,916,758 downwards.
TGACAAGATCTACATCGTTGGCTGCCTCTCACAGATCGTGCATCGCTACGATCCGCTGAAAGACTCGTGGAGCCAGGTGACCAGTATGCGACGCACGAGGGCGCTGTGTTCTGCTGCCGTATGTGATGACAAGTTGTACGTCACTGGCGGAGAGGATCAGCCGAATAGCCTGACGGACACAATGGAGTGTTTTGATCCCGTGACTAATAGATGGGCTCCATGCTATGGTCTGCCGTACCCGCTCAAGCTACACAGTTGCGTCACAATCATTAAAAGACTCTAAGGACAATAACGCCAATTAATTAATTTTTTAATTTTTACAATCGATGTGACACAGCATTTTGTTAAACGACCCTCCACAAGACATTACATAATCCTGGCTGTGAAACAAATAAGAGGATCTAATAAGTGAAATAGGCTTAGTGCTCAAAGACGCACAAAGGCCCGCAGACCGGGACCCAAACCCACACTCATGCGACCAGAAACACGAAGGCCACGAACCCGGCACGGTCACGATGGACACGCAAAAACTGCTAAGTTTTAGGTGACCACTCGGAGATCTACCCAAAATCGCGAAAACAAAACAAAACAAAACGTGAACAAAGTTTTTATCAGCTTTGCCAATGCTGTAGCAACAACTGATGTATTTTAAACAGATTTTAAACATTATTTTTTTCATGTTTAACTTACAATTTTTTTTGTATTGTTTATTATTTTGGACATAGGTGGGCTTATTAAACCTTTTGACAATAAACATTAATTGCTAGAATACCATGATTAATCTATATTAAACTGTTTCTTGAACGGAAAGTGTATGTAGGCCTACTCGTTGCTTGCCATTTTTTTCTGAAGTCAAATAATTGTCCTAAAATGCCGGTGTCAGATGCAATTGTGTCCGCCATGCAATACTGTCCGCTCCGGACACTTGCATATTATGCAATCGTGTCCGGGGCTATGCAAAAACCGTCCAGGGGACATGTAAAGGACTGTACATGTATGTGTGCGCGCGTAAGCGAGCGTGCATGCACTGAACACGTATAATGCAGCATGGATATTCACGTGTTTATGATTGCAGCGAATACCCAACGGCCGAACCATTCATGACATGCGCTTAGCTTGCAAAATCAAAATGGCGAACGTGTTCCGTTGACCAAGGGCGTTTAATTTACTGCAAGGACGGTTTTGCACGGGGCGGACACAACTGCATATGCAAATGTGTCCGGGCGGACACAATTGCATTATGCAGCAGCGTCCGGGCGGTCACGATTGCATATGCAAAACCGTCCGGCGGACATTACTGTATATGCAATAATGTCCTCCGGATAGTATTGCATAGAGGACATAATTGCATGCGACACCGGTGTCAAGCTGACCGCAGGAGACTCTGTCCGGGTGGAGGCCAGGGGAATAATACATTTCAAAAGAGGGCGCTGTTCACAGTTCGCCGGTTGGGGGAGTGGGGGGGGGGGGGGGGGGGCACTCAGTTTGGTGTTCAAGTCTTTCACGAACACATTGGTAATTCAGAAACAAAATGAATACTACATTCGTTGGTAAATAAAACGTTTTTGTTTATAGAACAAAACTAGTTTTAACAAATCTTGGCAAATTACAAAAATTGTAATAACTTGTTTTTTTTAAACGTCAAAAATAATGTCTTTAGTTAGCATTATTTCGGGAATTTAAAACAAGTCTTTTTGAAGGACTACTTTTTTACGTTTGGCTTATCTTTGGTACCGATTTGACTGATGTTTTCAAAGTGATAACACACTCGGCATGGGACGTGGACTCCAAATCACAGAATAAAAAAGATTCTTTGAGAAAATCCGTTAGCTCAAATCATAGAGCAAGGATTCAAATTAACCTCCGTTAATGGGTGATGATGACTTTTCACGACGTCACATGACCAGTTTGGCCTCCACTTTTAGAAAATTCCCCGCCCCTTCTGATGAACCCCCCTTGAGCTGTCATTGTTATTAATTTTTGTTTTATATAGGGCCTATAATTATTATTTGTATTAAAACTAATTTGTTACAAAAATGTTACAAAATAGCTCTTTGTTCTGCGGATTGCTTGAAATAGTAGACCTTTATGGCGTTTTGTTATGCAATAATTACAGCAATTAAAGCTTTGAATGAAGTGGGGTAAGCGTCATCGTTGAAAGCTGGGCAGAAGTGGAATAATAATAATAGTAACCCGTTTTTATATAGCGCTTTTCACACCCGGAGGGCGTCCCAAAGCACTTCACATTATTACCCCTGGTCACTGGGCCTTAAATCACTCCTTAAACCCATCTCAGCTCCCTGGTGGGGAGTATACAGCCTTGTGCAACATTAATATGCGCTACTCGGCTAAATCAATCACAAGAACCATCTCTGCCCTCACAGGTACCCATTTACCCCTGGGTGGAGAGAAGCAATTATAGTTAAGTGTCTTGCTCAGGGACACAAGTGTCACGACCGGGATTCGAACCCACACTCTGCTGAACAGAAACACCAGAGCTTGAGTTCGGTGTTCTTATCCACTCGGCCACGACACCCTACATACGGTAACTGAACTCCGCCCTCTATTGAAAATTTTCAACTTTCGGCTGGTATTCCCCACATTGCCCAGCCCCTATACTACGCAGCTAGGATTGTCGATTCGACATGAATCCAAAGATGCCGGACTTTTTACTCTTTGGGGAGGCCGGAGGGCGGGTCCCTGAGTGGTTATGAGGCATGTGTATTAGGAAATTCATTATTTTCAAAGAACTGGTATGTTAGTTAATGTGTGATAAAAAACAAAAATATTGGGACACTGGTACGACGGACGATCAATGCTCCCAGGACAATTTGTCATCATGGGTTTGGTCATCTTGACACGAATTGTTGGGAGAGTGATTCTAATTTATTCCTCCATGGTGAGTGGGAGAGTGAGTGAGGCGTCTTAATTGCTGTTAAAAAACATGAAAAAATTAAATACAATTACATAAATGAATTTGTGCTTTCATACCCCAGCACCTAGTAAGAACAATTTAAATCTGAAAATCTTTCTTTATTGAATAATTTGAATACGCAATGTGTGATTAGAAATTCAAAGTTCCTAATTAGGGGTTGAGCTTTAGGTACGCGTGGGGGAGGCCCCCCTCCATCAATGGTACGTGGGACCTTTGCGGTAAATGTCCCACGTAGAAAAAAAACACCTCAAAATCACCACAAAACAGAAAGAAGTATTCAGCTACCAGTTTATCCGCCCAACAGTATCAGGAAGGTAGTGACAACTCATCACCAACAATTACTGCTCTCTTTCTCGGAATTATTAAAAAATTCCCCGACACTTCTTTTCTATTCAAGATTAATGCGCGTGCGCAGAGACTGTCATACGGGTCGCAACATGGCGGCCGTCCTCAAGGCAGACGAGGAAAAAGTAAGTAACATTTCCGCGAAATTCACGACATTTCCAATATTTTTTTTTACATTTGAGTTGTAATTTGAAATATTGGGTATAATATTGCTGATATGAGGGCTTTTGGTAACGTGTTATTATTGAAATAAGGGCATTGTTCTAATATTTAGTACGGTGTTTTGGCCGTGGTTCGTGAAGGCTAGATGAAGGGCGAGTTCCGTGTGCTGTGTGCACCGTGTACTGTGCGAAACTGTAGGCGGTGTGCTGTGGTCAGTTTAGGGTCGTGTGTGGTAAACTGCGATCGCGCGTAGAGTTACAACTTTACAGTCATAATGGAATACATGGCGATTCAGACCGCCATTAAATCACTAATTAAGATCAATATGTTATTTTATTGCCTGCAATGTTTATGTTTCGGCATACAATACATGATTTAAAAGAAAAAACAAAGATGATGATTGACAATAATAAAATCCGGATAACTTTCCGTATGGCGCCACCACTTTTTCACTAATTTTTACAAAAAGGGATATCTCATTGAGGTAAATTAGATACTATATTATTTCATATCGAATGAAAAAGTAGTGGTGCCATACGGAAATTTTTCCAAAAAAACAAATGAACAAGATACAGTGCAAAAATAAATTGACGTTTTCCATTCCAAGTGAATTTCATGCTCCTCCTTCTGTTTTAAAAAAAAAAATGTAAAAACACACAATAAATAATACAAAGACTATGATGTTATTGTCTTGATATTAAATAACCAACCAGTATATGTCACTTTATGTGAACATTCATGTAATTTAAGTTTAAATTTTAATTTAAATTTCAAATCAAGTTAGGAAGTTGTTTTGTGAATTTAAACTTACTATTTTTCTGTTCGTGTTTTTGACTACTCAAGAATCAATCACCCTAATCAGACTTATGTCATGCCTACATCAAAAGGATTTTATTAGTGCTTCATCTTGTTCAAGGCAGCAAATTTGTTTATTTCTGACATACTGTTGCCTTCATCTGCGTTTGTTAATGAAATGCATGCACACTATCTGACAATTGACTTGAGTAGTAGAGGGCAACTCTCGTTCAAAATTTAAACATATTTATGAAGGTGCTTGTTGTAGCAATCAAAGTTAAATGCAAAGGTGATTTGTCTAATATTTCTGACTATTTTCAAAGTTGCAAGATGAGTAATTTTGTGTAAAACTTTTTTATGAAGGTTTGGCTCCATGGTAGTACTATAATCACAGGGCCTGAATGAAAACTATGCGTTCAATGAAAGTTTGTTAATATTTCATCTATGAAGCAGCACATCATCCAAGGAAAAAGAATCAGTCGTACTATTATCACATGGGTCTGGCTTGCTGGTGACTGCTCTAATATTTTGACACCCCTAGATACGCATGTTCCGACACCCCCTTGAGATACAGGCTACAAGCAGGCTGGGTTAGGGTTCGGCCCGGTCACACTGGCCTCGATAACAAAATAGATTTATACTTTCCTGTTCAAAATGCTCGCCCTCGATTGGTTGATACGCACGCGCGTATTTTGCGCGTAGCAATTCAACATTTCTTTGCTTCGTGATCATTATCGTTTTCGTTATTGCTGCAGTGTGACTGGCCCTTATACAGCGAATGTAATGTACGTTATGCGCTCAATGGAAGTGAGGTAATATTTAATCTTCGAAGCAGCACTTCCAACGAAGAAGATTCAGTGACTTTAGTATAGATTTAGCTGTCTGGTGACGGGTTTATTATCCGGCACCCCTTCGTATGTTTGACAAACCCATCGTATGTTGGACAACCCTGCAAGAATGGGTTAGGGTTCTAAGGGTTAAGAATAGTAAAATACACCCGGGTGTCACAACATCTACAGTATACGTGTACATGTACACAATGTACATGTAGGTTTGTCGGAATAGAACAGAATTGTGTAATTGACTGGCTACTATGCACAGTACATGATTTATTAAACCCATCAGGCTTGACTTGAATATACAACTTTTAAATAATATGGAGTCATGCATTTGAAAACAGAAACTAAACATTTGGGTGTGAGACTGAAACCACACAGAGGAAACCGATTCAGCAAAATGTCCGGGTTATATTGGTTATATTGTTATATTATATTGTAAACTTAAAGACACTGGACACTATTGGTAAGAATGGTGCTGAAGTTTGACATTAAATGTAACTTGTAGCTGAATTTTTCAGCGTTTACAAGTTCTGTTGAGCCCAAATCACCCCTTAAAGGCACTGGCCACTATTTGTATATTACTCAAAATAATTATTAGCATAAAACCTTACTTGGTAACCAGTCATGGGAGTTGTTGATACATGTACTAAACATTGTGAGAAATGGCTCCCTCTGAAGTAACGTAGTTTTCTAGAAAGAAGTAATATTCCACAAGTTTGATTTCGAGACCTCAGACCTCCGACCTCAATCAAGCATCTGAAAGCACACAATCTCGTGTGACAAGGTCTTTTTTTCTTTCATTATTATCACGCAACTTCGACGACCGATTGAGCTAAAATTTTCACAGGGTGGTTATTTTATAAATGCATGTTGTGTCCTTGACAATTACCAACATGACCAATAGTGTCAAGTGACTTTAAGCCCCCCCCCCCCCCTTTCTGATCATTGTTGAAAAGCTATTTCGCTAGAGGGTCTTACAGATTGATAATACATGTATGTAACCTTCAGTATTTATAAATATTATAATTAATAGGTATGATGTAGACAATTATATGTTCACTATCCCAGTACCTTTGAATCATATCTTTAATCATTGAAAGTGCTTCACTTCAAGTTAAATCCAAAGTAGACATTGTGAATTTTGTCCTGCAACATTAACCACATAGCAAAAGTGTTCCCTTGGTGCTTTACACAAACCTTTCACATGAGCCATGGACCCTGAGTGGTATGCAAACATTCTGCAAAGGTAACCTTGGTGGTTCACAAAAGGGTTTTGGCAAAGCTTGGTCATACCTGAATGCACATGTTTTTTTGTCAAGTAAATCAGCGGAAAACGTTGAACGAGAATTCCAGGAAAACAAAGTGCATACTGATTTCAAATCGAGAATAAAACTCCTGAAACCTGAAAGGAAGCAATTGACAATGGATGTTTGTAGATAATTTGCTGCACACGGACATGACTGACTAGTATTTCACTTCAGAGAATTTTTAATTTTTTTTTAAACTTTTTTAAAAGCTACATATTAGTGGAAAGAGTTTAAATTGAACTTACTTGAGCCAAGTTTCCTGGAAGCCCTAATTTCCTTATGTTTTCCGAACATCATTATTCAAAGTAATTAAAATGAAGAAAATTCGGACTGTACCCGACGTAGATTTTGACATTGAAGGACTTCAATACATTTTGCACATCCAATGCGTACAATAACAACGATTTTATGATTAACGTATACGTAGTTTAGTTGACATGGTCTGACAAATGACGTCTGTAGGAATACTCTAAAAATAATTATGAACTGGGCTTAACATTTCTTGGAACTCATGATTTGTTATTTTCTTTCCCCTGCATAATCGATTAGGTGCTTTGTCATTGTTCAAACTTATGCTGAAACTCTGCGAGTAATATTATTGGCTCACTCCCTAATTGTAAAATATCCCTAAATTTACAATTGTCTGGAAAGACAATAGACAAGCAGAGTCAACTATGTTTTGTAGACAAGCAGAGTCAACTATGTTTTGCCGGAAACAATCTTTATTTTTTCTGCTTCATTTTGGTCGAGTTCAATATTTGTGTCCAGACAGCAAATACTTAGTTTTAATTTACATTTAAAAAAAAACACTCCAGACATATTTTGTTGTGATCTTACAATCGATTAATGTCTTTGCAATATGAGCTTCGCTTCTAATTTTTAAAACCTTCTAGAGGCTGCCCAACCTGTTTATGTTAGAAAATGTGCAATCTTTGACAAGTCATTTTTTTTGAGGGGGAAAATTTTAAGCATTTTTGTTCTTAATATAGACCACAGAACAAATGATTATTATTTTTTCATTTTTCATTTTTTCTTTAGAGCATGTAGATTGCCAAATGTCAGGATGAATGCATACGTATAACATTTAACAATGAAAACCACACTTTTTGTTATATGCACTAGTTCACCCAATCCCTATTGACTTCAAGTTGACCCCAAGATTTATTTATAGTGAAAATAACAGAAAGATGTGGTTAAATGAAGCACAGTACATGGTGTACAATATGCAGTTATTTATCCCGCAGTGTGTGAGTTTAGGTCAAATCAATTTTATAGGAAATCCATGAGTAACTTACGCGTTGTGAGGTGACGCCTTTGTTAAATATGTAAAATACTAGTGGTATTCATCGACTTTTAATTGTCTTTCTTTTGTTATCATACACTTCCTGTTCAGCGCTTAGAAACCTTGTATTAAGTGCTATATAAATGCATGTTATTATTATTATTATTCTCGTACGCGTACATTGTGTACCTGCCTACACTGTTAGTACACATATAGGCCACATGTACATGTAGGGCATGCTCGTTATACTCCAACTTGATTGGACTTCGATAAGATTGAAACGCATGGCCCTACATCTTCCGAATCCTTCACAATGGCAATTGGACAGAGAAGGATTTGGGACTGTAAGTTGGTCTTCATATTAAATTTTAATTTAATTTGAAAAATCAATTTATTCGGATTTCCCATAAACAGTAAATGCCAATTGCCAACTACAGAAAATACAAAGCATTTAGTAGACCTAGATTTGTAGTCCTGAGTTTGTAACTATCTGTAAAAAAAAAACCCCCAAAACAAAACAATTCAATCTAAAAACTCACTGATATAAAATTTCAATCTGTCACTGCCGCAGTGTAAATTATGGTTTTTAGTACTACACACGTGTACAACATGTAGCAGTGTATTGCACCGACACTACAGGAAATAGAAATTCCCACCTGTAAAAGGTCTCTCACCGAACCATTTCCCCTTGCTACTGTAATATTACGTTCTAGCATCGCCACAATGGACCAAACTGCTCATACTGTCCATTCATTGACCTATGATAGCAGGAAGAGTTTCCCGGAAACTGTCAAATCCTGGTTGAAGGTGAAAACCCTATAATTTACGTAACAATGGAAACCATTATCTTGTGTGGTGTATAAAATAACCATCCATTTACTGTACGTAGGTATGTTCATTGAGGAATACTGCTTCTTTCAAATCTACTGCACTGTGACGTTCATGCATTTAATGACATCCAAATGAGCTGTGTATTTTTGATTCGAGGAAAAAACAAGACTAGCTAGAGGCCATTGTTTATTAGAAGTAAGGGAGAGATGGTTGAGTTTATAAATGTGCTCAGTATGATGTACATGTGGTGATGTTTGGCATCTTGCATTGCTCAGGTGGATTGTTGTGTAGAAGAAGAAAAAACACCTACATGTAGTAAAATACAGAAGGTGTCATTTTGGACTCCAGTTTTTAAAGTTTGTTTCATGTCACTGGTGATAATTGTCTTTGGATATTTCAAGTTCAAACATCAAGTTTGTATACATTATAATGGCGGCTGACTCCGTGTGTGGTGAGTAACCGAGAGGCCTCAGTTTGAGATTAAACCGTTTCACGTGGAAGCAAGAGAGGCATCTTGACTATTAGATACGATCCGTGTTTGAGGCGTTGGCCTGCTGCCAAGTGACTCCTCCGAATTCCTGACTGAATGTGATTAAGCGGCGCACCGACTGTAAAGTGTTCCCCCCCCCCCGCAAACCGGCGAGAATTGAATGCTTGCACTTCTCACTGTAGTACGGCCATGAGATCTAAAACACACATTACCATGTTAACAGTTGCCTTGGTTACCGATGGCAGGGGAGAGAGGGAGATGCAAGCTGCCGATGCGGTGAGTGGCGGCGGACTGTTCTTTGAGAATATGGAGTTGGGGATAGCGGATGAGGATTATGTCTGTGTAAGTTGCGGGCATTTAATCGGCATTGTATGTGGATTGCGGAATTGGGTACTTTGCTTCCCACTTACAATGTGTAATCATTCAACTACATGTATATCTAAATAATGATGTGTGTTGTACAGTCATGGTTCAGTCTTACTCCGTAGAATCTGCACAGTACTTGATACATGTTCTGGGTAGTTGATTTTGTATGCGCATATTTTATGAATTCACACTCATTCTGTTAATGTTGGGCATTCAACAATCACTTCTGTGCCATGTGACACTACATTTCATTACCTTTTTGTTTTAAAAACTTTGTGTATCATTACATACTACATGTCTTTAGGCCTAGCTTGTAATTTGTATTGTGTATGTTTTTGGCAAAATATGTTGTATCAATATCATCTTGTTGGCTACATGTATGAACATGTGTATTGTACATTATAAACATAGAGTTATATACAAACTAGAAGGCGCACTGGTGATGCTGCTTGCACAAACGCGACAGGAACGCAAGGAGACACGCGCGCCATTCTGCATGCGCGTTGAATATGAAGTACACGTTGGAGTTTGTTTATTGAACGCTACGCGATGCTGTTTTGTCAACTTACAAATCGGCTGCACAAATGCACTCTGTGCGATGCTGTTTTTGTCAACTTAGAAAATGGTGGCATGCGCGCATGTGGTGCCGCGTATATAGGCCAGTGTGCCCTCTAGTTCTTATATATTTAAATCTATGATTATAAACCAAAATGCTCCTGTACAAGATTAATGTGACAACATAAGTAAGTTGATTTTGATTCATGCACCCCTGTAGCATGTATGTGTACAACTCAATGGGCAAAGTGGGGTTCACTGTAAACATTTCTAAAGCCCGGTTCCTACATGTACATGTACGTCCTGCGAATGCGAAGCGAGTGTTGACGTCACAAATTCGCAATGAATAATATGCAGCAGTTGAGCTGTGCTCGACTCCTGAAAATATTCGCAGCAGAAACAGCATTGTGACGTCAAATTTACGTCAAATTTGTTCCGCAGGAAGTACATGTACATGTACATGAACCTGGCTTAAGCAGTTAAGGTTATGAACAATTGTCAAAGCAATGTCAAAAACAATTTGTTTTTGAGATTTTCAAAAGCTGACTTTAATTAGATAAGGACAAAATTGAAAACAGTTGACTTCTCTAAAATGGGATGTATTGAATGTGTTTATTTGCTGTATGAGTAGCCTTGGAGACAACCCTTTACAAATTACCCCAGTGCCCCTTAATTTAAAACGAGAAATGCCCTCAGCTTACATGGCTTAGTGAAAAAAGCCTGTCTTTATAAAACTTGCAAGCGCCGAAAATCACCTGTGAAGTGTTGAAAGGTCAAAGATGTTTCTTCTCAAGAAGAGGCAATATTGGAGAAGATCCGAGGCCTCTATTGGATTGCTGCAAAGGCGTGAGGCATTGAGGATTTTAGTCTTAAATTGCTTTCATTGCCTCCGTCTATTTGGTTCAATTTGGCAAAGCCTCTATCAGGACCGTTTCGCTGAACATTGTACCTGCCTTGTTGATGAAGACCAGACAGAAATCGGTGACTTGAGGGGAAGTGATTAGCGAAGGTCCCCACTGACTTGATTCATGTTTCATACAGGTTGACACTAGTGGCGTCTGTACACCAACGTGTGATACATTCATGTTGCGCTTGACTGTACTTGGGTTGCACATTATGTACTAGTCTTGTTTAACTTTGTGTTTGTGTTTAGAGGGTACATGCAGTATGGCAAAATGTCCTCTCGGCTCAGCTGGGTAGCTGCGATGAATATCAACTAATTCCTTCTTGCGGTGTACTATCTCGTGTTGTTGCTTGAAATGAGCTTGATCTTTTAAGAGGGTGATTTGTAGGCTTTAGAGACTGTCACTGTTTGTGAACAAGTGCTTTTGATACTACAAAAGCATTTGCTTGTTACAAAATAAAGGCACAAAAATGTGCTTATATTTTTTTAACATGGGTGTAATCGAAACCATTGTAATATATTTTGTATAATTTATGTATGTATGATAATTGTTTACAAGAATCATGGTTAAAGTAATCACCATACATATGTACTCATACTCATTTGAATTATTTAGTTGGGTTAGTTCATTCTTTAAACCTTTCTTATGTGGAATGTTGACCCTTAAATAATGCAGGTAGCTTTACACATCACTTATCTATCATTTGTTTTTCCCCGTTCTCTAGGCCACACATCTTTTCTTAGATCATCTGAATAGAGTTCGTGCAGAGCACAATGTGGCACCAGTATCATGGAAGACAGCGGTACGCTTCCTCATGGCCAGAAAATTTGACGTAAAGCGGGCTTTAGAGCTTTTCAGAAACCATGCCGTAAGTAAAACATGAAGATTGAAAATGTAAAGTGGATCTTGAAGCTTTCATGTAGTAGTTGGGCCTGTGCATTCCTTATCAGACATGTCAGAGGAAAGCTAATGACATACCAAGATCATGAAGATATGACCATTTGGTGAAGTTCAGGTCTTTGTTAATTACATACATGTATTTCAGATATGATACTAACTGTAGAGCCCCTTTCACACAAGACCACTTTAGCAAGTGTCCCTTGCTAAATTGTAGCATGGTTGTCAAACTTTACAATAATTTTCCTTGTGTGAAAAGACAACAATTGTTTCTACTGTCCAAGCTCTCTTGAATAATATTTTCAAACATTACTACTTTGTAAAACCATGATAAAATAAAGCAAGGCACCCCAGTTAAATTTCTGTCGTGTGAATAGCACTTTAGATAACATTGTCACAAACAAAACAATGCTTGAAGTGCAAACTCGTTTGGTCTCTGGGTGACACTGTTGGCCGAGTTGACAATTTACACCCGACTGCAGGCCAGTGATTTTAGTGTCAGGCCAGCAAACAGTCAACCAGGCAAGTCCGCCAGAAAGCAATGTTTCTAATTTAAACTCAGAATACAGTACAATTCAATTTATTTATTTCAATCATCACAGTTTACAAGTAAAAAGGGCAAGTCCGCCAGGATGCAATGTTTCTAATTTAAACTCAGAATACAAAACAATTCAATTTATTTATTTCAATCATCACAGTTTACAAGTAAAAAGTGAAAATGGTTTTCCATGTGTGCACTAAAGACGTTCAAATTTGATACTAAATTTATCTTTCAATTCTGTTGCGTATTACATGTAAAAGTATTAACCCATCTAGCCATAAACAAGAATGTGACCAATCTTCTCTCAAAAGCTTGCTCCAATACAGCTGAAATGTGAAACTGTGAATCTTTTCTTTTCATTTAGACTCTGGTCTTGCAAAAATGTTTCAGGTGACAAAGTAAAATTTTTAGCTACATGTACACGTATTAAAGGGAAGGTACACGTTTGGTAATCGTCAAAGACAAGTCTTCTTACTTGGTGTATCCCAACATACATACATGTAGGCATAAAATAACAAGCATGTGAAAATTTGAGCTAAATTGGTCATCAAAGTTGCGAAAACATGATGAGAGAAAAAACAAGTTTGTTGGACGAATTTGTGTGCTTTCAGACAGGAATAAAAGACTTCTAGCTACAAGTCTTTTAATATTTTAGTGAGAAATTACCTCTTTCTCAAAATCAATGCTACTTCAGAGGGAGCCGTTTCTCACAATGTTTTATACTACATCAACAGCTCTACAATGCTCGTTACCAAGTCAGTTTTTAAGCTAATTATTGTTTTGAGTTATTACCAAAAGTTTACCTTCCCTTTAAGCCCTGCTGTCTTGTTGATTTCCTCCAAAATGTGAATCCTGGTTGTGTAACGGCCATTTTACACCAACACATCTTTGAATCAAGACTATTAATTTTCCTACAAATTGTGTTTAAGTGGGAGGGTGTCAGTGTAACGCTGTGTTTCCAGTTGAAGAAGAACAAGTAATTTGTTTGGCCTGAGGTTACTATTTGGTAGTATTGATTTGAGGTTTGTGTGCATAGTTTGCAAGCAAGGGATTTGTCTTATTTAATGGCAGTCTTTCACCTGGCTGCATTTCTAAAAGTACAACCGCATAATTGACTTCAATAATTAGTACATGTGTTGGAGGATTTGGAGGATTTATTTTCCTTAAATAATTTTATTTTATTTTATGTAATCCAAGAAGTAACTTTGGACGAATTTGTCATAGTGTATGATTTTGTTAAGAATTTAAACAACTACGTAATTAAAGGCAGTGGACACTATTGGTAATAGTCAACGGTTGGTGTATCTCAACATAAGCATTTAAACTAACAAACCTGTGAAAATTTGAGCTCAATTGGTCATCAAAGTTGCGAGATAATAATGAATGTATAAAAAATACCCTTGTCACACGACGTTGTGTGCGTTTAGATGGTTGATTTCACAACCTCATGTTCTAAATCTGAGGTCTAGAAATCAAATTCGTGGAAAATTACTTCTTTCTCGAAAACTATGGCACTTCAAAGGTAGTCGTTTCTCACAATGTTTTATACCATCAAGGTTTTATGCTAATAATTATTTGGAATAATTACCAATAGTGTCACTGCCTTTAATTAAAATTTGTATGTGTTTTTTCTTGTGTGGAAACATTTTAAAATTAAAAAACAAGATCTGGCCACATGAGAACTTCAAAATCTGAAATGTTCAAAGTCATAGCGTAACATTCATAACCATTGATCAAAGTGAAAGTCATCTGAACTATGAGGAAATGTCAACAAAAAACGTACATTGTACTGTAGTCACTGCTTCCAAGTAATGGTTCCATTGCCTTACTGAATACAGCTGTGTTCATCATGAGGTATTTATTTATTAAGCATGGGAAACGGAACTGAAAGAATGTCTATTTGTAAAAAAGAAAGTCAAACCGGAAAAGCTTCCATGAATACCAGTTGATTAATTTGTACCACAAAAAAAAGAGTAAAAACAACTTTTCTCCCCCTGTTGTATGGGCCATTCAGAATAATCAGCATTATACAAGTTTTAATATTTTTTCCCCAAAATTTTGGGTGGGTGGGTAAACAGAAACAACTGAAAATTTGAAATTAAGTTTCTGGGTTTAACTCCAATGTTGCCAAATCAAAATCGGCTCGCGTGAACTGAATTTTGTTTTTGTTTAAAACAAAACAGATACCATTGTTTAATGTGTTCAAGGAAACATGACTGTGGCATTTGATGTAATCTTCCTTGTTTGTTTACATGGTTTACGTGGTTTATTTGCTGAGTATTGACTAGAGGATTTAAGTGGAATCCCTCTTCAATTAAAAAACCAACCTTTTGAGATGAGTTGAGTTTAATCAAGAAATGGTTGGATCCACTTGGCACACCCTATCATATCAACTATATCAAGTGAGCCCTATACAAGATGCATCTTGCTCTGCTCCGCGCATGACAAACAAAGGACCTGCGCTCGGTTTCATAGAGCTGCTAAGCACAACAATTTGCTTAGCATGAAATTTCTTCTTTGATATAACCAGGATTACCAACCAAATTTCCACTTGTATTTTGCTTGTTACTCACTGGTTTTCAGCTGTTGTTTGGTTATCCTGAAAATCACTTGGAAACTTGGTAAGTAATCCTGTTTTTAATCGTGCAAATTTGTGTGCTTAGCAGCTCTATGAAATTTGGCCCTGGGCCAAAAGCACAAACGTTTTACTAAAGCACAATCAAACAATTTGGCTCACTGCAAAAGGGTTACCAGCTAAGACTTCTACTATCATGTTACATGTATATGTGCACTGTTTGAGACGGTACCCTGCTCACTTTTGAAAAGCTCAAAATGTAAGCAATATTTTCTGATTTTCTCGATGAAATTGTGCCCAGATTAAAGCAATCCAAATGGCGGAAACTTAGCATTCTCCAACCTATACATAGCTCACCATGGACTCTTATGCCCTGGTATTTCCCCTTGGTATCCCCTTAAAAAATGTTTTTGTATCCACTGACTGATTTCTATAATGTTGTCGTGTACAACTGTACGTATGTAGAACCAAAGAAATATCCTCCGAATAAGAAATGTGGGGTTCATGCAGTCTTGTCAGACTACAGTACTCATTTTGTTAATGAATTTCTGTTTAATTCCACGAAAGCCAAATTAAACTTTTGTTCACTCATGAAAGCTCGTCTTCGTAATAAAAGTGAAGTTGTCTATTTTCTGCTTAAAATTATTTTTCAATTATTCATGGTCTTGTCATGCTTGTGGCTATCTGTAAATCATTACGTTTTAAAATGTAAGTAAATACTTCAAACAGACTTGTTTTAATTGTTTGATGTTAGCCATCCTAATATGTGGTAGGACTGAAGTGTTTCCTTGTTCATAAAAGTAACTCATGTTTCAGTTTCTCCTCAAAGCTGTTAAGTATTGTTTTTCTGGGCCCCGTTCATGATGCAGCAATAACATGTAGCTTACTGTAGTTAACAAAAGAAATGCCAACAAGTTTGAGGTTACTGGCCGAATGCAACGTCACAGTACATGTACATGTATGCTGCGTGAATGGTGTCTTATTTTATGCAAAAATCTCTCAGAATGTTTTCTGCATTCTGAGGCAGCTCTACGAAAATCAGAATTTAGGCCCTGGGACCTTCAGCCTTCATTTTCCTGAACCTTTGTCAACTTTGTAAAGTACATACTTGTACATATGTGACTTTAAATACCAATTTTCTGAGCTGCTGTTGCTGTCATTTTGTCAATGATTGATCTCCTTTGTCAATTTCCTGCCCAGTATCCTAGTTTTACAAACTTTCAAGTGCAATAAGTATTTTTGATTTTGTTCATGCTTTTTAGTGTTTACAAAACATCTTTTCAATCAATTTGTAAAACAACTTTAAGTGTAAGTGCAGGTTATTTTTAAACAAGGATAATATTGACAAAATAGGAAGACACCCACTATAGGGCTTTTGTAGTTGGTAGGGCGCTGGCATGTTATCCGGAGCACTACTCTGCATGTTAGGCATTCAACTTTTCAGCTGATCAGCTGAATTTCTCTTTTTCTCCATCTTGTCAAGCTTGCCCTTGTTGTTGAAAAAAACACCCTTGTCATACGAAGTTGTGTGCTGTCTGATGCTTGATTTCGAGACCTCAAATTCAAAACTTGAGGTCTCGAAATCAAATTCGTGGAAAATTACTGCTTTCTCGAAAACTACATGTATGGCACTTCAGAGGGAGCTGTTTCTCACAATGTTTTATACCATCAACCTCTCCCCATCACTTGTAACCAAGAAAGTTTTTGGATGATAATTATTTTGAGTAATTACCAATAGTGTCCACTGCCTTTAAAGTGCTAAGAAAACTGACAAACACTGAACGAACCCCTGTGTTGCAACATGGAAGGTCAGCCTATTGAAGATCATTTTTGTAAAGCTGGCTTAAGGATACAATGTCTGATCATTCATGGATTAACTCAATGTCTTCAATGTTTTTTCCCCTACTGAATCAGGAGGGAGTTTTCAAGGAAACTTTTTATTATGAGAAGTCCCGCTGTTACTGATAAAGCAATAAAGACTAGAATTAACTCTGTTTGTCGTCTCAATGTTGACTTGCATCAATAGAGAATTGTATTGGGTGCATACATGTTCACATGCTGCAAACCTTGAGTACATACAAAACATTTCAGTGGTTCTTTAATCTAATCTGGATACATTCAGAGAAACTAGAATGGTTTGGAGTTTCTGCACCTGGGGAAAATATGTTTACTGCACGTGGAACTGAAATTAAGTTACAATTGTACTCATTCTTCAAGGTTTTACTGCACAAACATTGGATGCACAATGTACCAATATAAATTGTCTCGAATTATGGGGAGCAATAGCAAACTCTAGTTGGCCTTGGTTTGCCTTTCAATATTTTGAAGCAAAGTTTTTATGTATTAACTGTGATTTTATTTTGTATATTTATTTCAAAATAATGGCCATCATTATGATTTAGTTGTGATTTTATTTTTTATATTTATTTTAAAATAATGACCATCGTGGGACACCCTTTTCCCAGAAAATATGTACATAAAATGTCAGGTCTGTAGACCAGTGTAGCCGTAAAGCATCAACCACTTAACCAAATTATAATGGACATTTATGCCATGTTTGTATGATCAGTCGCTACTCCATAAAACCCAGAGGATTGAAATTGGTCAGTATTTCCTCAAAACTGATGCGTCTAAATGTCATAGATTTGTCCCTAATCCCAACCCACTCTTGAGATTTCCTTAATGTGTTTGTTGGACGTTTCTCAAGAAATGAGGTTGTTTGTGCACAAATGAGGTTTTTGAGGTTTTAAACACAGTCTTGTTACTGATGTACATGGTATTCTCATACTACATGTGTGTACATGTGACAAGGTGGTATTGACATTTTAAATTGTCAGATTGTTGAGAATCTGGGGGAAAGTTAAAAGGCTGTTTTAAGGCAAGAACAAAAACAATAACAAAAACGACGCAAAGAGAACACATTCTATTGGTTTAATTGCTCCACGCAGAATACGCCCATGCTTACTCAACCAATCAAGGGCGTGCATGTTTAACAATCTCGCTTTCGTTGTCTTGATTAAGGCCCAGTGTGTGGCCTGGCCTTAGGCCTTAAATACATGACACATACGACTTATGCACATGTACTTGTTTCCAGAATCAGCCAGTGCTGCTACACAAAAACTTTGGTGTAGGAATAAAATCATGAATTTAAAAATTACTTCAATATTGTAGAAATATACATGTAAAATAGTAAAGAAGGGTTTCAAGGTAAAATTTGGTTTTGTGATCCACTCATTTTTCAAAAGATAGAGTCCTTTTGAAAATGGGAGGAACATTGGTACTCCTGACCTGTACCTCAAATTTGGAGGATTGGTGGACCCTTCAATATTTGACAAACGTCAATAAGTGATGTTCGACATTTTTACTTTTATGTGTTGGAAAACATAGTGAATGAGTTTGGGGACAAATTAATGTTTTGTCGTTTTTCAAGAATCATCCAAGAAAACAGCTGTTTAAACGTTCAGTATGAATGATATGAAAGCAGCCCTTGAAATTGACTAGGTTTCCATACGTGTATGTTGAGCCTGATACGGGTCATTGCCTTTGTTGCCCTAGCCTGGCTTTGGTGCCCCTTCTGAAGTGTCTCTTACTATACATGCATAAATGTGGGCGCTAAGATTGTCCAATTGTAGTGCCCTCTGCAAAACTGCATTGCCCCCTTAAAGGAACACCTTGTAGTCAGTTCCCCTCGTAGTTTATTATGTGATTTTTTAATATTGTGAATATTTATTATTATTTTCCTTTCTGCAGGCCTTAAGGCAGCGTGAAGGACTAGGGAGGCTAGTCTCAACAGAAGAACCCCTCAGCCGAGAGTTGCTGAGCGGTAAATTTACAATATTGGTAAGCTGGAAATCAGTCAAGATAGCATCGGAAGATCTTAAAAAATATTTGCCAATTCTATTTTCGTATCGTTTTATATGTAGTTTGTTTTACCAGTAGTTTGTACATGTAGCTTTGTACATTGAAGAAACTTGAATAAAATTGCTCCTCCAGAAAAAAATATCTTAAAATATGCTTGAAACAAATATTCCTACATACATCTAGCACACACAGCCCTGGTACCCGGGGGCCATGGCCTGTCTCTGTTGCCCCTTGTCTCGTGTGTGGGGGAGGGGGGCTGGCTTACTAACCTTAGTTTACAGTGGTATGCAATTGCAGTTGAATTTTGTACCCTTCAAGTGTATTTTTGGTTGAAAGCCAAAAACTTTCATCAACATTACATTTCAAATACATAGCTATGGTCTGTACAGAGAATGTTTAGATTTTTCCTGATATTTTGTTACAGGTATGTATATTCAATCAAAACGGCTTTGAGTTTGACCTTTTGCCAGGATCATATGTAATATATCTTTGGATGTACAGACCCAATTTGTTTTGGACGTCAGATGGTGTAATGTTTCCAATTTCGCTCTGAAAGAGTATCAAATAATTGACAGTTTTTACTATTTTAAAGTGAGGTTAGAGACATGTTATTTTATCCCCCACTTGAGGACTCTACAATGTATCTAGTGGAAAATTAGATTATCACACACTTGAATCTGACTTTATAGCCCCTCGTGAAGTCTTTCAGTATTAATTTTGGTTTTTACCCATACACCGATGTGTGTTAGCACTGTATACTCAGTACTCAGTTCTGTGAAAAAAATCACAGGCATATTACTCAAGTGGGATTCGAACCCACGACCTTAATAATTCCAGAGCGGTGACATTCCATCTATAAGTCTTTCTTTACGGAGCATTTTTCAGTTTTATCTCAATGGTTTAAGACTTCATTGTTTAAAATTTAAAATGACAAAACATTCAAAAGTAATGAATAAACTTCTTTTCACCATGCGTAAACACTACAGCCACAGCGGGACACAACGGGTGCGGCCATTGCATTGTTCTCAGCTAGATTGCATACGCCTAACTCAGTTCCTATGCAGGCCGTCTTACAAGCTGCTGTGTTCCAACTTGACCATGCGTTATCAGAGTAAGTCCATTCCTATTTTTTTATAAAAAAAACAAACTTCGTCATGTACTGTTTTTCTCCTTGTTGTCTATAAATAAAGTCTGTATTGCGTCCCTTACATACAACTGATCAGAAGCAACTGATTTTAAACTGAACAGAAAAAAAACAAAACATAAAGGTCGCATAAACGAAACTGGTCACCATTAAGCTGTCAAGCAGAAAAAGTCTACTGCTTACATGTACATGTAGCTCATTTGTTGGCAAAGCAAGAAATGACCGGGGTATCAGTCACAGCAATTGGTAAATGTCTGTATGGTGTTCTGTCTGGTAACCTATGTTTGCTAAGCAGAAGTTTTTTGTGCTAAGCAATTTTTTGTGCTTACAGGCTTTTCAAATGAAATTTAAGCATAATGAAATTTAGGCTTAATGAAATTTGGGCCAGGCCAGGGAACTAAGGGAAAGTATTTTGAAATGATCTCTTCACAGGTACATGTAAGTTGTTTCCCATTGGACTACATATGTACATGTAGGCCAAAACCAAATCCATTCCAGGAGTCTGTTCTGTCATCAGGGAGTTGACTTCCCAAGTAATGGTTGATAACATAAATGCAAACCTTTTGTTTAACTTTTTTTTATTATTGAGAATTGAGATGCTGTGTATTATAAGCTCATTTAAACTGGAGACACAAATAAATGTACCCAAGGTGAAGATGACTTCAATTCACCTGACCTCAAAACACAGATGTTTCCAATTACACAAAATCAATCAGGCATTATGGAAACCCAGACCTCATGATGTGAAAGAGATACATCTCATAAGGCCATTTTATTCCTAATACTTCCTTCACACATGTATTGCTCTATCCATGTGATGGCAAAATGAGAAAAGTAGTTTTGTAAAGGACATACATGATCTTGTTACACAAGCACTACATTCACATTCAAGTAGTTTTTACGGAACTTACATGTACATTTATACAAAAGTGCAGATTTTAAAAGAATATTTGTTACAAACGGTCTGGTTATCCTGTTCGTTAAGGTTGATTTATACTTCGTGCGACTGCTTAAAGGAACACATTGCCTTGGATCGGACGAGTTAGTCTTTGAAAAGCGTTTGTAAACCGTTTGTTATAGAATGCATATGGGTAGAAAGATGTTTTAAAAGTAGAATATAATGATCCACACAAGTATTACTCGAAATTGCATGGTTTTCCTTTTGCGTCGCGAACTAACACGGCCGGTTATTTACGGGAGTCAAAAATTTGACTCCCATAAATGGCCGATCGTGTTAGTCAACGAGGTAAAAGGAAAACCACACAATTTCGAGTGATACTTGTGTGGATCATTGTATTCTACTTTTAAAACATCTTTCTAACCATTATGCATTTTATAACAAACGGTTAAAAATGCTTTTCAAAGACCATCTCGACCAATCCAGGGCAACGTGTTCCTTTAATGCATCCGATAATGTGAATTTGAATTGAAATGCAAAGTCAGATTAATTTCATTCAACCAAAAATTGATACGCATTAAATTTGCGTTAGCATGTGGAAGTGTGTTCATACATACATGTACTTTGGTCAGTGCAAGGATCTTTTCATAAATTTCCTAGCATTCTTTCCAATCTTTTTCCAATTTCTTTCCATGAAGTCACTGCCTCTGTAGGCTTACTCTGTAGGCTTACATGGTACTACTGTACAATACCCATGTCTACATAGTTGTAATATTGGAAACAATATTTGGGAGAGAATTTTTCAAGTAGTTTATGATGTGAAAACCAAATGAAGATATTATGCAAATTTGACTGATTTCTATACATCAAGCTTGCAGGTTCTGTGTCTGGAGTCCATCTCATTTGTTAAACAACCTAAGGGAAATGCAATGACAGATGTTATCACTCCACCCGACCATTCTTCAGATGATCACATTATAAAGCTATTCACAATTTTTACATTCCAATCTTTCCCCTTTTAAAACACGACGGCACTTTTTTTAAAAAACTGCTGGGCGTCAGTTTCCTCCCGTTCATTGTTTTATCGACTAGACTTGTATCCTGAAGACGTTATTGCTACATATAAGCCAATCGGCTTAAGCAGTCCATACCTTGTTGGAATGAATATTGATTGAATAATCAGGACGATGATGTCCGTATAATAATGTGAGTCATCACGGGGAAAGACTTGGCCAGAGAGGGCCAGAACGGAGTAAAATTTTGTTTCTCAAAAAGGCCATTGAGTCACTTTGTATCATCATTCAGCAGTAGAAGTACCCTTATATCGTTAGTGTTTTAAGGTCATGCTTTGCCAGAAAATGACAAGGAGATGTTGTATTAAAGTGAAGAAATTAGAATTGATGTGAAGGGTTTAGCTGGAGGTTTAGTGGTGGGAGGGGGATTGGTGGGGGAGGTTCTAGTTGTACATTGTAGCTCTCTGAGGTCAGGATGTGATACATGTTGTCCTCTACATGGTACATGTAGATGCAAATGCTCCTAGAAATATTGGCCTCGGAGGCATACACTGTACGAGATAACTGAAGAATAATGAGTTGCATTTTATAGTAGTCGTCATATTAATGCCAACGATTTACCTGTACACCGGGTAACACATCACGTCGATACATGTACCATTAAACTCAACAGCTCAGTCTATATGAACACTATGTAATTGCTACTGTTTTTTACACTGGTCATACATGTTGAGGGATTGTGGTTTGTAGTACGTGTACCCAAAGACAATGGTAATGGACAGACATTTCTACAAGTTTAGGTACATTCGTGTAGGCAATGTAAGTTACGTACATGTATGACTGGGTCGGCTCAGATGACTGGCTGCCTTGGGCGCAGGACTTTAATAACCTCAGTGAATCAACAGTGGATTTATGTTGCCCAGAATCATTAAGGTTCAGGCAGGTGAATACTGATGAGATTTGGACTGATTCGATTCAATAGTGTTTTTGCAGGGGTTCAAACACATTTGCACAGATCAGATAATAAAACAGCCCCCCCCCCCCTATCACAAATTATGCATTTAACTGCTCTGATTATGAATTTGTACAAAGAGCTGAATATGAACATGATGAATAAATTCATCCAAACTTGCTACCTGCAGACAATGTTCTCATCGTTTTGGTAGCCAAAAACAAACCTGCTTTTTGCATTCATTAATTTACTTTTAATCAAAGTGCATGAATTTTATTATAATTTTGGGGGTATATATTGTAAATTGACATGCCGCTTTCTTTACACCTGTACTTGTACATAAAATACATATACCAACTTGAATATATTCAAACTCCAAAGCAATATCTTTTTAGAATGCCTAAATAATGAGAATTTAAATGCAACCGTTGGCAAAAGAACATGCTGCATTCATGATGTAAATTGTAACTATTTGGATCTATAACCATAAGTACACTGAACAGCACATTTCCCCTTTGTCAATGTCTGTGCATACATTAAATACAATGTACCACCACTGTACCAGCAGTAAAAACGCAAACCATCCCAATCCAATGCCCCCAGGACGTCACTTATGAGGTCACTTTCTCACAGTGTCCATTGATGAAGCAGCGGCCAGTTGTTAATTTAAACATTAGCCACGCTGTTGTTCGGTGAACAGTGGACGCTCGGTATATCAAACAGATAGGTCTGTTTCCTGTGACTCAGCACTTTGATTAGTATCCCCCCCCCCGACCAACATTTGCATTTGATCAAGTTACGAGATGCGGAATGTTTCTAATGAAATTGGCCAGACCAGCATTTGGAGATTTTCATCCTCTTCGAGATCCATTGGGAAACCATGGTCTTTGATTCACAACTTCAAGTTGAGAGGCGATTACTTATTGTTGTGTACACAATGACACAATCAGGGCCAAATTTCATGGCCCTGCTAACGCCGAATTCTGGGCCCTGCAATCACAAGTTTCTGCGTTAGCCTTGTAAGTGTAGAATGTCTTGTAACGTGGAGTATGCGTACGCACAAGCCAAAAACAAAAATGAAATGAAGATGGCGCGCACCGTACGTATTATTATTATTATTGTTATTTTTTTTTTTTTTGCTGTAATAGTCCTCTTTTTGACATTACATCAACTATATAATTAACTTTGTTATTTCAAATCTGCATTATCATCTACCGAAAAATACAATGTTATTATATTTGTGACAAAGATATATCGTATGCTTATCCGCAATTTAAAAGACCACTCGCCAACAGCTCAGAAGTATGATGGCGTAAAAATTGCCACAGTTCGCCAATGGTGGCGGTGCACAACTCATTCCACTTGAAGTTGTTGGCGAACGTGCGCAACTGTTGGCAACGTTTGCGCGAGTGGAACGCACCCCCGGTCTAGACTTGTTTGAGCAACAAAGTGGTAACTTCCTACATGTACAAGGAAGATGTGAATGGGAATAGTTTAAAGGGGCACCAAGGCGGTGGTCAGGATCCAGATGTCATAGTGATATCTTTCCTTTCCTGGCACCTCTAGGACCCTGGTTTGATTCACTTGGCTTTGACGTGTGATCTGGCTTTGCCAGCCTGTTTGAAATCTGGTATTAAAAATAGCTAAGAAGTTTGTTTTCCCAGAACTTGGGAAAGTACTGAGTATACTGAGTAACAGTGTAAGGGTTAAACAAATTATTTATTATCCCCCATACAAAACTAACTTGTACATCACTGTAAAGCAATGAGGTTTTTGTTTGATGACAATAAGGATTATTGGACAATTCACGGTTGCATCATATTAAACAAATCATCTAAGCATGCGCAGTCGTCAAAACACTGGCTTATCTCCCCCTCAAAGTGAAACGTCAGATCAAGCTTGTCAACCTTAAGGGTAGCTGTTTTTTAAAAGTGACACCGAACCATTAACGTTGTGACGGTCATCTCGCACTCTTGTCTTTTTATCCAATGCTTTGTGCAGCCTACATGTATGTAGTCTGTTCGATCTAGACCCCCCCCCACCACACACACCCCTACACACTACTGCAACTCCATTTCCTCACACATCAACTCAATTGTTCCTGAACAGACACCATGCCAAAGACTCCTAGGCCGAACAGTTAGACCTCTAAGGTCTGTACAGTGTCCGGTTTAATCAAATAAAGTTGCCGATTCCTGAGAGAGCTGAGTGGATTGGTCATAGACTAAAAGCATTTTGGAATCCCACCTAGCAATTCATGTCCCAAGAACGGATGATATTGATGTGTGTCGGGTCATGCAGTTGTGCGTACATGTACATGTAATACATGTACACAGTACATGCAGTAAGGTGATATTTTACTCCAACAGTTACAGGAAAGTTAGGTGATAGATTTTTGAGTTCAATGCGTATCTTTCTTGAAGCACAGACATGAGAATAGAATGTGCCATCAATGTGACCAACATTCCTTTGAAACACTGATAGCAAATTTTAAAGCATATTATTTGCAACACTGTGGTTCACACTCGGTATGAGACAAATCTGATGAACCATACTTTGTGGTTAATTAAAATTGTATCCCCTTAAGGTGATCCCTCTGTTGCCACTTCTCAAGTTGTATTGCATACTTGGGTGTGATCCCTGGCTTCAGACTGGCATCCCAATATTGACTGCCAACATAGATCTTAGAGGTAGATATTTCAGCCCTAGCACAATAATCCGGTCAGAAAATCTCAATTCTCATTTCTGAAAAAAACAAAAAAAAACACACATTTTGAGCTTAAATATAAGTTTCCCCTCAGAATTTGCTGAGTTGTTGAAATGTAAACCTTCTTAAAAAGGATTTGAGGCATTGCATGGTGAGGTATCAATATATATTTGGTTTGCGGTAACACCGTGTGTACATTGTATCTACTTGCCAGGTAGAGTTTGTTCTTAGAGAACTGTCTTGCTTAGTTCTACTACCGCGGAGTAGATTGTTCGGGTGTTCGGGAGACTTCTCAGTTCTGAAAAGAACTGTCCTTCTTTTTATTAACTACATGTATACTTGAGACTACTACTTCATCTTAAAGTGAATCGTAATTAACTGTAATACTGCGGAGTCAGTTCTTGGGTTGGTCTCAACGTTTTGACTACATTGTACGTAGCTTGCTCTAGTCATCGTCAGGAAACCTTCTTTGTATATAAACAAAATCCTCAAGAGATAAAACGGATACGTCAAGCAAATGTTTTAATGTAGCGTTTCCCGGGAGAGGACAGGATTCTCAGAATGAGGTAGTAATTGGTGGAATGACGAAAGTTAATCATTATATGCCAAAACCCATGAACGTTTGAATTGATGAAAGCCTGCTCTCTAATTAGCGCTCATCATTATAAATGTTCCGGAAGAGCATGACACTCCCAAATAAAACCTGATTAAAAGTATCTATAAATGTTTTGCAATTCCCGGATCTCAAACAATCAAAATTTTACTTCAATCAATATCACCTACGCCGAATTCCTGTTAACTTAAATTCATCTATTTCCTATGAAGGAGAGCAATTTTGTTGCTTTGTGTGCCCAGCCCGGCTATAAAATGACTCATTCCTTTGTTAAACAGAACCAGTGACGAGCTGGAATTTAATTTTAGCTAGCACAAGTGCATTTTTATTTGTCATAATAAAGCGGCATATCAGAGGAAGTGATCCGTTATTGATATGAAGATTCAAACCGAAGGGTTAGGTACTTTTCAATCCAAGTTTCTTATTAACCTAATCACTTAGCCCATTTCAAATAATCATTTGATGATTGTGCAAAAGTTAAGCGAGCATCACTAGAAAAACAACAAACAGTTGTGCCTTGGACAGATATCATTCTGACGATCTGGGCGATCAGACCTGATTGTTTTTTTTTCGTCACCGCTGGTGAACAGACTGCTTTAGGATGGAACTTGGAATACAAACACAGCATTATTGCGGAGTTCTTATCAATGAGCGCAATGTTGTTCTGATTCTCATCAATCGTGCACGTCACAACCGAACATATCTGTGAGTATTTTTGTAAGAAACGACGCTTTTTAATCGAAGAGTAGAACTGATTTGAAGACTCTTTTAGCATGACACATTTATGTGGTGGTGTTGATAATTGTTATCCTGTGAGTGATATCCGCAAGTTGGATCAGTGGTGTAAGGAGCTGAAACACTTAAAGGCACTGGACACCTTTGGTAATTGTCAAAGACCAGTCTTCTCACTTGGTGTGTCTTAACATAAAATAACAAACTCAATTGGTCGTCAAAGTTGCAAAACAATAATGAAAGAAAAAAAACCCTTGTCTTTCAGATGCTTGAATTTGAGACCTCATCAGCTGAGGTCTTGAATTCAATTCAAATATTTAAGTGAGAAATTACTTTATGGAAAGGTTTGCGGTAACACCATGTAATGACTACATGTATCTCTAAATGATCCATGAGTGGGGGAAATTACTTCTTTCTCAAACACTACATACCACGTTACTTTAGAGGGAGCCGTCTCTCACAATGTTTTATACTATTTATCTGCTCTCCATTTGCTCCTTACCAAGTAAGTTTTTAATAACTAAACTATTTTGAGTACATGAAATTGCCAATAGTGTCCAGTGCCTTTAAAGGGAGGGTACCCCTTTGGTAATTATTCCAAAAATGAATGACTGTAAAATTGTACTAGGTAAGAAGCACTTCATCTGTTGATGGTAGCTTAACATTTTGAGAATTAGTTCCCTCCCTTCAACCTTTCAAAGGAATGTAGTTTTCGAGAAAGGGACTCAAAAACGTTTTAATCTGAGAAACGTTTCTACATCATTCAAGACACACATGTATTTCTCAGATTGTGTATTCCGACCAAATAATACGGATTATTATTCCTGCTTGGACTCAGATGCACAGATATTTGGCAATATATCTGGAACTTGCAGTTGCAAGGAAAGGCCTGCATTGGACTGCATGTATTTTTTTTTTCTTTGAGTAACGGCACTCTGGACTACATTCCTGTACCCGAATGTCAAAGTGTAAGGACACTGTTTACACACAGTAGTTTAACAATGGTTTATGATTGTGAATTGTTGAAGTTAGTTACATTGTACAATGTGCAATGTTCAATGGGTTTGTTGATCTGTTGTGATATATTTCTAAGAACCCTGTACCAGTGTGTGCACCCCAATATTTATTATGATAAATCTGATATTTCTGATATCAACATGCGACACAAAGTTGTTATTGTTGTTAAAATCTCTCCATGATTGAAGCTCCAATTTCTGTGTTGTACACTGTACGTATGTATGTGGACTGCTACATGTACATGTAATACAAAAAATCACAAGTCACTACTCTTGACATCTCTTAAGTCTCCTGACGATAACTGGAGTATGGCAGTCATAACATATAGAATAACCAAACAGCTTTTCTTAGAGCTTACACCTCTTCGCTCTTAAGTAGTAGTATATCATTTACCCAACGAATTCATCATCAGCAATTCATGAGTTAAATGTACAAAGTACAGTACCTACCGGTATTAGTATACGTACTAAAAGTACTTACTGTATGTACACGTTAAATGTAAAGAACCATACGCGTACACGTATTGATAGGCCATTCACGCAAAGCTCATCATTTAAATTGAATTTTATAGTTCCCATCAAATTCTGGTATGAAATATTCATGAATGGAGGCCAGAAGTGGGGAATTGACTGTTCCCTTTGTATAAATGCCTGTTGTTTAAAGGCAGTGGACACTCTTGGTAATTACTCAAAATAATTATCATTCTTGATTACGAGTAATGGGGAGAGGTTGATAGTGTAAAACATTGTGAGAAACAGCCCCCTCTGAAGTGACGTAGTTTTCGAGAAAGAAGTAATTTTCCGCGAATTTGATTTCAAGACCTTTAGAATCTTAGAAGTTTAGAATTTGAGGTCTCGAAATCAAGCATCAGAGAGCACACAACTTTCTGTGACATGGGTGTTTTTCTTTCATTATTATCTCGCAACTTCGACGACCGATTGAGCTCAAATTTTCACAGGATTCTTATTTTATGCATAAGTTGAGATACACCAACTGTGAAGACTTGTCTTTGACAATAACCAATAGTGTCCACTGTCTTTAATATCTACCAGTACATGATGTACAGTTATTTTGTTTTAGCCAGAGGGATGTCAGTGTATCTTTTACACCCTGTACATAATTTATGGTGTGTTATTTTAGCCTGTTACATGCATATTAAAAAAAATAGATACATGTGTACGTACATGTACGAACACCCAGTTTATTCATTATCATTTTCGTGTTGAAGGGAAAGTACGTTTGGTAATCACTGGAGTGTTATTAAAATGAAAGGCAATAAAAACCATTGATTAGAATGTACGGCAGGATTCGATCATATAAAGCATTTTGAGAAGCAATTCACTTTCGAAGTAATGTGGTTATATATAAACAAATTTGCAAAATTTTAATCTGAGCTCTGTATGTAAAAAATTCCTTTTATAGGGAATATTTTTCCTGCTAGGACATACATGATTCGCTCCGGATACTCAGCAATACATGTATCTCAAAAATTAAACCACCTGACATTTCACATGTTATCTTTACTGTATTATAGGCACTAGGCCCTATAGGATTTAAACAATCAAATGCTGGTTCAAAATCAAATACTTTGCCTTTAAGCATTTAGCCTGTTTTCCATCTCAACTCTCCAGACTTTTTTTGCACATCCTGGCAAGAGAAGAAGAATTGTGCCATATATGTGGCCTCTATCTGTAGCATGGGATTCTGCCACCAAGAAGCAGCATACATTAAATTTGTCATCCTTAAATTTCAAATCATAAGTTCGTCGGTGGTGTGTGTCAGAATCAGATTTTGAGAAATCCATATTTTCTTCTCCCCCCATGCAGTTATTTTTTTTTTGGCGAGCTTTTGTTGTTCACTGAGGCTGGGACTGATGTCTGAGTCACTCGTCAGTGGCCTCCTCACAATTCACAATGACTAAGCCATCACCTAGACCATCTCAGTGAAGCGTTTTATAACTGAATGAATCGACAACCTAAATCTAATTTTATATCCATGCAGAGGAAAGAGTGATTTATGTTGACAGTTAAAGTGAACTCAAATGCAGCTGGAAATTTATTTCATTTTCATATTAAGATGCGAGTACAATGTAGACAATTAACATGTTTTCAATGAAAATATTTCGGCTGTGTTTTTGTAATCTTTTGTTGGGGTAGGAATTATTTGAATGAACTACATACATGTAAGAGAACTTTCAAAACGCTACTTTCGCATTTCGGGATAGAATCAGTTTTCCGTCAGTGGGGATCTAATTGCTTTCTGTGGATAATAAAAGTATAGGCCTACGTGTACATTACCAGAGAGTGTCCAATTTTGGTAGGAGTGATAGGAAATCACTCCAAACGGATGACTCAAGTCAGAATATTGAATTCTGAATTTCTACACATGTTCCTATTGGCAGGAGGAAAAGGGAAATGTTTTCTTAACCGGTCACTTGAGGAGAAATAAATAACTGACGGTTGCCTTTTTGTATTTTTTGGGACCCTTATTTTTTTGATTTAAGGAAGTCTGATCGAATGATTCAGGGATATTTTTAAAACGGTTATTTGTTCAACGTTTGAATATTTTTTAGGGACACATTTCACACATGACATACACATTTGTACCAGGCCTGATACTTCACGGAGGCAACAGAGGCGATTGCCTCCGTTGCCCCTTGCCATTGCCTTGGTGCCCTTGAAATGCTCCAGTAGAACTCTACAATTTCCTCATACATGTAGGGTGCCCTTTGTCAAGGAGAAAATGCCTTGGTGCCCTTTCAAAAACTAAGCATACAGGCCTGATGTACATCTGGAATAAATGTACTAAAATAAACACTGTGTACATGTGCTTTAGAGGTAGGAATCTCCCTCTTGAAAGATGAAAAAAAAGAATACAGATCAAATTTGTCCAGGGCTCGAACTTGGGAGGGACAATCTACAAGACGGCAGGCCTTGTTGATCAAAATGCTTGCTGTACCACAGATGTTATTATCAAGACCAGAAACAAAATGAGAGCAAACTTCCTTTTCTTTATTTGAACAAGCACTTGAAACCAATGAGGCATATTTTGGGGAAGTTTGATCTCAACTTGTCGTCAGTTGGCATTTTAGTATTCTTCATTGTTCAACAGAATTGAAAGATATTTCATCAGACTCAAAGTCATAATTTGAAAACAAACTGCTCCTATATTGTATTACACATCAAGGTTTTGTAAGGTTTATAACGAACAGAAGATCGCCAGTATTTGTCTAGTTACTGTTGTCTTGAGAGAGTAATACATGCTATAATAATAACGTATTTTTAATTTGTGCCCTTAACCCAAACAAGGTCATGAGGCACTTTACAGAGGTTGAACATAATAATTCAGAAATACTAAAAGAAAAAACCATAAGAGTACAATTTGGAATGATTTGAATTGTCAGTCTTAAATGATAGGTTAATGACATGAATGAGAAAACTTGTAAAACAATCTTTGGCCCTCATATTTACAACATCAATAATTAAAGACACTGGACACTATTGGTAATTGTCAAAGACCAGTCTTCTCACTTGTTGTATCTCAACATATGCATAAAATAACAAACCTGTGAAAATTTGAGCTCAATCGGTCATCGAACTTCCGAGATAATAATGAAAGAAAAAATACCCTTGTCACACAAAGTTGTGTACGTTCAGATAGTTGATTTCGAGACCTCAAGTTCTAAACTTGAGGTCTCGAAATCAAATTCGTGGAAAATTACTTCTTTCTCAAAAACTATGGCACTTCAGAGGTAGCCGTTTCTCACAATGTTTTTCTACCATCAACCTCTCCACATTACTCATCACCAAGAAAGGTTTTATGCTAATAATTATTTTGAATAATTACCAATAGTGTCCACTGCCTTTAAAGCGGCAGGCCTTGAACTACACGGAGGCCATAGAAGTACATGTTGTAGGCCATGAGTGGATGGGACAAGGGTTGATGAAACTGTGTTTTTTACAAGATTTAACTCTCTTGATTGTTCCCTAAATATTTTGATTATTTGTTATTGATTGATAATTTTGATTTTTCTCGCCACCAGCAATGAAACGCAGCGTAACGGTCTAACCTGCATCTATAACATGACAGAGTCGACCTTTGCCAACTTTGACATGCACCTGGGCAAGAAGCTACTGGGCATGCTCCGTGAAGGTTACCCGGCCCGTTTGAAGCGTGTGTACGTGGTGACGCCCCCGCTGTGGTTCAAGGCTATGTACAAGCTACTTGCCCCACTCCTCAAAGAGAAAATGAAAGAAAGAGTAAGTTGGTTTATTACACTTCTACATGGATATAAATCTGTAAAGGTTGTGGTAGCTCTTAAAAGAGGCTGTGTCGTCATGATCTTAAAGGCATGTAGATGTACAGCATGCCAATTTCATGAAATTCAAGGATTAAGGGCCAGTCAGACTGCAGCGATAACTAAAACGATAATGACCACAGCGCAAAGAGAATGCACTCTATTGGTTGAATTGCTCCGGGCAGAATACACGCACACATATTCCACAAATCGAGGGCGTGCATTGTTAACGTTCTCGTTTTCGTTCTCGTCATCAGGGCCAGTGTGGCCGGGCCTTTAATCCTATCTCGAGTTACATGTAGGACTAGTAACTCGTCCTTTGTCCTTATGTACTTACATTTTAACATGTAGGATGGGTTAAATGCGTTCTTACGTCTACGGATACAGAATTTAACTCGTCCTCAGCCCTAAGATTAATCCTAAGTTAGGAAGAGTTTGGTGAAATAGGCGGCTGTACATGGAATTATGAACTCTCACCCAGTTACATTACGTTGCGCACTTTCTGTTACATTGTAGGTACATAGGATGGTGAGGGGGGGGGGGGCGCATGTGCAGCAACTGCGTGTGAGTTCATGTTTTCATAAACAGCCAGTAGGCCTGCTTTGATCCAAGATAACAAAGCCCCTTTAAGTGACTACTACCACCACCTCCGGATAACCTACATTACGGGTCGTACAATCGATGACACTTTTTGAGTACATAAAAAAGATTGTACATCAAGTACATGTACGATAATGATGCTTTTGAAATACATAAAAGTAGATCAAACGTATTCGACCTTGGCACTGAAATACTTAACTCCAATTCACAACATGAAAGTGCATTGGCAGTAGAGTTGCCTTCAAGCAGTTATGACTACCAAACATGACGGCACCTAGTTCCCAAAGGAAGTAGCCAGTACAGGATGCTTTCTAGCGCAAACCTTGTGACATGTAGTCATTCCAGTTTGCAGGAAATTCTCCTCAACTTTGTAATATACACGCACCCTCTGGGAGAGTGGTTGAACTTTGATACTGGTACCCTGTAGCTTTGCTTTGTATTTTTCACTGGGATGGATGAAGCACGTTGATGGTTACCAGGTTGAAAGTTGGCCTGTTTGATTGTTTGGGTTGGGAAGGGGGAGGGGGGGGGGTGGGGCGGCGGCTTAAAGATATTTCTGATCTAAGATCAGGGTCCCATTTCATAGAGCTGCTTAGGCACAAAAAGATGCTTAGCACAACTAAATTATTCTTACGAGTATGAGGTTAGCAGCCAAAGTACCATGTCCCGCATACCATTTATGAATGGTTTCCTGCTCATTTCTGCTACTAAGCAGAGAGTTGTTTTAAAAGCAGTATTTTCTGCTTTAAAAAGCAGCTCTTTGAAATTGAGCCCCGTTCAGAGACTTTACGTGTAGTGTAGCCCATCAGTATTTTTTAATCGGTCTGGCTACCATGAACTCTGCAAAATCTATGCATTGAAATTGAAAATTTTGATCGAAATTTTTGTAAGAGGTTGGGGGTCAGGCAAACCATGAGTTCAAAAGTTGAGGCTGTTAATGTTACATAACTTTGTCGGGGGGAGGGGGGGGGGGGGGGGTGGGGAGGGCTATGAGACAGTGTACACATTGTAGCTTCCAGGAAAAAGGGCTAGTGGGATCACTATGAGGTACAAGGGGTGTTATACATCTGGGGGGGGGGGGGGGGTCCTTATTGTTTAGGTGAGGGGGAGGGGTCAGTATCTTGGCAAATAGACAGTTGATTGGATAAAAACTTCCAGGTTACTCTATGCTGTTCTTTTCCAACAAATGTCTAACACTCTAAGTCCAAACAATTTTAATGGAACCACTTGGTACTGACATGAGTGAGGTTGGCTCAGTGGTTTCTGTTCCTGCCTTTCATCTCTGTGGACCCCAGTGCGACTGGTTCCGGAGTCCTGCATGTGGACGATGGTGGAAGGGGTTTCCTCCCACGTGTTTAGCTGAAACTTCTTGGTTTTCTTCTCTCCAAAAAAAGTTGGCCGACTTACATTGATCAGATTCAGATTCTGAAAAAATGTTTTCTTGGGCGGATTCAGAGAAACTTGTCAAAGTTAATCTACATGTATGTCACACATTATCGATTTCTGCATACATGTAGTAAACAAAAACTTCTTTTGGCATCGAGCACTTTACACTAATTTATTTTCCAGATTAAAAGTCCCTATGATCTTGGTCAATAGTGCATCGAGTTGATCTTGTTGTGGGGGTGGAAGTGTTATTCAAATTCACTGGCACACTAATGTCAATTGATTGGTTTACCAGTCCCTTGGTATACATTTTGATGCACCTGCGACTTGTTCCAGACCATCGGGATCACATCAAACAAGTTGAAATTGTTCTACTCTTGCGACTGTAATTTTTTTTTTGAGCTGTGACTGTTTCAGATTGTCTCGAAATAGTTGCATTAATTAACGCTCAGGTCGTAAATAATCGCTGACTGAAAAGTTCAGGCAGTGTGATCCTGAAAAGGCAGTCGCTGACTGTTTTTTTGTTGACGCAAAGGTCGACGTAAGGCTGGCTTAAGGTGTCAAAAACTTGCACTATCTTATTCTTGAATCCATTTGCGAAGGCATGTTCATACGTACATTGTAGGTTGACTGAATTGTGATGATTGTGGAACCCTTTTTCTGTTTTTATTTCTGTAGGTAACATTAGTAAGCGCAGACAGACTATGTCGCTTCATTCCAGCTACAGCATTGCCTCGTGAGTTGGGAGGAATCTCAGAAGTCAACCATCTAGACTGGCTCAACTCCTGCATCAACCATTCAGGTGAAAACAATCGCAACTCACAGGACCTCAGTGACGAGTTTGCCGACAGTCTAGACGCCCTGGAGGCCAACCGGCAGGCCGTAGAACTCTTTGGTGCAATCTCGTTCCCCTCCAAACCGCTGTCTTATTTAAATCATCAAACGCACGCCCAAGGGAGGTCGCGGGAGAGGACGTCAAGTACAGGGTCGGATGCCGGGATCGGAGTGAATATCCCGAGTCAGACGGGCAGTGCAGGCAACTCAGTACCCCCGAGCCCGACGGAGACACGCAATGTGGCGCAAGACATCGCCGATCACATGAATAAGTTTGATGAACTTGGTAGCAATGCAACGGAGAGTGACGGGGTCAGGATCAATACCCAGCGAGATATGTTTGTCAGGACTGACCATCACCCTCATCCCCAGGTGGTCAAAAGTTGCGTCGCCAGCGATGACGATGAAGAGGAGAAAGGGCAGCTCGAAGCCCGGGAAAAGCACGAAACGGAGCCAGTACGGGAGAGCGTCTCAAACCATATAAATGCATCCCAAACAAATCACAGTTATGATGATCCGAACGATATGCCCTCGGAACCCCCACCGAAGCCGCCCCGTCCACAGGAGCAAGTCTGTGTCACCAGCCCAGCGGTGTCGGAAAGGGGCAAAGGAGGGGAGAATGGTGTGTCCGTACATCAGCCTACAAGTACCGGTATGGACTTAGATGGTCTAGTTGAGTACGTGATTCAGACCAGAAAGAAAGGATTGTACCAGGAATATGCAATGATAAGAGCCGAACCACCTGCAGGCAATTTCAATGTTTCAAAGTAAGTTTACCAATCCCCATAATTCCTGGTTGTAGTGAAGAAGATTTTCTGCAAGACATTCACAAACGCTAAACCATGGAATTCCTCGTACTGCATTTTTTTTGGCATGCCTTCGAAGCCATTATCCAATTTGCTCTTTAAAGAAAAAATTTAAAAAGTAAGCTAAAGTAATCGGCTTGATACATACGTGACATATAAGAATGTCTGTGTCCAGTATGAGCAGTAGCCTAACCAGTAGAGGGAACTATGTGGGTTTGTATGGCCTACCCTCCTAGAACATTTTTCAATAGGGACAATACAATGTAGGTACTCACTAGTTGGTTCTTTGTTTTCATGGGTCCTCACTAGTCATTTGTGTACAAAAACAATGGGGATTGCTTCAATACAGGAACAACAGAGTGTACACAATAGGTGTCCTGTAACGTAATGGTCAAACATGACTGTGTGTGTGTTTGGGGGGAGGGGGTGCTGGTGGTAGCGTTGAGCCCTGCGATCAATTTGTGACCCACTCATCTAATCATCTTGAATACTCTTAAATGTACCTGTTCCAAATCTGTTGGCTAACGTGCCTTTGGTTATGTTGGCTCCCATCTCTTGAGAAACCTTCCTACAACATCCGCTCTTCTACCTCAGGTTCAAACTGAACTGTATCGATTCTACAATGTTCCAACTTCACAGCGTCTTAATCCAGATCTAAGGATTTGTGTGTTATTATACAACAACCCTGTATTATTATTACTATGATTATTGCTGTTATCTTATCATGACCTCTAACCTTTCACCCTTAGGCACAAGTATAACTTGCCAAAGAACAGATACGCTGACGTCCTCTGCTACGACCATTCGAGAGTGAAGTTACACACGATAAACGGCGATCCTTATTCGGACTACATCAATGCTAACTATATGGATGGTTACAAGCAGAAAAATGCATTCATTGCAGCCCAAGGTGCGTATTCAAGAGATATTGGCATTTACATGTAGGCAATTTTTTCCCCCCTCAACTTCGTACCTGTACAAGTCTCTAAAATACAGCCCTGTTGATACATTGTTGCCATGGCCTCTGTCCTTGCCAAGTGGTGGATTGCACACAGAGTTAAAGGCAGTGGACACTATTGGTAATTGTCAAAGACTAGCCTTCACAGTTGGTGTATCTCAACATATGCATAAAATAACAAACCTGTGAAAATTTGAGCTCAATCGGTCATCGAACTTGCGAGATAATAATGGAAGAAAAAAACACCCTTGTCACACGAAGTTGTGTGCGTTTAGATGGTTGATTTCGAGACCTCAAGTTCTAAATCTGAGGTCTCGAAATCAAATTCAGGGAAAATTACTTCTTTCTTGAAAACTATGGCACTTCAGAGGGAGTCGTTTCTCACAATGTTTTGTACCATCAACCTCTCCCCATTACTCATCACCAAGAAAGGTTTTAAGCTAGTAATTATTTTGAGTAATGACCAATAGTGTCCACTGCCTTTAAGACGAGTCTTATCATGAGTTAGGATGAGTTACTCGAGAATATCTCCTAGAACTAGTCCTAAGCTAGGGTTAGTCCTAACTCTTTGTGAAATCGACCCTGGGGCGGATTGCAATTAAACGATCAGCTAAGGAAACTGTTCAAATAGGGCCAACATGTACTAGAGGCTCTGGGCATGGTGCTTGAGAACTATTAGCAGTAGACTGACATTCGGCTACTTTTCAGAACTTGATATTAATTTAGGTTGAATGTTCCTTAATGTCAAAGTTTGGTTTTTTGTCCTTATTTTTTGGAAATCCCTAAAGGAATATACAATTTGATAAAAAGTCTCTGACAGTTACTCCTTCCCAGGTTCAAATTTTGAGGCGTAGAAACGAATATCCTATGAAATAACCATTTCTCAAAATGCTTTATACCTTTGAAAGCTTCTGTAGGCTTCTAACCAAGGATTGTTTTTTGGCATTAATTTTAAGAGTGATTACCAAATATGTATCTTGAAATTTGATTCTGTAGGTCCTCTTCCGAGAACGTTTGGCTCGTTCTGGCGCATGATCTGGGAGCAGAAAGTCCTGGTCATCGTGATGACAACTCGCACCGTGGAGAGAGGGCGCTTGAAGTGCGGCCAGTACTGGCCGGCGGAGGTGGGCTCTGAAGACAACCATAGTTTCCTCTTGGTCAAAAATATTGAGATGGAGAGACGGCGAGACTACACCATCAGTATCTTCATAGTGAAAAATACACATGTAGGTGTTCAAATTGACGTTTACTTTAAACTTCAAATTGCTAGATGCAGTACTATAACTTTCTAGTCCTCTAGCTTACATGTACGATACAGCCTGGGCCGAGACTGCCGATGTGGGTGTGCAGGCCTCAAAATAACCCTAGGCACCCACAGGAGATGCCGTGGTGCCTCGTGTGCTTTTGGTGTGGTGCCCTTTGCAAAGTACAAATTGACATTTTCCTCCTTACCAGAGGAAAATTCCTGTTCTCCTTCAAGAGTAAAGTTCTTGAAGGAGCGATATATGTACCTGGATATGACTGGTACCCCTAACCAAAGATATTAATAAATTAGGGAGACTACAATGTATTTTTTTGCAAATGGCGACCCCCCCCAAAAAAAAGGTCCCATTAGCTCCCTCAAGAGTCCTCGTTCCCATTCTTAAAACTGTGCAGCTGTGCGATTTTTGCTTTTTGTTGTACAACTACTTTTTTATGGAATTTTATGGAAGAGTTAAAAAGTAGAAAAAAAAACAAGAGCTGCTTTGCTGCGCTGCGCTGCGCTACAAAACAGCTAAATAAACATGTAAACCATTGTAGATTGTATTTAAGTGACAATGTTTAAACTTTTTCCCCAGACCGATGAAGTCCGCCAAGTTGCCCACTTTCAGTTCACCAGCTGGCCTGACTTTGGAACGCCTCGCTCCGCTCAAGCCATGCTGGAATTTAGAGAAGAAGTACGTAGCTACCAATCCAAGGCTGTTGAAGAGCTAGGATCGGTTTGGACTAGCCATCCGTTGGGACCACCTATACTGGTACACTGCAGTGCTGGAATAGGACGGACAGGTACGTTATTCTGTTTTTCTGGGCCTAATTTCATAGGGTTGCTTTAAAGACACTGGACATTATTGGTAATTGTCAAATACTAGTCTTCACAGTTGGTAAATTTCAACATATGCATAAAATATTAGACCTGTGAAAATTTGAGTTCAAGCGGTCGTCGAAGTTGCGAAATATTAATGAAAGAAAACAACACCCTTGTCGCACCTTGGTCACACAAAGTTGTGTGCTTTCAGATGCTTGATTTTGAGACCTCAAATTCTAAATGTGAGGTCTGGAAATCAAATTTTTCGAAAAATACCTCTTTCTCAAAAACTACGTCACTTTAGAGGGAGCTGTTTCTCACAATGTTTTATACTATCAGCCTCTCCTCATAACCCACTTACCAGAAAGGTTTTATGATAGTAATTATTTTTGAGTAATTACCAACAGTGTCCACTGCCTTTAATCTTTCTCAGCTTCTCAGCCAATTAATCTTTCTCAGCTCCCTGGGGAGTATACAGCCCCGGGCCTCTGTGGTGCTCTGAGGTTTTTTTTTAAAACTGAATATAAACCTTAACCATCACAGGTACTCGTTTCTACCCCTTGGTGTAGAGAAGCAATGAAAGTAAAGCATCATGCTTAAAGACACAAGTGTCTTGACTAGGATTCAAACCCACACTCTGATGACCTAACCATCTTAACGTGAAGTTTACACACTACCAATGGTTATTTATCTCTCTTTATCCACATTTGTACAATGAAAGACTTAAGGTCTGGAATCGGGGATTACACAACAATCCCTGGTAAAATGGAGATTTTGAGAATGAGTTCCAGCACCTTTTGGCCCTCTTTGTGCTACTGGTTAAACAGCATAACTCCATGAGTACGTATGTACGCTGTGCACACTACAGGATTATTTGTCTTGTCATGTTCCGGCTTGTATACATTTCTGTCAAGGGTATACCTGGAAGTTTTAAAAACAGGTATATCAATCTTCCATTCGGGTGTCCGTCACTGTCTGTCAAAGTATTGGTGTATTGAGTGTAGACACACAAGTGACAAGGTCTGCAAAGGCCACTTCAAGGTGTGGGCTACAATCAATTCCTTTCCAGCACCTACTCCTGGGGCTGCAACAGGGTTACCCCCTTTACAGTCCATACGGATGTAGGTGTATCATCCATCTGAAACACTGCCCGGTAGAGCAGAAAGCACTACCTTCCCAGGCTGCTTGTAAAACAACTCTGGTATCAAGTGGATCTCATTCAAATCATTTTCTGTTTTTTTCTCCCCCATCAGGAACTTTTTGTACTCTTGACATCAGCCTGTCTCGTCTGGTAGACATCCACACGGTAGACGTCTGTAACACGGTACGTCGTATGAGAGCTCAGAGAGCGTTCAGTATACAGACCCCTGAGCAGTACAAATTCTGCTACTTCGCTATCATTGAGTATGGCCTCACAACAAATCAACTCGGGCCAGTGGACTTCACAGGGTATAGTGATAGCTCGAGTGACAGTGAGTGAAAAGTGATAAGCCCCCCCGACCTTCTCTCGTTCCTCTCTTTTCTAGACACCAGGGGGGATCCCAGGAGTACTTTTAATAAAAGACTCTGGCCCAATTATATGGCTCTGCTTACCAGTGACAAAGAATCAGCACTTACGGAGGCAGGGAAGTCTGCGCTTA
This sequence comes from Asterias rubens, assembly GCF_902459465.1. Classification (NCBI taxonomy): domain Eukaryota; kingdom Metazoa; phylum Echinodermata; class Asteroidea; order Forcipulatida; family Asteriidae; genus Asterias; species Asterias rubens. Next base: position 9,876,410 of record NC_047071.1, on the reverse strand, counting down.
CGTCAAGCGTATTTCACGGCTAGCAGGTAATTTTTGCTTTTGTGCGTTCGTACTCCACGTTACTAGGCATTCTTCACTTGCACACCTGGCGCAGAAATTCGGCAACTGCACTGTAACCAGAGAATGGTGATCGACTTCACAAAGAGATCAGACTATTTATAAGATAAATCGGTAATGTACTTGTAGTGATTTCTTTTCCGTCGTCACATTTTCTTTTTCGGTAGCAGTTTGGAACAATGATTGCATTGTGCCATAAGGCACAAGATGGGCAGCTGGAGCTCAATAATTTGTTAGATCGTTAAGTATGGTATGGGTGCCATTTCAGTAAGCAAATGTTTCATTATAGCAATGGAGCTCTATCTATTGTTACAAAGTTAAGTACATGTCATAGAGTTATATATAAGAACTAGAGGGCGCACTGGTGATGTTGCTTGCACAAACGCGACGGGACCTCAAGGAGACACGCGCGCCATTTTGTACCCGCGTTGAATATGAAGTACATGTTGGAGTTTGTGTTTATTGAACGCTGTACGCGATGCTGTTTGTCAACTTAGGAAATGGCCGCCAGCGCACATGCTGGGGCGTGTATTTAGGCCAATGCGCCCTCTAATTCTTATATATATGACTCTATGGTACATGTATGGCATGGGCACCATTTCGGTAAGCAATTGTTTTATTATAGCAATAGAGTTAATAATCTATTGTTGGAAGCTAACAATAAATTATTAGTTTGGACTGGCTGGATGGCAAGCTCATCTCACCATGCTCATAGTAATGAAGTTCCAGCTTAGGAAATATCCCCATATTATAAATGTCTGAAAGAATTCAGAAAGGTTCTAATTCAGAAAAGTTAATTTCTTATCAACAGTGGTATTGTGTTTTTTTTTTCCTATGCAAGAAAATTTCATATCCTTTAAGAAATATTCCCAGTTATATTTATTTTTTACAGTTTACGAATTATTTATTTATTTAAGAAATTATTTTTTTCAAATATTTGAAAATTGTTTAAGTTTGAAAGTCTTTAAAATCATGGACTGACTGTGAGTTATTCTTTTTTTATGAATAAACTGTCTTGAATTAAAGTGAAAGATATGTTACAAAATTAACTGTCACCATACATGTAGCACTTTGGATATACAGGCTGAATTATCTATCCATTTTATTATGGAGCAATTCATAAAGTTGGAATGGTAAGACGTCTAACTTGAGTGGATAAATTTCCCCACTCATGTACATATAAATACCAGTCCGTTAGACTGCTAGACAGTTCCATTGAAAAATACTAATGCGCGTATTCACTAGTGGACGATTGTTGGCGTACTTGGTCAAAATGATGCGGTCTAGCGGAACATGTTTGTGGTCCAATGGATAATTGGTTCTTGATAATTTTACCGAGACGAAGTGGAGGTAAATTATAAAGAACCAGGCCTCGGCGGGTTTAAACCGCTAGTTGAAAACCGATTCAACACACTTTGATTCCCATTCATAAATACCTTTTCCGTCAAAAACATCATCATGTTTTGGTCAAAAAGTAAAATAAAATGCAAAAATTATAACTGTTAAATGATTTCTTTCAACACAACACCCCTCCAGCTATGAAATGGTAAAGCCCTCCGCCGCCCTCGGGTAAACAACTCCTTATAAGAGAATACTGTGCGCGTCGCGCGTATCGCGTGATGTTGCACAACTGTTTCAGCCGTTGCTCTCGACCAATAGGAATGAAGAAATTGTCTTACAAGAACAGGTGCAAGGTCGTGCGTCATGCCCACGACGTAACACATTTTTACCGGTCATAAACAAAGGTTTATACACACCCACGTGACGCGCTCTCCACCAATAGGAATAGCGAAACTGTCTGAGGTATTTATGAATATTGTTTCATGATTGATGTTTGGTTGAACCAGTACTGTAAAAACATGGCAGTGTCTTATCACCCTTTAAGGAACCTTGGCTTTGGCTTTGGTTCTGGCTTATATGGTCTCCGACTTTGGTTCCGGCTTATGGTCTACGGCTTTGGTTCTGGCAAACTCTCATGTTTTGGTTCTGGCCTAGTCCCTGACTTTGGTTCTTGACTTATCTCTGGCTTTTGTTCTGGCTTAGTCTCCAGCTAGGGTTCCGGCTTATGGACTCAGACTTTAATTTTGTCTCACTCTCCAGCCTCAAATCCTGGGGTTTACAGACAGGCGGATGGAATCAAAAAAAGAACCAAAGTTATGGCTTCCAAAGGCACTTGTGACTTACAGCTTACATATAATGAAACACAATTTAGCAGTTTCCCCTTTGTGGGCAAATTAAGGAGGGGGGTGGGGGGTTCCAGTGAGACTCACTACAGGATTATGGTTTTCACAGAACTTTAGAGCACTCATTAGGCCTATACATTGATAAGGAAGGGGGGGGGGGGGTTCCAGTGAGACTCACTACAGGATTATGGTTTTCACAGAACTTTAGAGCACTCATTAGGCCTATACATTGATAAGGAAGGGGGGGGGGGGTTCCAGTGAGACTCACTACAGGATTATGGTTTTCACAGAACTTTAGAGCACTCATTAGGCCTATACATTGATAAGGAAGGGGGGGGGGGGTTCCAGTGAGACTCACTACAGGATTATGGTTTTCACAGAACTTTAGAGCACTCATTAGGCCTATACATTGATAAGGAGGGGGGGGGGGGGGTGGGGGGTTCCAGTGAGACTCACTACAGGATTATGGTTTTCACAGAACTTTAGAGCACTCATTAGGCCTATACATTGATAAGGAAGGGGGGGGGGGGGTTCCAGTGAGACTCACTACAGGATTATGGTTTTCACAGAACTTTAGAGCACTCATTAGGCCTATACATTGATAAGGAAGGGGGGGGGGGGTTCCAGTGAGACTCACTACAGGATTATGGTTTTCACAGAACTTTAGAGCACTCATTAGGCCTATACATTGATAAGGAAGGGGGGGGGGGGGTTCCAGTGAGACTCACTACAGGATTATGGTTTTCACAGAACTTTAGAGCACTCATTAGGCCTATACATTGATAAGGAAGGGGGGGGGGGGTTCCAGTGAGACTCACTACAGGATTATGGTTTTCACAGAACTTTAGAGCACTCATTAGGCCTATACATTGATAAGGAAGGGGGGGGGGGGGTTCCAGTGAGACTCACTACAGGATTATGGTTTTCACAGAACTCAAGAGCACTCATTAGGCAGCCCTATACATTGATACAAAAATACATCAACATTGACTGTCTAATCTTTGAAAACTGTTCTCGTTATCAGGCTTCCCTCCTATTTTAATCTGATGTCCATTTTTAAAATAGATTGTACGATAATGTTAATAATTATAATAATAATAATAATAATACGGATAAGAGTAAGAATAATAAAAATAGTAATGGACGTTGATATTGCGCAGTCTCTAAACGAGATATATTCTGCGTATTATTATATCATGTCTGCATTATTTTGAGTTAAGTCTTTAAATTTGTCTAATCATGTTTGAATGTCTAAAAGGTCTTATTTTGGTGGCTTTCATGTTCACAGCATTTGATATAGCTGGTACACCATTTCCTTATACGTTGTTGACTAAACAGTTTCATGATTTTATGTTTAAGGCAATGCCAGCTAAAATGACACTTGTGGGCTCAATTTCATACAGCTGCTTAGGCCCCAAGCACAAAATAATAGCTAAGCACACTTTATAAGTCATACTTACCAGAACAATGTCACCAGCCTAAATACCTTGTCACACATGTACAATCAGTGACTGGTCCCCTGCCTGTGTTGGTTTTATTTTCGCAATATTTTCTGCTTAAGCAGCTCTGTGAAAGTTGGCCCTGTTTGTAATGTCTACAACCCCCCGACGAATTGTGAATTGAAAAGATTCCACATTTATTTGTTTCTGTACTTTTGTCAATGGCAATCATATAATGGAAATATAGAACATGATAACTTTCATTGTATATTTTAAGAGAATGTTTATTTTGCTGTGATTGTATTTCACTATCGTGGGGTAGATTTTTCTATGAATTGTTAAAATGGCAAAAAGCTCTTCTTCAGAGAAAACAGTCAAAAGTGGCTGGAACTTTAGGATCGGTAAATTGTATCTGTTTTTGTAAGTTTTAATAGATGTTAAGTTGTTTTTGTAAGTTGTAAGAAAAATATGTGAATTTTATTTTGAAGTTAAACTGATTATACTAAAAAGTTAGTCAGCAAGAAATGCAATTGTTTTTAGATCGAAACAAACGAATAACACACCAGAACGTGTTGTTGGTGCTTACTGTTTCGAAATACATCAACAAGGCTGTAAAATGTACCATTGGTTACTTCCATTAATATTAAGTCAAACAACAACTATCCTCTGGAAGCAAGTTAAGTTTTCTGAAAGTGAAGATGAAACACTTGTTGACATGGAGTGAGCTTAGATTTGCGCAGACTTATTTATTTTTTTTAATTGGTAGTTCATCACACTCACATCACTCTGTTAGTTTTATTTATGATCAACATGCAATGCAAAACTAAGCCTTGTAAATTCGTCCCAACAAATGGAAGTAAATGTCGGTCAGAAGAAAAACCTCAACATTTGATTTCAGGGAATTTCCAGTGGTGTATTATAAAGTCTCCTCAAGAAAGTGTACAAATTCATTGTCTATGGTGTTCATATCAAATTGATAAGTTCTTATTTCCGAAGAATCTCAATGTGTGCAAATGTTTGTACAATATAGATGTTTGTTTAAAAACAATATGCACAAATCTGTAAACAAAGTTGATAAAACACTGCTCTATAGTTGCACGGGTCGTGGGTTCGAAACCCACCCGAGTAATATATGCCTGTGATATTTTGTTTTTCACAGGACTCGGGGAAGTACTGAGTAAACAGTGCTAACACACATCGATGTATGAGAACAAACCAAAATTAATGACGATGATGAAGTACAAATCATGGGTAATTTCTTACAATATCGGGGCCTAATTTCATGGAGCTGCTTTAGTATAAAATATTGCTTAGCATATTATGTGTGCTTATCAGAAACGGGCAGAATACCACTCACAAATTGTACATGTGACATGGCAGTTCAGCTGGTAACCTTATTCTAGTAAGCATAATTTTGTTATGCTTAGCTACCCTTGTGCTTGAGCAGCTCTATGAAATTTAGCCTTTGCGGCTACGTCTGGAGTCATGAACAAGTTTTTTTTTTTTTAATAATAATCTTAAGACTTCTTAAACGGCAAACATTACCAGAATCATAAATGGTTAGCCCGGTAGTCTGTTGTATATTGGCTGGTAACGTTTCCTTGCACAGAACTTCCATTGATTTAAATTTCGATTCTAATTTATTGATATTCTCAATTTGTTTCCCGTTAGAGTAACCGGCCTTTTCCCCCCTGGTATAGACGTCCTGTTTATTTTTGCCAGTTATTTTTTATTTATTTTTTTTGTAAAAGTGTAAATCATTGTTGTTCAATTGCAGTATTATTATAGAAAGATCTCTTTGTGTATCCAGATTACCGTTTCTTCTTATTTTCATATTTAAATTATCATTTTTTTTTTCACTAAAAAATAATGTATGAAACAAAAAAAGCACATGACGTACCACCATTTGGTACCTATGTGTTTTTAATATTTAATGACAGTGACATTATCAACAGGGATATTTAATCAAAACTTATGAGTAACTTTTAATATATTCTACTTCTGCTGTACATGTCAGTCTTTAACTGTAGAAAGCACTGAGAAAGGGCGCAGATTACTGCTAGCATTTAATTCTCAAGCTCTCTACCTATGATTTGTAATGACCTCAAAGCCGCTCCTACAGCCTGGAGCAGTGAATTGGTCTGCAAAATAAAGGGTCTGGGTACTCTTTTTAGGACACAAAACGCATTGTCCACAGATTAACATAAAACTCACACAGTTTGAAGATAATAAGATGGTACAAAATATTGCTTGCTGAGGCGCTGTGAAACAAGTCAGGGAAACTATTTTCGTGAAATTGTTTTACTCATTTCTCAAAAACTGAAGCACCTCAACAAGTATTATTTTAGGAAAGCTTTCTACTATCACCATCTTCAAACGATGTGAGTTTAATGTAAATGTGTGGACATTGTGTTTTCTGTGACAAGTACCCAAAACGTATAACCATAGGCCCTACTCGGAGACGGTGACTAATTGTAACTCTTCCTATATTGCGAGTCGATCGCAGTATTAGCGAAAATAAGTGAGATGGTTGTGTATTTCAGAGAGGAATTTAGCACACTAATCTGTAGTCTTTCTGAGCAGTAGCTGTGTATGTAGGTATGTACAGTGTATGCTTTTTCTTAATATATTGTGAGCTGACATTAACTATTAAGAATACCAGTGTATTTATCTATTTTTGTTAATACGTTTCCTACTGTATAATAAAATAAAGCCATACTAAAGTGATACAATGTAGACGATGCTCGCGTTGAGAACTACTTAATATTTAAAGATGAACCGTGTATGTAATTGTCCTAAACAGGTGTTTATAAGTGAACCTTTTTTGTTTTTTTGTATTTTTTTGCAATTTTGTTGTTGTTTAGTGCAACGACAGAATCATTTACTTAACTGTATACTTGTATAAAACTCTGGAAGTAAACTGTGACTGATGTAATGTAACTTGGCCTGTAAATTGACAATAAACTTGTGTATGTGATATCGTTGTTTCCTTGTTTATTTGTTTGCTATTTCCATTCATAAAACTGTCATAACACACAAGGTAATACTAAACCATATTATGTTTGATAGTATTTGTGTTTTATGGGTGTGTCGAGATAGAGCAGTGAAGTAGGGGGTGGGGTCGTATTCCATTCATATTTTCAGCATGGAAATAAACGTTCAAAGATCGGGTTCTTTACCTATGGGGGTTGATGCCTTTGTAGGGACACACGAAATTGAAACTACTTTATGAAGAAGCCATTAACTTAAAGGCAGTGGACACTTGGTAATGACTCAAAATAAGTATTGGCATAAAACCCTACTTGGTAACGAGTAATGGGGAGAGGTTGATGGTATAAAACATTGTGAGAAACAGCTCCCTCTGAAGTGACCTAGTTTTGGAGAAAGAAGTAATTTTCCACGAATTTGATTTCGAGACCTCAAGTTTAGAACTTGAGGTCTCGAAATCACAACTTTGTGTGACAAGGGTGTTTTTTCTTTCATAGTTATCTCGCCACTCCGACGACCGATCGAGCTCAAATTTTCACAGGTTTGTTATTTTATGCATATGTTGAGATACACCAAGTGAGAAGACTGGTCTTTGACAATTACCAATAGTGTCCATTTTCTTTAACCCAACTCGATAAACCGCGCCGTCTGTTGGCGGGTAGGCCTATAAACACATATTTTTAAAATCAGATAAAATCGCAAGGGGCAAGCCGTGCAATTTTGATGAATTTGGGCTAAAACCAGATAAAATGCAAGGGGTTTGAAACGGGCTTCAGAAAAATAAGTTATTAGTGTCAGTGAAGTTCGAACAGGGTTCAGTTCCATTTAAAGCCCACCTCTAACCACATGGGTTGCGGTACCCTTAGCCGTCCGTAGAGATAATGCAGTCTGGTGTATCGGATGGATCCGTTAGAATAAATGACTAGCTTCAAAATGGCGACTTACGCCTAAATGTTTTGTAAACATTCCCCTTACGCGAAATGCCATGGTTTCATCATTTACTCCCGAAAACAAAGGATGGGAAGTGAACGTTGCAACTTAAACAAATTGACACACTTGACCAGCACCTCCAGAAAAAAAGGTTAGTTATTTCTTTCGAGTAGGGCTACGCCATCAGTTCGAAAGTCGCCTTTAATAATGACGTATAAAAACAGGACCGATACCGATGGATATCATTGCATTATTTTTCACTTATTCTTAAGAAGCGAACCGTAGCCTGTGTGGTAAGTGTTGGGCCTTCATTAGTAAAGTCCCGAGTTCGATTCCCGCTGCCACCAGTATTTTTTCTTTTTCTAAGTCATAATGCAATTCATTATTTAAGTAGTGTTTAAAATCACCTCCTAACACCAACGGGCACTGTGGCGACACGGTGCACTGGATCGTTCGCTTGCGTGCGTTCCAGAGCTGGGAGACCCGGTTCGAATCCCGCCCCGTACCAAAGGGACATGACTTTTACTGCTAGCACCAGTAAGTGATTGGGGTCCGTCATGTCTCTCCCCAAATTAGGGTAGGATGATTATCCCGGGTCGGAAAGTAAAGGAGGGGCCGGGACTAGCCATCCCTTAAGGGTTCTAATGGGTGATCACCACGCTGGTTTCGATCAGACTTTGAGTCCCCTGAATGCCTGGTCTTCACTCTAACTAACTTTCTGCACAAATTTGTTTTAACTTCAAAATGCTTTTTAAACATATTGACTATTTATTATTTTAAGGTTTTCTTTCCGCTTATTTTAATGCCAGGCGGTCGTAACAATTTCAAGGCTGAAAACAACTAATGAAAAGATGTGTTTGAAGATGTTTTCGAATTCTTTATTTTACCAATTCACGTGGTTTTTGAAGGGAGCCATAAATGGGGTCTGAGGAGACAAACATTATTTCCCTGAGTCAACTTATATCCGTAAGCTTCAAGATGAAGAACATATTGAAGTTCCAACAACCCCCAGTAAAAAATGCAAGGCTTACCCCTTGCGATTTTATTAAATTTTAGCACAGATTCATCAAAATTGCAAGGCGTACTCTTTGCGATGTTATCAAAATTATCATAAAAAATGCAAGGCACTTGCGATTTTATCTTTTTTAGCCGAGATTTATTAAAACTGCAAGGGTTACCCTTTGCGATTTTATCAAATTTGTCATCAAAAATGCAAGGCTTACCCCTTGCGATTATACCTTTTTTAGCCCAGATTTATTAAAAATGCAAGGCTTACCCCTTGCGATTTTATCTAATTTTAACCCAGATTCATCAAAAATGCAAGGCCTACCCGTTGCGATTTTATCTTTTTTAGGCCAGATTTATTAAAAATGCAAGGCTTACTTACTCCTTGCGATTTTTTTTAATTTTAGCCGAGATTCGTCAAAAATGCAAGGCTTACCCCTTGCGATTTTATCAAATTTGTCATCAAAAATGCAAGGCTCACCCCTTGCAATTTTAGCTAATTTTAGCCCAGATTCATAAAAAATGCAAACCCCTTGCGATTTTATCTAATTTTAGCCCAGATTCGTCCAAAAAGCAAGGCTTACCCCTTGCGATTTTATCTAATTCTAGTTCAGATTCATCAAAAATGCAAGGCTAACCCCTTACGATTTTATCAAATTTTAGCCCAGATTCATCAAAGATGCAAGGCTTACCCCTTGCGATTTTATCAAATTTGTCATCAAAAATGCAAGGCTCACCCCTTGCAATTTTAGCTAATTTTAGCCCAGATTCATAAAAAATGCAAACCCCTTGCGATTTTATCTAATTTTAGCCCAGATTCGTCCAAAAAGCAAGGCTTACCCCTTGCGATTTTATCTAATTCTAGTTCAGATTCATCAAAAATGCAAGGCTAACCCCTTACGATTTTATCAAATTTTAGCCCAGATTCGTCAAACATGCAAGGCTTACCCCTTGCGATTTTATCAAATTTAAGCCCAGATTCGTCAAAAATGCAAGGCTTACCCCTTGCGATTTTATCAAATTTGTCATCAAAAATGCAAGGCTTGCCCCTTGCGATTTCATCTAATTTTAGCCGAGATTCGTCAAAAATGCAAGGCTTACCCCTTTGCGATGTTATCTAATTTTAGCCCAGATTCGTCCAAAAAGCAAGGCTTACCCCTTGCGATTTTATCTAATTCTAGTTCAGATTCATCAAAAATGCAAGGCTAACCCTTACGATTTTATCAAATTTTAGCCCAGATTCGTCAAACATGCAAGGCTTACCCCTTGCGATTTTATCAAATTTAAGCCCAGATTCGTCAAAAATGCAAGGCTTACCCCTTGCGATTTTATCAAATTTGTCATCAAAAATGCAAGGCTTGCCCCTTGCGATTTCATCTAATTTAAGCCCAGATTCGTCAAAAATGCAAGGCTTACCCCTTGCGATTTTATTAAATTTGTCATCAAAAATGCAAGGCTTACCCCTTGCGATTTTATCAAATTTGTCATCAAAAATGCAAGGCTCACCCCTTGCAATTTTAGCTAATTTTAGCCCAGATTCATAAAAAATGCAAACCCCTTGCGATTTTATCTAATTTTAGCCCAGATTCGTCCAAAAAGCAAGGCTTACCCCTTGTGATTTTATCTAATTCTAGTTCAGATTCATCAAAAATGCAAGGCTTACCCCTTGCGATTTTATCTAATTTTAGCCCAGACTCGTCAAAAATGCAAGGTTACCCCCTTGCGATTTTATCTAATTTTAGCCCAGATTCATCAAAAAATAAAAATGCAATGCTTACCCTTTGCGATTTTATCTTATTTTAGCCCAGATTCATCAAAAATGCAAGGCTAACCCTTGCGATTTTATCAAATTTGTCATAAAAAATGCAAGGCTTACCCCTTGCGACTTTATGTAATTTTAGCCCAGACTCGTAAAAAATGAAATTTTTATTTTTATTTTTTTTTTTTGAGTGGAGCTCTAAGACTCCGTTTATTCATCACAAGTGAAAACAAAGTACAAACAACTTCAATGGAACATTAACACATACTGTTAGAACAATACATTAAGGATACAATAGGCTAGTTAAAAGACAATGATCAAAGGTGATTTTACATATCAAACAATAAGAACATCAAAAACATGATACAAATTTTGCGATTTTATCAAATTTGTCATAAATAATGCAAGGCTTACCCCCTGCGATTTTATGTAATTTTAGCCCAGATTCGTCAAAAAAGCAAGGCTTACCCCTTACGATTTTATCAAATTTTAGCCCAGATTCATCAAAAATGCAAGGTCACCCCTTGCGATTTTATATAATTTTAGCCCAGATTCATAAAAAATGCAAGGCTTACCCCTTGCGATTTGATCAAATTTTAGCCCAGATTCGTCAAAACTGCAAGGTTTACCCCTTGCGATTTGATCTAATTTAAGCCCAGATTCATCAAAATGCAAGGCTTACCCCTTCCGATTTGTTCAAATTGTTTTAAGTTTTAGCCCAGATTCATCAAAAATGCAAGGCTTACCCCTTGCGATTTAATCAAATTTTAGCCCAGATTCGTCAAAAATGCAAGGCTTACCCCTTGCGATTTTATCAAATTTGTCATCAAAAATGCAAGGGTTACCCCTTTCGATTTTATCTAATTTTAGCCCAGGTTCGTAAAAAATGCAAGGCTTACACCTTGCGATTTTATCAAATTTGTCATCAAAAATGCAAGGCTTACCCCGTGCGATTTTATCTAATTTTATCACAGATTCATCAAAAATGCAAGGCTTACCCCTTCCGATTTGTTCAAATTGTTTTAAATTTTAGCCCAGATTCATCAAAAATGCAAGGCTTACCCCTTGCGATTTAATCAAATTTAAGCCCAGATTCGTCAAAAATGCAAGGCTTACCCCTTGCGATTTTATCAAATTTGTCATCAAAAATGCAAGGGTTACCCCTTTCGATTTTATCTAATTTTAGCCCAGGTTCGTAAAAAATGCAAGGCTTACACCTTGCGATTTCATCAAATTTGTCATCAAAAATGCAAGGCTTTCCCCTTGCGGTTTTATCAAATTTGTCATAAAAAATGCAAGGGTTACCCCTTGCGATTTTATCTAATTTTAGCCCAGGTTCGTAAAAAATGCAAGGCTTACACCTTGCGATTTTATCAAATTTGTCATCAAAAATGCAAGGCTTACCCCTTGCGATTTTATCAAATTTGTCATAAAAAATGCAAGGCTTACCCCTTGCGATGTTATCTAATTTTATCACAGATTCGGCAAAAATGCAAGGCTTACCCCTTGCGATTTTATCAAATTTGTCTTAAAAAATGCAAGGCTTACCCCTTGCGATTTTTTCTTTTTTAGCCCAGATTTATTAAAAATGCAAGGCTTACCCCTTGCGATATTATCAATTTTTTTGCCCAGATTCATAAAACATGCAAGGCTTACCCCTTGCGATTTTATTAAATTTGTCATAAAAAATGCAAGGCTTACCCCTTGCGATTTTATCTAATTTTAGCCCAGATTCGTAAAAAAATGCAAGGCTTACCCCTTGCAATTTTATCTAATTTCAGCCCAGATTCGTAAAAAAATGCAAGGCTTACCCCTTGCAATTTTATCTAATTTCAGCCCAGATTCGTCAAAAATGCAAGGCTTACCCCTTGCGATTTTATCTAATTTTAGCCCAGGTTCGTCAAAACTGCAAGGCTTACCCCGTGCGATTTGTTCAAATTGTATCAAATTTTTGCCCAGATTCATCAAAAATGCAAGGCTTACCCCTTGCGATTTTATCAAATTTGTCATAAAAATGCAAGGCTTACCCCTTGCGATTTTATCTAATTTTAGCCCAGATTCGTAAAAAATGCAAGGCTTACCCCTTGCGATTTTATCTAATTTTAGCCCAGATTTGTCAAAAATGCAAGGCTTACCCCTCATGATTTTATCAAATTTTAGCCCAGATTCGTCAAAACTGCAAGGCTTACCCCTTGCGATTTGATCTAATTTTATCACAGATTCATCAAAAATGCAAGGCGTACCCCTTCCGATTTGTTCAAATTGTTTTAAATTTTAGCCCAGATTCATCAAAAATGCAAGGCTTACCCCTTCCGATTTGTTCAAATTGTTTTAAATTTTAGCCCAGATTCGTCAAAAATGCAAGGCTTACCCCTTGCGATTTTATCAAATATGTCATCAAAAATGCAAGGCTTACCCCTTGCGATTTGATCTAATTTTAGCCCAGATTCATCAAAATGCAAGGCTTACCCCTTCCGATTTGTTCAAATTGTTTTAAATTTTAGCCAAGATTCATCACAAATGCAAGGCTTACCCCTTGCGATTTAATCAAATTTTAGCCCAGATTCGTCAAAAATGCAAGGCTTACCCTTTGCGATTTTATCAAATTTGTCATCAAAAATGCAAGGCTTACCCCTTGCGATTTAATCAAATTTTAGCCCAGATTCGTCAAAAATGCAAGGCTTACCCCGTGCAATTTTATCTAATGTTATCACAGATTCATCAAAAATGCAAGGCTTACCCCTTCCGATTTGTTCAAATTGTTTTAAATTTTAGCCCAGATTCATCAAAAATGCAAGGCTTACCCCTTGCGATTTAATCAAATTTTAGCCCAGATTCGTCAAAAATGCAAGGCTTACCCCTTGCGATTTTATCGAATTTGTCATAAAAAATGCAAGGGTTACCCCTTGCGATTTTATCTAATTTTAGCCCAGATTCGTAAAAAATGCAAGGCTTACACCTTGCGATTTTATCAAATTTGTCATAAAAAATGCAAGGCTTACCCCTTGCGATGTTATCTAATTTTATCACAGATTCGTCAAAAATGCAAGGCTTACCCCTTGCGATTTTATCAAATTTGTCATAAAAAATGCCAGGCTTACCCCTTGCGATTTTTTCTTTTTTTGGCCCAGATTCATTAAAAATGCAAGGCTTACCCCTTGCGATCTTATCAATCTTTTTGCCCAGATTCATAAAAAATGCAAGGGTTACCCCTTGCGATTTTATTAAATTTGTCATAAAAAATGCAAGGCTTACCCCTTGCGATTTTATCTAATTTTAGCCCAGATTCGTCAAAAATGCAAGGCTTACCTCTTGCAATTTAATCAAATTTTAGCCCAGATTCGTCAAAAATGCAAGGCTTACCCCTTGCGATTTTATCAAATTTGTCATAAAAAATGCAAGGGTTACCCCTTGCGATTTTACCTAATTTTAGCCCAGATTCGTCAAAAATGCAAGGCTTACCTCTTGCAATTTAATCAAATTTTAGCCCAGATTCGTTAAAAATACAAGGCTTACCCCTTGCGATTTTATCTAATTTTAGCCCAGATTCGTCAAAAATGCAAAGCTTACCCCTTGCGATTTTATCAAATTTGTCATAAACAATGCAAGGCTTACCTCTTGCATTTAATCAAATTTTAGCCCAGATTCGTTAAAAATACAAGGCTTACCCCTTGCGATTTTATCTAATTTTAGCCCAGAATCGTCAAAAATGCAAGGCTTACCCCTTGCGATTTTATCAAATTTGTCATAAAAAATGCAAGGCTTACCTCTTGCAATTTAATCAAATTTTAGCCCAGATTCGTTAAAAATACAAGGCTTACCCCTTGCGATTTTATCTAATTTTAGCCAAGATTCATCAAAAATGCAAGGCTTACCCCTAGACGACAATTTCGACACTTTATAACTAATCAGGTTTGAGCCCATTTTGACAAAGACTCGAGCCTTCTATACTCCTTGAAATTGTACCCAACTTAGCCCAATATTTATATAATTCTTCGTACAACACAAACATCCTACAAGCAAGCATAGGCCGTCCAGGGAATGGCAAAAGTCACAACAACTGTCATCAAAACAAATGTGCCCTCCCAGACCTTGCTCGTAAAAAGGTAAACATGTAAACACTATTCATAACACAGAATTCTAACAATTGTTGTAAAACATAAAACAAAAGATGGCAAGTAGGGCCCCTACTCAAGGTCACTGTTCCCAAGGCAGACCACAAACCACCTATGTGGACACCTTGTGCCGGGACTCTGGACTGCGTCGGGAAGAGCTACGTACAGCAATGGAGGACCATCGTGTTTGTAGGGCCATCATCCGATGCTCCGCATCGACTGAATGAATGAATAAAGAACCGCCACATCAAAACAAAGGCCACTATAACAGCATTTTAAATATATTGCTTTTTAGTTTAGAACATTAATATCGACAACAAACCAAAGCTAAACCCATAAGGGATTTATCAAAAATCAACCCAAGAGAAAAACGCAATACTGGGGATGTTCTCTCCTCTTTTCTGGGTGATCACTTGATCAAACCAAGAAAAGGGGAAAATTTAGAAGAACAATCATATTTTGGAGACGGCGCTGTTCACTAAACATTCCAGTACATTATCACTTTGAAACTTGTCTTTTTCTGACCGCTCCGATGCATTACAATGCATTATTTCTCAGTTAAGTACATAAGGGAACCGTAGCCTATGGGGTTAGAGGAGGGCTTTTAATGGTACTGACCCGGGTTCGAATCCCAATGCTACCAATCTTTTTCTTTTACTAAGTCGGTATAGCAGTTCATTATTTAAGTAGTGTTCAAAATCACCTCCTAACACCAACGGGCACTGTGGCGACACAGTGCACTGGATCGTTCGCTTGCGTGCGTTCCAGAGCTGGGAGACCCGGTTCGAATCCCGCCCCGTACCAAAGGGACATGACTTTTACTGCTAGCACCAGTAAGTGATTGGGGTCCGTCATGTCTCTCCCCAAATTAGGGTAGGATGATTATCCCGGGTCGGAAAGTAAAGGAGGGGCCGGGACTAGCCATCCCTTAAGGGTTCTAATGGGTGATCACCACGCTGGTTTCGATCAGACTTTGAGTCCCCTGAATGCCTGGTCGTCACTCTAACTAACTTTCTGCACAAATTTGTTTTAACCCAAGGACAGTTTTTAAGATTTTGTTTGTATCCACTTTAATGATACAACACCTTTTTCAATTAACTTCAAGATAAATAATTGGAGAGAAAATGTATTCGAGGATGAAAAATGGCAACAACATTGACATTATAATGACTAACTTTGTGGCATCGTTATGTAGATAAGTAATCAAATTTCTTAGAAAGTTGACAAGATATGTAAATTACTCCTGGCCCTTCCAAGCTCTCTTCATAATATCAGGCAATGTCACACAATTTAAGAAAAAAGCAAGGGGCTTTTTTTTCTGTCCTCGAACACCTGAGTTACATGTGCTTGATTGATACATGGTATGGGAGTTGGTTAAAAACTGACACTTGATAGATTCGCCAAGACGTTAGTCTTGCATTGATTGTCAAAATATACTAAAATAATATAAACCGCAAGAGGGCATTCTTCGAAGATGTTCTAAAAATTATATAAAAACAAAGGGGTACAAAATGCAATTTCGTTGAAAATAAGCTGAGTTTTGATAACATCACAAGGGAGTTAAACTTATAGTTTAGCACTTTCGTCAAAAATGGGCTGACATTGAATTAAATCACAAAATTGATAAATTTACATTGGGTAAACCTTGGATTTTTGTCAAAACGGGCTAAAATTTGATACAATCACAATGGCCAAGCCTTGCATTAATTTTTATCAAAAATGGGCTTAAATTTGCAAAATCAAAAGGGATATTTAAGCCTTGCATGTTTTTGTCAAAAAGGTGCTGAACTTGGATAAAATTGCAAGGGGTAAACCTTGCACTCTTGTAAAAAGTTAGCTGAATTTTGATAAAATCACAAGGGGCAAGCCTTGCGTTTTTGTAAAAAAATGTGCTGAAATTGGTTAACATCATATTATTAGAGGAAAACATAGCATTTTCTTCAATAATGGGCTGAAATTTGATAAAATTTCAAGGATTAAACCTTGCAATTTGGTAAAAATTGTCAAAATCACCAGAGGTAAGCCTTGCTTTTTACCCCAAACGGCTGAAATTGGAAAAAATCAAAAGGTGTAAAATAAGCCTGGCAATTTCGGCAAAAATGGGCTGAAACTGGATTTAATCAAAAAGGATGTAAGCCAAACTTGCATCATAAATGGGCTAAAATTACAGGGGTAAACTTCGCAATTTCGTCAAAAACTGGTGGAAATTGGATACAGTCACAAAAGGTAAGCCTTGCATTTTTGTAAAAAATGGGCTGAAATTTGATAAAATCAATATAGGGTTTAAAGGCAGTGGACACTATTGGTAATTACTCAAAATAATTATTAGCATAAAACCTTACTTGGTGACGAGTAATGGGGAGAGGTTGATGGTATAAAACATTGTGAGAAACGGCTCCCTCTGAAGTGCCATAGTTTTCGAGAAGGAAGTAATTTTCCACGAATTTGATTTCAAGACCTCAGGTTTAGAACTTGAGGTCTCGAAATCAACCATCTAAACGCACACAACTTCGTGTGGCAAGGGTTGTTTTTCTTTCATTATTATCACGCAACTTCGATGACCGATTGAGCTCAAATTTTCACAGGTTTGTAATTTTATGCATATGTTGAGACAGACCAACTGTGAAGGCTTATCTTTGACAATTACCAATAGTGTCCACTGCCTTTAACCTTGCAATGTCGTCTTAAAATGGGCTTAAATTTGATAACACAACAATTTCGCCCAAAATATTCTGACAATTGATAAAATCACTGCTTTTGTCAAAAATGGGCTAAAATTGAATTAAATTACAAGAGGCAAGCCTTCACAATTTTTTTTGGTCAAAAAGCTGCTGAAATTGGAAAAAATCACAAGGGATAAACCTTGCACTTTCGTCAAAAATGGTGAGCGTGGCACAGTCGCCGCGTGTGACGTGTGTGCAAGGGGTCATTTGCCCAAATTTTATAGAGCCACGGTCCACGGAGGAGGCAACTGTTTTAGGTGCCTATGTTGATCTCATCTTTCTGAGACAGCTAGATGGTTCCGGAATCAAGTGGTACCGACACCGGAGCATGTGACGGAACACCTCCTTGAAGTGCGGGTGTTTCACCCCGTAAATGACAGGGTTGACGGCGCTGTTGAAGATGATGATCGCCCCAGTCCACGGGATGACCGGATCGCTGGGCGGTATCATCAGAGCGATGGCGAAGGGGGCCAGACAGGCAATAAAGGCGCACACCACAAGGAAGAGATTCTTGGTGATCTGTACCTGTCTCTTGCTGAAGCTTCCCGCTGGTTTCTTCTGTAGTTGAGTGCTGCTGGCGTTGGAGGCATTGGAAGTTCCCTCCATCTCGATTCCCTTCCCCATCATCTTCTTCATGTGGCCTGTGATGTGGCGGTAGATCTTGAAGTAACAGACGAACAGGATGATGAGAGGAATTGGGTAGATGAGAGCAGATCCCAGCAGACTGAAGGTATCGCTAGATTCAGCTGAGGTGTCTTGAGTACAAGTCTTGTACTTGTCCGAGTAACCCCATTTACCGATACCAAAGAATGGAAGGGAACAGACTAATGCTGGATAGAGCCACGTAAATACCAACATGGCTGCTATCTTCTTAGGTGTGTAGATGGAGTGGTAAGTGTCGATGGATTTAGTGATGAGCACGAACCGGTTAATGGAGATAGCAGCTAGGTTCATGACACTACATCCAATACTGGTAAACCCAATAGCAGCTGCGACAGAACAGACCTCCTCTGGTATGGGCCAGCCCGTCATGCTGAACAGAGCCACCGCGGTAAACGGTGCAGCGGTGCAAGTCACCAAGTCGGTTGTAGCCAAGTTGACGACGAAAGCATTGGTGCGGGTCTGAAGCTTCTTTGATAAGACAACGGCCAGAATCACCAAGACGTTCCCTACGAAGCCAGACAAGGCCACGAAGCAGACGAGGATGCCGATGATGGCTCGTTGCGTGTAGTCCTCAAAGCGGAAGGTTCGACCGTCCCCCATAGTGGTAGACGTCCAATACGGGGTGGTGAAACTTGTGCTTTCAAACATGTTCGTTAAATGTTCCCCTGATGTCATCGGGCTGGAGGAAGTTTCATCAGTCAAATTCCCGGACAAGGTACTGACGATAAACGTGTCATTTTCCACCGCGAAGATTGTGGTAGAGTCATTTGCCATTGTGTGTATTAAGTGGGTTGCAACGACTAGAGGACAGAAGTAATGTTGAAGGGTTCGTCTTTAGACCCCGGCAGAACTGTACTCGTACAACAGAGATACCTGTTGAGAATAAATTCAGGATAAACAAGTTTCAATTTTGATTTACAAACGGGATTTTAAATCAACTGCAAGGCGACATCAAAATTGTACTACATGCTCACTGGAATTAGTATAGCAGTGATGAACCTCGAAATTCGAACTGATTTGATGTGAAATAAATCACAGAAACTTGAGTTTTATTTCAACTTTCGTTATTGGGGAAACTTTTCGAAGGTCCAACCGAACTGAGTGAATTGAGCACCATAGAGTTAGTTAACACAATCAAAAGTGGAAATTCCTTGAAAGTTTTGAGCGATAGGCCTACCTGAGTTCCAAATCGACTTACTAGTATTGAACTACAATAAACTACTCGGTCCAGCATGTTGTTTACTATGTTTTTTTGTTCGGTAGTCTGGTTTGAAAAAAGGGTATTTCCCTTTTTTTGCCAGAGTTTTTCCCTCATCAGACCGTCAAACTACATTAAGTTTGTACAATAGTGAACCTTTCGGACAACACGCTTTGTATTAAAGTTATCAACAGAATACGTTCGATAGAGTCTATTACAGGTTATAATGTCATAGAAACTAAACTAATCTTACCGTTTTTTTTACTGGATTCTCAGTATTTCTAGAACTGCTCGGCAAAGGTACGATTTGTCTTTACCCTCTCTGTGGGTGTATTTCAATAGAGTATGACTAATGCATTCATTTCTTTAAAAGTGCAGTCTTGCGTTTGCATTTTCGCAATGCAAACTATAATCTAAATTTGATTTCATCAGGTCATTGAGTTGCAGTAGTCATAATAAAAATACGAAATAATAACCGGCCTAACAAAGGATTTGAAGAATGCTTGCAGACGTACAATGGCATTAGCTTAGTGTGACCTACTTGTGTTTTCGAGAACAACGCTTCAGCAACTCGATCAGGCTCTCGGGGCTACTGACTTGCGACCACATAGAGCGTTTCAACAATTATTAACATGAGATCATTTTTTTGGTACGTCCCCAAGTAGACCCAACTGAAGTTCTGCATGACTAATGGATAATTACCAGAATTCTGACAAGATTTTCCGTCATTTTAGCTCAGACCCCGGGCCCAATTGAGTTGGACAGTGGGATTTTTTCTCCAAGACTCAGAGTAATTGTTCAACAAACACTGGGACAAAGTAGCCGGGTCAAGGACTCTGGGTCATGTTGACCAAGACGCTAGTTGATCTATTGACTTAAACTTCCTGAAGTTAACTTAAGTTTTGTTTCAACTTTCATTCAACTCAAGTTTCTGTGATTTATTTTACAGAGTTCCTTCTATTTGGGTCACGTCAACAGCTAACAAAGGTTTCAGTGCCATACATTTCCTTCGGTGATGCTCGGATAGCTCCCTCGCTGCAAGCTCGGAACTTTGGGGTTATTTTGTATTCATTGATGACACTTCAGCCACACATCAACAACATTGTTCGTCTATCATCATATCACATCAGGAATATTGGTAAGATTCGCAAGTACTTGGACAAATAGGGCCACTGAAAAGGTCATTTATGCATTGGTTACTTCTCGTCTTGACAACGACAATGCTATTCTCTACAGTCTTCCTACCCAACATGATTTCCCGACTTCAACGGCTTCATTGTCCGCATTGTGACACTGTCTAGAAAATCCTGTTCTGTCACCCCCATTCTGAAACAACTACATTAATTGGCTCCTTTCATAGCAAAAAGGGGGTTATTCGATACAATCTATAACGACAGAGACTGGCCTCCAGCGGTCGTGTATCTTTACCTTTCACTCGTATTTATGTCACATAGAGATACGTAGTCAAATTCTACACCAACTTTACATGCAAGTACATGATTATTATTATTATTATTATTATTATTATTATTATTATTTTATTTGCCATAACAGTACAAAACAAAATTTATTGACAATATACCCCGAGATGGGCAAGGGACAACAAAAGCAAATACATACTATGATCCTTAGATCTGTTGCCCCACATCTGGGGTACACAATAAAATTATTATAGATTTAAAGTCACCTGGAAGTGGTATTTTTTTCAAAAGAAAGCTTTTGTCACTAATATATGTGTTTTGATGAGTGGAATGTGAATAAACAGTTAACTAAGGTTTTAAAAAATCAGTTCTTATGTTATTTACAAATTTAAGAGTAGACCCCGACCCGAGAGGGCGCTGTTCGTGACGTCAATCGAGGCAGACTTTGCCTGTAATGCGGAGAGTAAGCACAATTGCAAAGTACATGTACGGACCAAGTCGTGAGTTTGTACGATTCAAAACAAGATTTTTTTTTTTTTCCGGCACTGCCGACCAGGTGTATTGCTGCTGAATGCAGAAAAACACTTTTTGAAACGTACCAACTCACGACTTGGACGTACATGTACTTTGCACGTGTGTTTACTATACGCATTGCAGGCAAAGTCTGCCTCGATTGACGTCACAAAAGGGGTAGGCGGAGTCAGCCCCCCAAACAACTTTATATATTTTTTAAACATATAAATCGTGACAAACAATTACTAAAAAAATGTTTTATTGTTCGTAAGCATATACTCTTAAGTTTGAAAGAAAAACAATTCTATTTCCAGGTGACTTTAACATAATATAGTACAGAAAGCAATAATAAAAGCAGATAATTATACAACCAATGATGCACACATGCATGCTGTATACACACATGGGCACAGCATATGACCGTATATGAAAGTAAGCTTACCATGTGTTTTGATTGGTCAGGGCGATGTTTGTCAGCTGCACGGACCAATCAAAACACAGATACCGAAGCTTTTAGTCACTGCATTTGTCCAATTAAATCATTGTATCCAATGTAGCTGGTAGACTTGTCCCGGAGTCCGCTGTACTATTAAGTGTAACGTTAGTCGTTGTATTAGTAGCATGGCAATAGTAAATTTGATGAAATTGCTCTCGTAGTTGGTGTTCAACCAGGTGGCCATCTGCTACTTGTTCTACCTTTCTGAAACACTTTGCTCAAAACAGATGATCAAAATACTCGTGTAGCGATTTCAGTGTCAGATGTGGTAGGCAACCATTATACAGGGAAACCCCAAACAATCACGTAGGGTCAGAACAACCAATCCACACGATTCAAGGCTTCGTCCCTAGATTTAAAGTAACACGTTGCATTGGATCGGTTTAGTTGGTCTTTGAAAAGCGTTTGTAACCGTGTTATAAAATGCATATGATTAGAAAGATATTTTAAAAGTAGAGTATGATAAAAAATTTGCCTCGAAAATGCGTGGTTTTCATTTTTACTTTGCGAACTAACAAGATCGGCCATTTATGGAAGTCATACTTGTGTGGATCATTATATTCTACTTTTAAAATATCTTTCTAATCATATGCATTTTATAACAAACGGTTACAAACGCTTTTCAAAGACCAACTCGACCGATCCAAGGCAACGTGTTCCTTTAAACTGGGTGCACTTTGTTAAAGTTTTTAAATTTGCACCTTAGTTTGTATTGGTGAATTATTCAGGTTTAGAACATAGTTAATGAATTGAAAACGGCTTTGATCTGTACCCATCATTTCTATACGGCTTTTGGCATCAGCTCGGAAACGCACCCACCGTGTCCCATATAATATACTTTAGAGCTTTTTGGAAGCGTTTGGTATAAACACGCACTGCTTTCCATGCTTACTTACAATGCCTCGAAAATTTCTGGAAACAGTTTTCACATTATGCATCCACCTTGTTATTCAGTGTGTTGAAAATCGCTGGAAATGTGCGCCGGTCGTTTCATATCAAGCTTATAACGTAGCCTCATAGAAAGGACTCTTTATCTGTATAAAGTACGAAAGTGTAAGGCCGCCAGGGCAAGCTTGTAACACATTTCAAGGCAGTGGACACTATTGGTAGTTACTCAAAATAATTATTGGCATAAAACATTTGTTGGTGACGAGTAATGGGGAGTTGTTGGTATAAAATATTGTGAGAAACGTGCTCCCTCTGAAGTGCCATAGTTTTCGAGAAAGAAGTAATTTTCAACGAATTTGATTTCGAGACCTCAGATTTAGGAGGTCTCGAAATCAACCATCTAAACGCACACAACTTCGTGTGACTAGGGTGTTTTCTTCTTTCATTATTATCTCGCAACTTTGATGACCGATTGAGCTCAAATTTTCACAGGTTAGTTGTTTTATGCATATGTTGAGATACACCAACTGTGACGGCTAGTCTTTGACATTTATCAATAGTGTCCACTGCCGTTAAGCAGCACTTAAAACAAATCCGACTTTCTCTTTGCGCATACAACTTGTCAAGATTACAATGGTCGCTTAGAAACGCAACATGTTACTTTTTTGTTCCTTTTCGTCTTTTTCGAAAGAACCATACACCGGAAGATACTCTCGTAGACATGGGTGAAGAAATGTCAGTTTTGGATGTGGTATAGGCAAACCTCAAACAGATTAACAGCAATAAAGCCATTAAATGAACATCAGCCATCAACGACTTGCGACATCAGATTATACGTCCACCCCATCCATCTTTGATTGTGACTTATGCCTGCGACTTGTATGTACGTCCGTGTGTAATCCACACTTCGAATTATTGGTAAAATGTTTCCACGAGGAGCATTTTACCCAATTACGTCATACGTGCAACATTTTACCACGAAAAGAGCATGCCTACTTTTTTTTTAGTAAATCGCAAGGTAAACTTGACCCTGTGGCAAGGAAAATGTGTTTTTGTTTTGATTAAGGTATTTCAGTATAACCAAAATCTCTCTTTATTTTCGTTTGGGGTTGGATTCCAGGCTACAGGCTTAGGGATATAAGATAAGCCTCACTACTGAAGTTATACAGATACCATGACAGATACACAAAGAGGCAGACGGAGAAGCAGACTGGTGCTTTGTCACCTTACCACTCGGAAATAAAACTCAGTGGAACATGTAGTTTCCGGTTTGAACGATTTTATACATAGTGTTTCATTATGATGTAATACAGTATAGCAGGAACGATGATTATGTACACTTGAAATTGCTAATGATGCGTTCTCGAGTAAGGCCCACTTCTTGTGAATTCGAATGCGATACGATTTTTGTCGTCACCAGCTCGCAACGAGTAATTTGAATCAGCTTAAATTGTGCTCAACTCCTGCGAAACATTCATAGCGAAAATAAAAATATAACGTCAAAATTGAGTGTCACATTCGCATGAAGTATGAACCGTACTTTATACCCATGGGTAAAAACCACGTGGTAGTTGTTTGGTGCTTTCAAATGGTATAAAAACGGGTTTTTTCCAGTTTTTTTCCCCCAGATTTTTAGTTTTTTTGACAACTTTTGTTAACACTTACATTGTGCACTTATATTGTACACTTATGTATTATGTAGACTATTCTGGTAAAAGGTCAAGATTGCTAAAATAAAGTGCGTGTTATACTCACTACTGCTTGACAGCATACATTATTCACATCGTGCAAAACTGATTATGTAAACAAGTTTGAAGATTAAAAAACTCTACAAATTTGAAAGACTGTCTTTCGCCTAGTAAGCAAAATGATTATGAACTTTAAGTCAATTTGACAAAGTGATTTGTCGTACAAATCCAATAATTTGTTATTGTTTTTGATGTCAATAGAAACAAAGCTAGAAACAGTAGTTAACTTCCAAACGGTAAGAATGTTTCGTCTTGAATTCGTAAAACTCTTTTACTCGCCTGCTTGCCACAAATAACCGGTTCACAAGTAATAACTGTGCTTTTCACAAGTAATAACTGTGCTTTTCACAAGTAATAACTGTGCTTTTCACAAGTATTAACTGTGCTTTTCACAAGTAATAACTGTGCTTTTCACAAGTAATAACTGTGCTTTTCACAAGTAATAACTGTGCTTTTCACAAGTATTAACTGTGCTTTTCACAAGTAATAACTGTGCTTTTCACAAGTATTAACAGTGCTTTTCACAAGTAATAACTGTGCTTTTCACAAGTAATAACTATGCTTTTCACAAGTAATAACTGTGCTTTTCACAAGTAATTACTGTGCTTTTCACAAGTAATAACTGTGCTTTTCACAAGTATTAACTGTGCTTTTCACAAGTATTAACTGTGCTTTTCACAAGTAATAACTGTGCTTTTCACAAGTAATAACTGTGCTTTTCACAAGTAATAACTGTGCTTTTCACAAGTAATAACTGTGCTTTTCACAAGTAATAACTGTGCTTTTCACAAGTATTAACTGTGCTTTTCACAAGTAATAACTGTGCTTTTCACAAGTAATAACTGTGCTTTTCACAAGTATTAACTGTGCTTTTCACAAGTAATAACTGTGCTTTTCACAAGTAATAACTGTGCTTTTCACAAGTATCAACTGTGCTTTTCACAAGTAATAACTGTGCTTTTCACAAGTAATAACTGTGCTTTTCACAGGTAATAACTGTGCTTTTCACAAGTAATAACTGTACTTTTCACAAGTAATAACTGTGCTTTTCACAAGTATTAACTGTGCTTTTCACAAGTATTAACTGTGCTTTTCACAAGTAATAACTGTGCTTTTCACAAGTATTAACTGTGCTTTTCACAAGTAATAACTGTGCTTTTCACAAGTAATAACTGTGCTTTTCACAAGTAATAACTGTGCTTTTCACAAGTAATAACTGTGCTTTTCACAAGTAATAACTGTGCTTTTCACAAGTAATAACTGTGCTTTTCACAAGTATTAACTGTGCTTTTCACAAGTAATAACTGTGCTTTTCACAAGTAATAACTGTGCTTTTCACAAGTATTAACTGTGCTTTTCACAAGTAATAACTGTGCTTTTCACAAGTAATAACTGTGCTTTTCACAAGTATTAACTGTGCTTTTCACAAGTAATAACTGTGCTTTTCACAAGTATTAACTGTGCTTTTCACAAGTATTAACTGTGCTTTTCACAAGTATTAAGTGTGCTTTTCACAAGGAATAACTGTGCTTTTCACAAGTAATAACTGTGCTTTTCACAAGTATTAACTGTGCTTTTCACAAGTAATAACTGTGCTTTTCACAAGTATTAACTGTGCTTTTCACAAGTATTAACTGTGCTTTTCACAAGTATTAACTGTGCTTTTCACAAGTAATAACTGTGCTTTTCACAAGTAATAACTGTGCTTTTCACAAGTATTAACTGTGCTTTTCACAAGTATTAAGTGTGCTTTTCACAAGTAATAACTGTGCTTTTCACAAGTATTAACTGTGCTTTTCACAAGTAATAACTGTGCTTTTCACAAGTAATAACTGTGCTTTTCACAAGTATTAACTGTGCTTTTCACAAGTAATAACTGTGCTTTTCACAAGTAATAACTGTGCTTTTCACAAGTATTAACTGTGCTTTTCACAAGTATTAAGTGTGCTTTTCACAAGTAATAACTGTGCTTTTCACAAGTATTAACTGTGCTTTTCACAAGTAATAACTGTGCTTTTCACAAGTAATAACTGTGCTTTTCACAAGTATTAACTGTGCTTTTCAAAAACTGTCTTAAAGGCACTGGACATTATTGGTAAATACTCAAAATAATTATTAGCATAACACCTTACTTTGTAATGAGTAATGGAGAGCTGTTGATAGTAAATAAAAACATTGAGAGAAACGCCTCCCTCTGAAGTAACGTAGTTTTCGAGAAAGAAATAGTTTTCCACGAGTTTGATTTCGAGACCTTATAGATATTGAGGTATCGAAATCAAGCGTCTGAAAGCATACAGCTTCGTGTGACAAGGGTGTTTTTTCTTTAATTATTATCTCGCAACTTCGACGACCAACTGAGCTCAAATTTTTACAGGTTTGTTATTTTATGCATAAATATGTTGAGAAACACCAAATGAGAGGACCTTTCTGTGACAATTATCAATAATTGTGTCCAGTGTCTTTAAACTGTGGATAATAACCTTTTTTGATATTGAAGCAAGACATAAATGAAGTTAAAGCTGCAAAAAAAAAAAAAAAAAAAAAAAAATAACTTAAAAACTTACTTGGTGCTGTTGATAGTATAAAACATTGTGGGAAACGACTCCCTCTGAAGTAACGTAGTTTTTGAGAAAGAGGTAAATTTTTCATTAAAATAATAAAAGACTTCTATAGCTGGAAGTCTGTTATTCCTATCTGATAGCACACATGTTCGTTCAAAAAGGGTGTTTTTTTCTTTCATCATTTTCTCGCAACTTCGATGACCGATTGAGCCCAGATTTTCACAGGCTTGTTATTGTATGCAAATAATGGGATACACCAAGTGAGAACACTGGTCTTTGACGATTACCAAACGTGTACAACAGTGCCTTTAATGTTTTCAATTTTGCTTTTAAGATATAAGACGAATTTTCATCTCACATATCTTCAGTGACTGTGTGCTGTTCCAAGTGTTCCAGTCAGTGTATACCATCCCGCTCTCCATCGAGCGTCCCACCTACGTAGTACCGACCGTTCAGATTGGACATACAACAGTCGTCGTACCACCACGCCCAATGAAATCTTTCTGCACAATTGTTCTTGTCATTTTGCTTGTTTTTCGTGGAGAACATCATGCCATCGTGCCAACTAGCGCCAAGTACACAGAGGATAGAGTAATCTGCAGGGCTTTTCTCATTGTAAGAGTCCACGTTAAGCCGAAAGTTTTCTCCAGAAATACGGAAACCTTCATGTTCTGACCATGCTTTCTCGCCAAACCAGTTTTCTAAGTCAAATCTCAGCTGCCACATTCCTACAGTCTCAGTCAGCTTACGGAGGTTGTCGTTCCCGAGCCAGAACTCACCGTTCAAGTCACCGAAACCAACACGATAGTCGATCCAGTTGCGGTAGAAATCCACGCTACCGTCTTGACGCCTCTGGATGATGATCCATCCCCCGCCATCAGTCTCCATGTCGCAACACACCCTCAGACCATCACTAAAGCCAGCGGGAACTATTGTGAAGATACCAGTCTCGCTTTGACCTGCTTCAAGTAGCTCCTTGCAACTGCTGTTACTATGCTGTGTTGGGGTTGGTGTATGAGGTAGTGAAGAGGGCTTTGGGTCAGGCAGAGAGAGGAGAGGCGTGTCTATCATCGGCATCAAAGTAAACACTCCCATAGTGTGTAATGAAGTTTTCAGGATACCGAGCACTGGTAGCATTATTCTGATCACACAAGTGAGTGTCAATGTTGTAATTGACTGATAGGCACCGAGGATCAGCATGGCAATAACTCACACATTGAACATGAGATCTCGTAACCGTCTGCCGGTAGGAAACTTGCAGCAATTCTTGTTATAAACATGGTAATAAACATTGCAAAACTAAAAAAGAAAGTGGGTTTGTATGCACAAGGGGAAAGTTCGTGGCGTCCATCGGTGATCAAGTGTGAATCCAAAAATATTAGTTCGATTGCGATCTCATCTTCTGGAGAAAGCGAGATGGTTCCGGAATCATGTGGTACCGACACCGGAGCATGTGACGGAACACCTCCTTGAAGTGCGGGTGTTTCACCCCGTAAATGACGGGGTTGACGGCGCTGTTGAAGGAGGCAATCATCCCAGTCCACGGGATGGCCGGATCACTTGTATGTATCGCCAGAGCTACAGCGAAGGGGGCGAGACACACGATAAAGGCGCACAGTACGTAGAAGAGATTCTTGGTGATCTCAACCTGCCTGTTGCTGTAATTCACTGGTTCTCTGTGGCGCTCTCTGATGCTCTCACTACAAGACGTTGAGGTATTGTCCATCTCAATGCCAGTCTCCTTCAATGTCTTTAACTGGTTTGTGACGTGGCGGTAGATCCTGTAGTAACACACGATCAAGATGATCAAGGGGACGGGGTATACAAGAGCCGAGTATAAAACAGAGTATAGACCACTGTTTGGGGCTGAGTCGTCTTTGATACAGAACTTGTATCTGTCCGAATAGCCCCATTTACCAATCCCAAAGAATGGCAAACTACAAACGGACAACGCGTACGCCCATATAAATACCAACATGGCCGCTGTCTTCTTGGTTGTGTACATAGACCAGTAAGTTTCACGGGACTTGGTGATCAGCACAAATCTGTTAACTGCAATTGCAGCCAATGTCAGGATGCTGCATGCACCGCCGAGAAAAGTGACAGCACCCGCAATGGAGCATACGGACTCTGGTATGGGCAGCCCGGCCTTGCTGAACAGCGTCACGGCACTGAAGATGATACCGAAACAGGTTATCAAGTCGGTTGTGGCGAGGTTGACGACGAAGGCATTGGTGCGGGTCTGAAGCTTCTGGGATAAGACAACGGCCATAATCACCAAGCTGTTTCCGACCAGACCTGCTGCGGCCACGAGGCAGAACACACTGCCGACGATGGCTCGCTGTGTGTGATCCTCGAAGCTGAACTCCATTTCAGTTGACTTCCGATCCATCATACCAGTGGTCAAATCTTCATCGAAAGTTGTTCCCGGTGTAAAATTCGCCGTGGTCGGTGTCGTTGTGTCGCCATTCTCCATTCTTGGTTGATCAATATTTGTGGTAAAGGCTGATTAAGGATAATGTTGCAATATAGGTCGGGGAACAATGTTTGGCGGTTTTTACCCACACGATCAGGAATAGCAACAATCTTTTTTTGTTCGGTTTGTGGGAAGTTACTTGCGCCAAGGAGTGAAGTGCGACAGTTTACCAAGATTCTCAAATCTTGATGGTGCCTTTGCAGAGATCGAGACTCCAAAACCAAACCTTCCTTGTCTGCTTCGTTTCACAACCATCAGCTCACCGGGAGAGACAACAATGTATCAATGTATCCATACAATGCACACAAAGTATTTGACTGGGTTAACACTACCATTCTAGACTAATCAGACTATAGAAAGCAAAATAAAAGACACCTTAGACTGCAGTCCTTGTTTCCAAGGTACAGATTAATCTGTGTGAGATTTTCCATCGACCAATAACATTCAGTTGCGGCTGAAAATGAGACTATGAGGTAATGGGATATAGTCAACCATCACATGCATTTTGTTTAGAGAACCAGTATAAGTATAAACATGTGGATGAAATGTCATGCGAAACAAAGCTCAAATTTCTAACAAAACTTTTGATTTCACTATCCGTTTCCCTTGAAGGTTGAACAGATTGTTGAGTGACCTACTTATAATAAGGTCGTGATCCTCATGTTCCTGTTTCTGCGAGAGGCTATAGTGTGACGATGAGAATAATCTTGCCTCTTATTTAGCGCTTATATCCGTCACTCATGTGACGCTCAGGGCGCTTCAACAAACTATATTTTCCTGCAAGGTATGTGGGACTGTACATTTGAATTATGAGGTAGCACCCGATGGATTACAATGTGCTGTGTACAATAGGCAGCCAATCAGACCAGGAACACCGGGGCGAACTCCTTCTCTGTTCGATAAGTGTATTGTGTCCTTTTATGTATGCGTTGCAGAAAAACACGGAACCAACTGCTTTACGTCCCATCCGAAGGACGAGACAAGTGTCTCTTCAGGTTAAAGGTGTCGCGACTGGGACTCGAACCCACACATGTCTGCTGATCAGGAACACCAGAGCTTGATGAGTCCGGTGCCTTTAACCGCCAGTGATAGAGCCACGTGCAAACTAAAGGGCTGTCACCTTCTTAGGAGTGTAAAGTAGTGTTGTTTGCTCAGTGAAAACATGAACTGAAAATTTTTGCCTAGCTGTTGTTTGGGTTTGTCACTTTAATCAATGTCTTTAAACAGCCAATTTTGTCACTTTAACGACACTAAAGTAGTGTTGTGAAATGTTTATGTTTTTTTGTTTTTTTTAAAGCGATCAGTTTCCAGGTTTAGGTACCCCTCTTGTTTAACTTTATCATCACTCTGACAAAGTTATGTTGTCACTTTAATGTTAAGACCCCCGAAAAAGGATAAAAATAGCCTTAAAAGTTAGAATAAACTGTTATATGACACTAGGACACAACATAAATGTCCACAGAAAATAAAAATTACTTCCTTGTTTGAATATTGTTTTAATATTATTTTTCACGTTCTAGTTCCTTAAAGGCAGTGGACACTATTGGTAATTACTCAAAATAATTATTAGCATAAAACCTTTCTTGGTAATGAGTCATGGGGAGGGTTGATGGTATAAAACATTGTGAGAAACGGCTCCCTCTGAAATGCCATAGTTTTCGAGGAAGAAGTATTTTTCCACGAATTTGATTTCGAGACCTCAGATTTAGAACTTGAGGTCTCGAAATCAACCGTCTAAACGCACATAACTTCGTGTTTTCGTTTTTTCTTTCATCATTATCTCCGATGACCGATTGAGCTCAAATTTTCACAGGTTTGTTATTTTATGCAAATGTTGAGATACACAAACTGTGAAGGCTAGTATTTGACAATTACCAATAGTGTCCACTGCCTTTAAGCGAGATGACAGAAGCTTTTTGATTTGTATACTGGTGTGAGGTTCAATATTGCGGAGTGCTTATTTCCCCCAACCAGAATCTTATGGTATTAAGTGGTGGGTTGACAAGCACTTTTATTTAAAAGTGTGCGATATTAGTTTTCGCACTTGTTCTGCTTTTGCTTATTTCTGTTGACAGTCAACACAATATAAATATCAAAACAAACAATGTTGTCATGGACAGGGTCCTATTTCATAGAGCTGCTACAAATAAAGAAAGTAGCTAAGCATAATAAACAAATTTGGCCTACAAGATAAAGGTTACCAGCAAAAAATACTCTTCCACAATCGTCTTTGATTGGTATCCTGCTCCATCAGTTTGCTTGGAAGACAATTGTTGAGAAATTATGACCGCTTAAACCATTGATAAAATGTTGAGCGCGTAAAACGGAACACTCAAATGAAAGGATATGAAAGAAATGGGTCAGCGTCCCGATGCATCATCACACTTTAACACAGACCAGACGGAAACATTAACTATGTACTGACATCCGCATATGCCAAATTATTACACTGGATGAAGTCACCACAGTGACAGCTGTCCCCGACTTATTGGTTTTTAATCTGCCACATCTGGAGAAGAAACAAAACAAAAAACCACCGGACATGCTATTTCAGTTTCTCTTGTACTGGGGCATCTATCAACACCTCAAAGTTGAATCGCAGACTTTGGCGCCCAATTTAGCCTGGGGTTAGGAAAATACAGCTTCGAGATTCGCAGTCGCATCGCCATAGCGAAAAGCGCCCTGAACACCTGCGTTTACCTCAAGAAACCCCGCATCCGCACTGAAACCAAACTCCATCTCGCGAGAGCTCTCATTCTCTCCAAGATGTTGTATGGCGCGTCGACATGGACAGTGTCTGTCAACAGTGGGAAAGCCATAGATGCGTTTGGCAGAACTATGTGGAGGAAACTGCTTGGTATCATATGGAGCGACTTTGTCTCGAACCAGGAACTCGAGCAAAGAATTGGCGACCGTTGGCAACTCACACAGGCCACCCTGATGAATCAACAATGGGCGTGGCTTGGTCACTTCCAACGCCACACGAACCACACAACTCTGGTCAACGGACAGCCAACCGGGTCACGATGCACCCCAGGGAGGCCTCAGTTTCGCTGGGTAGATGGCCTACGCCGTTGGACGGGCTCCACAGCAGACACTCTGGTTGACGAGGCGGCGGCCCGCTCGTCCATCCCTCCAAAGAAACAGCCGGCAAAATCTCCAATGGTGTTGCGCAGTCATAGTCGTCAAGGCGCCAGTGGCGTACGACGTTGATTGATTGATTGAGCTGGTTAAAAGTGCCTGTCTTGGAGATTGCTGTCCCTATACAGGTTTTTAATGGTAGAAAGGGTGTTTTAAATATTTTCTTCCAAACTTAAATAAATACCATCCAACATCTCCTCAGGATTCTTACAGCAACCATAGAAAGTTAGAAAAAGCATAACAAAAAAAATTGTTCCACATTCTGAACTCAACTATTATGTGCGAAAAACCTCATAGGGACTGCAATCACCCAGCACCGACTCCACGTGCGCAAACTATAGGTGCGCTCTCCAGGGTTTTTACCAAACTTTATTATTTGTTTAAGTAACAGTGTTGTAGCTAACATTAATAATTCAAGTGTGTAGCGTGAGACGTAGTATGGAATTCTTATAAAGCATTATAAACAAGGCACATATAAATATTATGATTTAAAATGTACACTATGTATGCCCATGCCACGGCTGTGCACATCGCATCGCAGGGTGCTACATAATCGGTTATCTTTACAGCGGGGACCCAACGTCAATTTAGTTTTGTGATGCCTAATTTTTACATATTGACTAAAATACGGGAAAAGTTACAGTTTTTTACCTCAATTTATAATGGAGTAATTCATGCCATATTATTTGATACATTGTCAGCGCGAAATTTGAAACACGACGTCATCGCAATTCAAATACTAATAAAGAGGAACTAGTGCGCAGGTCAGAAGGACAAACTCGATGCCGTTTAGATTGAATACCATCAAAAATCAGGATAGAACTCAGCAATCTCCTGACAAAAATTGTCAGACCACATGTGAAATGTGACGTCATTGAAATGTTAAGGATAGTGACAAGAGTGCACTCGAGGGGTATCAACCACATGACAACTTACAACAATTTAAAGCGAGGTTGGATAATTTCAAATAGTCCCCACTTTCCTAAAGAATCTATGTATTTGGAAAATTAAGGATCTTAAAATTGATATTGACCCTGCATATTTATTATAGATTCAATAATAACTATCGAACAGTTACATTTCAGAAATATCAACATTTAACAGTACTACCGTGACGAGTCAATGGCAGTAAAGTACGAAGGTCGTATAATACATAGTTCCAGACACTAATAAATACATGTATTTGAGTAAATGACAAAATGTACAAATACAGCAACGCAGACACAGGGGTTGAACCAAAGAAGAGAATAAGAGAACGGGATTGTTTAACTGTTTATAGTAGCGTGTGTGCGGCACCATATTGTAGCCCGAGCCCTAAATGTAGCCCGGACCTAAATGTAGCCCCAAACATGCCCTAAATGTAGCCCGGACCTAAATGTAGCCCCAAACATGTACATAAATGTAGCCCGGACCTAAATGTACATGAAGCTCCTGGTTGCAACACCATCTCAATCAAGTCATCAAAATAAACAATTAGGGCACTGCTTACAGCCAAAGTACACAGAAGAAGCCATTTGGAAACCACATGGTTCGTGTCACCCTTAGTAGCTATAAGATAACTGCTGGAAAATTCGTACGAAAATTCCGGGAGAACAGTTCACTCATGTATTACTTGAATGATTGTGACAATACAATTGTGTATGCTACTGGCTGGTAAACATCTGCATATAGGTCAATCATTGCTGACAACAAGTGCCATTACTCACAACTCTTAGCCCAATTAGTGACAGGTCTTCATTTGACGTTGTGACATCCTCTACAAGGTGTCCGTTCGAAGTTATGGGTATATTGCTATTGTAAGCGCATCTTCCTTAGACAGCTAGATGGTTCTGGAATCGCGTGGTACTGACATCGGAGCATGTGACGGAACACCTCCTTGAAGTGCGGGTGTTTCACCCCGTAGATGACGGGGTTTAGGGCTCTGTTGAAGACCACAAGAGTCGCCGTCCACGGGATGACCGGATCGCTGGTCGGTATTATCAGAGCGACAGCGAAAGGGGCGAAACACACGACGAAGGTGAACATGACGTAGAATAGATTCTTGGTGATCTGTACCTGTCTCTTGCTGAAGCTTCCCGCTGATTTATTGTGTAGTTGAGTGCTGCTGGCGCTTGAAGCGTTGGAAGTGTCAGCCATCTCAATTCCCTTCCCCATCATCTTTTTCACGTGGCTGGTGACGTGGCGGTAGATCTTGAAGTAACAGACGAACAGGATGATGAGTGGAATTGGGTAGAAGAGACCAGATCCCAGCTGACTAAAGAGATCGCTCGTCTCAGCCGAGGTGTCTTGAGTACAAATCTTGTACTTGTCCGAATAACCCATTTTCCGATACCAAAGAGGGGAAGGGAACAGACTAATGCTGGATAGAGCCACGTAAATACCAACATGGCTGCTATCTTCTTGGGTGTGTAGATGGCCTGGTATGTCTGCATGGATTTGGTAATGAGTACGTAGCGGTTGATGGCGATGGTGGTAAGATTCATGATGCTGCATCCAAGGGTGATGTAGTATAAAGCAGCTGACACGGAGCATACCATCTCATGCACCGGCCAGCCGTTCATGCTTAACAGCGCCACCGCAGCGAAAGGTGACGTGAGGCACGATATCAGGTCGGCCGTGGCGAGGTTGACGACGAAGGCGTTGGTTCGAGTACGGAGCTTCTTGGACAAGACAACGGCCAGAATCACCATGGTGTTCCCCACCAACCCGAAGACGGCCGCGACGCAGAAGACGCAGCCTAGAAACATTCTCTGAGTTTCATCTTCAAAACGAAAGTTTCTGCCGTCTCCTCTGGTGGTTGTTGTGCCAATCACTGTCATGTCTGATTCGGTTAATTTTTCCTGAAGTCCACTGGGTGTGGTGAAGAATACATTCATTTCTGTAGAGTTCGGAATAGCTTCATCTGAAACAATAGAGGTCTCCATGAGGATTGAGGATTGTATTAAACGTGTGGGTGTTTGGTTTGCGAATCTTGCTCGTAGAGTGGCATCCAACCTATTGGAAGAAAAAAATACCTTAGGTATTATTACAAAATAACCCCTGTTGACAAAATTGGACGACCGCCAACATAAAAGGAATACGTTTGTAAAGCAACGGCTTGTTAATCCGGAGTTCGCAGGTTCAAATTCTGCTCTTTTCAACTTTTCTAACCCAAATTTTGCCTCTTTGTTGTATTATAACTTGATTTATTGAATAACAAGTCGCATCCCCTGAAGGTGACCCCTCTGATGCTGGTTGTATGGCCTTTGGCTGGCACCCCAATTGTTTGTTTAATTACTTCGATCCCTCGAAATGTTACTTCGAGGTAAACGAGATAACATTTCCGTGGGGGAAAAAACTGATTTCAGTGTTTGTTTTACCTTTTCAATATTTGTAGAAACGGATACAAACATGTCTCTATAGTTCAGTTGGTTGAGCAAGAAGTCACTGGTTCGTTTCCCACTCTAGTAATGTTGTCATAGTTCAACCAAAAATAGATTTGTTTTTTTATTCAAAACTTCCTGAATGACAGTACATTCGTGTCTTCCATTAAACACAATTGCCCCTTTTCTTGCCAGTTTCAGAACATGCGTGTCATAAACATTCACAACCCGTTTCAGTTTATGTCCAATTCGAAAAGCTCCATTGGAACCGTTGTTAGTACGAACAACACGAAGTTCCCCTGCATGATTAAGTTACCAATAGTAGAAATTCTTCCTCGGATGGCTGTGGTAGGTATGACCCTATGTTGACCTTTATTTCCGGGTCAACCGGAAGTGGGACCTTATCTCAAGAACTGCACAACCAATGTTCAAGTTCTTTTCAGTTATAGACCCTTTGAGCTCTAAAGATTGAACTTGGATTACCTTGACCCCAAATTGACCTTTACTTCCGGGTCAACCGGAAGTGGGACCATATCTCAAGAACCATGCAACCTATCTTCAGTTTCTTTTCAATTATAGACCCCTTGAACCTTGAAAATTAAAAAGGAACAGCTCTGTGTTTGTTCACAAACACTTGATGTCTAGTTATTATTATTATTCTTTGTTTCCGCCTAAAACCCCATAGCGTTTGTACAGCGTTTTTGTTCAGGCCCCTACTCCTAAAGTATGAGGATAAAATAGTTAAATCATATATCAAATTGAAGCTTAGAACATAAGCTTTACTCTAACAAAAAAGTGTTAAAATTCTTAATTAATTAACCACGTGGTCTTCATTTGAATTTTTAATTTGTAAACTTGATGCAGTCACTTTCATGTTATTGTGAAACATTCTCTTTGGTAATACAACACAGTATGTACCTTAATGAGTTGTTGACTTTTTGAGAGGAGTCTATACTATTTTGTTTCCTACCCGCGTTCTGGACACATTACTCTGTACACGCACAAAGTACGGAGGTTTGGGATTTTCGTAAGAACGTGCGTTAAATTTGTCCTTGTTTTTCTAACCGCGTTCTGGACCAATTACTCTGTGCATGGGTTTCGTTAAAACGAACGTGCGTAATTAGATAGGGGTTTTTGACGACATCGACGTCGTCGTCAAAAACCCCCTTAAGGCATCTAATACTACATTTCAACCCTACTTAATAGTTATAGGCGTTAGCAGTTCATATTTAGTGACAATGGTAGTAAAATCATGAAACGAGAATTATTTCGCCGGATCATAATCCCCTCTGTTGATCCACATGCGAAAAACCCACCATTTTTACATCGTGCCCTTCTAGCCTAGTGGTCATCAGTCGCGACTACACATCTGACATGTGCGAGTTCG
This sequence comes from Asterias rubens, assembly GCF_902459465.1. Lineage (NCBI taxonomy): Eukaryota > Metazoa > Echinodermata > Asteroidea > Forcipulatida > Asteriidae > Asterias > Asterias rubens. The sequence continues at coordinate 9,839,357 of NC_047071.1, read as the reverse complement.
AATCTCCGTCCGAAATCAATATTTTTTTATCCCCCAAAGCTAAAAATATATTTCTTTTTGTAATATTTAAGTTTGATTCTTATCTTTATATCGATAGTGTTGCCTTTTCTTTTTCTCAAATGTTAGCCCAACAAAACCTGTGTGCATGAATGACACGATGATGTTTAAAAACACAGTAAGCGAAAAATGGTGACCATAAGCGCAGAGTTTGGTGGTTAAGAGTTCTGTGAAATCAACTTTTACTAGATCAAACATCAAACCACAGACCCCCAAAAAAATTAAAAATCGTTATTAATTAACCACGTGACCCATATTTGCATATTTAATTGTACAAGGGGACAAAGTTGTTGGAACTTCCTGTTGATGCTGACATCATAAGAACATCAGCATAAGTATTGGAATTGCACTACCTATTGAACCACTTGGAGTGTTCAAGGAGTCCAACACGTCAGTCTAGAGTCCAACTCTGATTGTAAAAAACAATTCAGGCATCATCTTCAATTTAATTTTATGCAACAAGCAAACTTATAAATTTTCTGATTTTATTTCAAAGGGTAACATAAATGGCTGCTAGCGAACGGTTTCCAACAAAAACTTCACGGTGTACGTGCACAATACTCTTTGTCACAACCAACCCATCGGGGTTGTTGTTGCAACCGAGGAAGAAACCAACACTGCAGAAATAAATTTGCACTCAAGCCATAAGAGATTATATTTACAAAATATTACAATTTATTTACAACGCAACTCTTCTGCAATCTGAATTATTTCCAGTGGCCACACCTCAAAAAACAATAAAATCAACTTCCAAAATTCACTCATTCCAAACCTTAAATTGAGTCAACCCGACTCTTAAAGTTGTGAGTTACAGTTACTGGCTTCAAGTAACCTTAACTCGCCAGTAGTTGATTCAAGTTTCTACGCCTTGATCACCTCGATCTCCAACTTCTCAATAATTTCAACAATATATCTCCGGTACTTTGCAAATTCTCAATAATGCAACAATAACTCCAATACTTTGCAACTTCTCAATAATTTCAACAATATATCTCCGGTACTTTGAAATTCTCAATAATTCAACAATAACTCCAATACTTTGCAACTTCTCAATAATTTCAACAATATATCTCCGGTACTTTGAAATTCTCAATATTTCAACAATATCTCCAATACTTTGCAACTTCTCACTAATTTCAACAATATATCTCCGGTACTTTGAAATTCTCAATAATTCAACAATATCTCCAATACTTTGCAACTTCTCAATAATTCCAACAATATATCTCCGGTACTTTGAAATTCTCAATAATTCAACAATATCTCCAATACTTTGCAACTTCTCAATAATTTCAACAATATATCTCCGGTACTTTGAAATTCTCAATAATTCAACAATATCTCCAATACTTTGCAACTTCTCAATAATTCCAACAATATATCTCCGGTACTTTGAAATTCTCAATAATGCAACAATATCTCCAATACTTTGCAACTTCTCAATAATTCCAACAATATATCTCCGGTACTTTGAAATTCTCAATAATGCAACAATATCCCCAATACTTTGCAACTTCTCAATAATTCCAACAATATATCTCCGGTACTTTGAAATTCTCAATAATGCAACAATATCTCCAATACTTTGCAACTTCTCAATAATTCCAACAATATATCTCCGGTACTTTGAAATTCTCAATAATTCAACAATATCTCCAATACTTTGCAACTTCTCAATAATTCCAACAATATCTCCGGTACTTTGAAATTCTCAATAATGCAACAATATCTCCAATACTTTGCAACTTCTCAATAATTCCAACAATATATCTCCGGTACTTTGAAGTCCTCAATAATTCAACAATATCTCCAATACTTTGCAACTTCTCAATAATTCCAACAATATTTAACAAACTGTCTACTCTAAGGCTCACACCACTCCTTAGGCTCGTTAATTCTCCTGAGTCTACAATATCAGAGTTCCTCAATGGTCGTGAGATGTGCACTGTTCATTGGATGTTCATCTGTGCATTCTGTGTTTCCAGCTCTAGAAAACACTGCCATCGGTTAAGTTCCAACTCCACTCTAGTGATGAAAATGTTGGCGTGACGGTCCCATGTGATTTATCATGTCATCAGGGGCGTCCGAGCAGTCACTCCCGGACTTTAAAAGTCGGGTGGATAAGGGCCATCTATAATAATTAAAAATGAACCAAAACTGTACAAGAACAAGGTCGCTAACATTATGGGATGGTATCGGCACGCTTTCCAATAAAACAATGAAAAATTATCAAACTTGCAATTCTCCGCTTTTGGACCAACAATCACTTTAAACAAAAATGCTTTTACAAAATGCTTTATATTGAATGAAAAATACTACTTCAATCCAATGGGTTCCTCCATAAACATAATTAAAAGTAACTTACGATTTGTCGAGCTCAGTCCTCCTCTGTGCCTCACCAGAACTTAACATCTGTGCTGTAGCAACGCAAGCAGAACTCTAAATGCATAGCCCCAACTTCCTACACATCACCCCACTCACTTCAGAACTGGTACTCTGCACATCACTTCACTTTCTCCCATTCATATACACCACCACCACTATCTACACTCAAGCATACCAGTGAAATTCTCAAGACATTCCTGAGAGCCAACACCCCAAGGAAAACAAAGGACCGCCCCTAACAAAAAACCTTTGTGCTTGCATTGCACGTTTTACTGCTGCACAGTAGCACTTGCCCACCTGTCCAAACTATTTACAACATTTCAACACAGTAGCTGTAGCAGCTGCACAGTAGCCAGTAGCGCTTGCCCCAGCAGTTGCACAGTAGCAGCTCGCGTTAGCACTATTTACAACAGCAAATCATGGCCCTATATTTTAGAGTACCACAAAATATACAAAACAACTATTACCCACTGCTTCCATTAGACAACCTGTGACAATTCCCTTCCTCCTTGGGGGAAAAAAAAATTATAGTTAATTTTTTTATGAATATACAAATACTTGGCACTTCAGGGAATATATACAAATACTTAACACTTCAGCGACAGCTCCCTGGTCTTCAACCTTCTCCTGAAATGTAAAGCACAAAGTTAAATAGCGACCTGCAAGTCAAACAAAACCATTGGTTAATACCGAAAAAAAAAAAAATATCCCAGGAACATGCCTAGCATTTTTCGGTTGTTTCACTCAAGATGAAATTCTACTTAGATAGTCTGCACCGACGTTCTCTGTACCCTTAATTGACTGTATTCTAAACCGGTAGGGTTGTAATTGCAGTGCCCATCGCATAATACGGGAATTTGAAGACTTAGCTTGGTTGAGGTATGCAAGTGGTTGATGATCAGTCTGAAGGACAAATTCAATACCGTACAAGTAAGTTTGAAACTTCTGCACTGCCCAGACAATCGCCAAACATTCTCGCTCGATGGTGGAATAAGCACACTCCCGTGGAAGAAGTTTACGGGATGCATAGGCCACTGGGAACTTCTCTCCCCCATGAGTCTGTAACAATACGGCGCCTAGGCCGATATCCGACGCATCTGTCTGAAGAATGAAAGGTTGATTAATATCAGGTAAGTGAAGTACAGGAGCTTTCACAAGGCAAGATTTTAGGGATCTAAAAGCAAATTCTTGACTGTTTTCCCATATGATGTGGTTGGGTTCTCTCTTCTTCGTCTTGTCCGTAAGTGGTGCGGCAATTGCTGAATAGTTGGGGATGAATCTTCTATAATATCCGGTTAAGCCCAGGAACGATCTTAGCTGCTTCTTGGTTTTGGGTCTGGGAGCATCTTGAACCTTGTTGACCTTTTCTGAGAGTGGTTCTAGTAAACCTTGTCCTACCCTGTGACCGAGAAATTCTAACTTGGTGTACCCAATGAGACATTTCGTGGGTCTAGCTGTGAGTCCAGCATCCTTCAATCTTCTGAGCACCTGTTCAAGTACCTTGATGTGCTCTGCCCATGTGCTGGTGTGGATCAAGATATCATCGATGAAGTTTGTGACGTTGGCTACATCTTGAAGGAGAATACGCATCATACGACTGAAAATGGCAGGGGCATTCACAAGGCCAAATGGCATCGTTTTAAACTGAAACAAGCCTTCAGGACTAATGAAACTGGTCTTTTCTTTGGTGGCTTCGCTTAGAGGAATCTGCCAGTACCCCTTACTGAGATCAATCTTGGAAAAATACTTATCTCCTGAAAGTTTACTGAAAATTTCTTCTGCATCTGGCATTGGCTCTGCATCGAACACTGTCACTCGGTTCAACCTTCTGAAATCTATACAAAAGCGTTGCGATCCATCCTTTTTGCTAACTAAGACAATCGGGGATGCATAGGGAGAGTTGGACCTTTCAATGACATCCATATCAAGCATTGCCCTGATTTCTTCGGACACTGTGTTTCGAAGGGCATGTGGTAGAGGGTAAGGCTTCGACCTAACTGGGTCTAATGTTGTTAGTTGAATGTCAAGTTCGGAAAACTTACAACGTCCTGGTAGATCCGTGAGTGCCATCTCATACTTCTTCAACAGACATTTCACCTGACGTTGTTGATCTACTGACAGTTGTGCATCAATCTGCACATCTTTGAGTGACTCTTTTGCTGTTAGAGTTGGTAGCTGCAATGACTCGTCTGCAGGTACTCGCATGTTGGAAAAGTCATCATCATCGTCAATTTCTGGCTCAATGACTGAAGTTGCTGCAACATCTAGAACACCTTCAACCTGACTTAGGAAACAACAAGATTGTACAGAACTAGTTTCAGTTAGACGTTCTACATACTGCTTAAGAAGGTTAATGTGAAAGGTTTTTAGTTTACCATTCAAGTCAATCTTGTAGTCACAACTACCCAATCTTTTGGTTACAGTGAACGGACCTTTCCAATGCATCAACAACTTGTTGTGGTCTGTTGGGAGCAACAACAATACATTGTCTCCTTCTTTGAACTGGCGAGGTCTAGATTTCCTTTCATAGTACTTCTTGTACCGCTGTGATGATTTTCTGAGTTCTTCATGGGCCAATTTACATGTGTCCTCTATACGACTCCTCAGGTCTACAACATATTCATAGGTAGTCTTCACTTCTGGATTTGTGACGTCACCTGACCAAAGTTCTCTGAGAATAGCCATTGGGCCTCTAACAGTTCTGCCATACAATAACTCAAAGGGAGCAAAACCCAAACTTGAATGAGGAGTTTCTCTATAGGCAAACAAAAGTGGGCCTATGTAGCGATCCCAGTCTTTTGGCTTCTCTGAACATAGTCGTTTTAGCATCTGTTTCAATGTCCCATTAAATCTTTCCACTAACCCGTTGCAAGATGGATGGTAGGGGGTCGTCATGAGTTGTCTAAGGGAAAGAAGTCGACTAATCTCCTTCATGAGTCCTGATGTAAATTGGGTACCCTGATCTGTCAGTATTTCCCTAGGTATCCCTACTCTGGTAAATATCTCGACAAGTGCCTCAGCTACTCGATGCGTTTCAATACTTTTGAGGGGAATTGCCTCTGGGTATCGTGTGGCGTAATCTACACAGGTAAGTATGTAACGGTTGCCTCTATCGGTAATGGGTGAAATTGGACCTACAAGGTCTACAGCTACACGTTGGAATGGTTCATCTATCAATGGCATGCGACCAAGAGGGACCCTGGTAGTTTTACCTTTTGCAATAGTTCGTTGACAGATGTCGCAAGATTGGCAATAGCGACGGACGTCGGACTGCACCCCTGGCCAAAAGAAATTCGAAAGAACTTTATCTTCTGTCTTCCTAGAACCTAAATGACCACCTAATATGGATTCATGAGCTAACTTCATTACTGATGTACGATGAGGTTGTGGAACTACCAGTTGAGTAATCAAGTCTCCACCATCTACTCTGGGACTAGAAAACTGTCTATGAATGAGCCCTTTCTTCATAAAGAAATGAGAAGAGTTTTCACCCTTACTGACTGTAGTTACCCCTGAAGCTGCAAATTCTCTTACCCTATGTAAGCTGTGATCATCTTGTTGAGCACGTCTCATTTCGTCGGCTGTGACCTCTGGTAGACTACTTGGAACCTTCAATGCTGGAAGAGGTTTATCTTCTGCTGCCTTTTGTGCTCTTGTCTGAACGGCGTGGATCTCAAGGTGGGTTGCTACTTTCTGCTCTGATGCCTGCCTCTCATCCCTCTCGTCTTCTTTATACCTCCAGTCATCATTCGGTTTGCCAGGTTCACGTGCTTCTGGAATGTTACCTACTATGACCTCATAAATAGGGTTAGTCATGCACAAGGCCTCAACAGTTCCAACATAGTATGGTGAATCAATGAAAATCTTAGCAACTGCTAACTGTTGTACGGTACCGTCAACAAGGACACAATACTTGCTTGCGCCTGTGAGCTGGTTATCTGAGACAAGACTTCTACGAACGACTACTCCTGAGCAACCTGTATCACGAAGAACTGATACACTATTGCTTCCAAGTTTACCCTTGGCTACTGGCATTACTTTTACATCTTCAACTCTGCATGCTGCACTTGTCCAAGGCAGCTTATGCCCGCACTGTAAGGTGACTATACCCTCATTAAAACAACATTGATCAAGATTTCTTTTGTCAACAATATACATACATGCAACCCGTTCAGTTTGGTTAGATGCTGCTCCGGTGTTACCCTGAGTTTGATCATTCTCCTGAGCCGCTGATGCAGAATGAGGTTGTTCATTGGCTGATGACGTCTGCACATAAAAGGAATCATCGTAGTCAACAAGTCCTGCCACTCTGGTCTGTTGAGTGTTCTTAAAACAGTTTCTCGCAAGGTGACCTGTCTTATGACAAAGAAAACATGATCTTTGTTCTCTGTTAGTGAAATTTGCAGTACTTGGCCTACTCAAATGGGGAGGTGGACCTCTTCCGCCTACTTGTCTGTCATTACTGGTTGGTTTACTCACACTGTGGAATTTCTGATTGGGTTGCTGATGTTGTTGATACTGGTATTGGTCTTTCCCTCTATTATCAGCCCTACGATTAAAAGAACCATTAGCTACATCATATCCAAATACTCCTCCTCTAGCTTCACTGTACTGCTCAGCAAGTTCAGCCACCGCCTGTATGGTCTTGGGTTGTCTTTCCTTTAAAAATAAAGATAAGTCAAGGCTACATCCATTAACAAATTGCTCTCGTAACAACAGATCCTTCACGCCATCAAAATCAAGATCTACCTTAGATAATTCAATCCACCTGTGTAAATAATTTTCAAGTCTCACAATGAATTGTTTCGGATTTTCAAATTTGTCCGGTCGGGCAGAACGAAACTTTCTTCTGAAACCCTCCTCTGTCAAATTGTATCTTTTTAACAAAGCATCCTTCAGGCTACTATATTCAGATGACTCATCAATAGACAATCTAGAGTAAACAGCGAGAGCCTTGCCTCTCAAAAGAGCGCTTAGATTCACTGCCCAGTTTGATTTTGGCCAACTTTGCACAGTCGCGTATCGCTCGAATCGCTGCAGGTAGGCATCTAATTCATCCTTTTCATCATCAAAATGCGGCAATTTAGGTGAAAATGACTTGCTACCTGTTTTCTGACCCGACATTTCTTGAGATTTCTGGACCTGTAATTTCAATTGCAACTCGGCAGTTTCTCTCTCTTCACGCTTTATCTCTAACAATTGGGCACGAGCTTCTCTCTCTTCTGCCTGTTTCTCTTTCCGCTCTATTGTCACACGCTCTTGTCCTTCACTCACAAATGTTCTCAAGTCCTCCCCTTCTAAACTCAACTCTTTTCCCAACTTCACTAACCTGTTCAGATCCATTTTGCTTGGATCGCGGCCACGCGCACACGCTGCGAGCTTGACTGTAGTGGCACGGAGAGGAGTGAGCCCGAACAGATCTAGAACAAGAAAACTTATAAGAACTGTTAATAAATGCATTTAACAATCAACAGTAAGGCAGTACAATAACTTAATTCTGCGTCTTCCTTTCTCCTCAATTTAAATATTGTCTTCCCGGACAAGCCCCCAAAATGTCACAACCAACCCATCGGGGTTGTTGTTGCAACCGAGGAAGAAACCAACACTGCAGAAATAAATTTGCACTCAAGCCATTAGAGATTATATTTACAAAATATTACAATTTATTTACAACGCAACTCTTCTGCAATCTGAATTATTTCCAGTGGCCACACCTCAAAAAACAATAAATTCAACTTCCAAAATTCACTCATTCCAAACCTTAAATTGAGTCAACCCGACTCTTAAACTTGTGAGTTACAGTTACTGGCTTCAAGTAACCTTAACTCGCCAGTAGTTGATTCAAGTTTCTACGCCTTGATCACCTCGATCTCCAACTTCTCAATAATTTCAACAATATATCTCCGGTACTTTGCAAATTCTCAATAATGCAACAATATCTCCAATACTTTGCAACTTCTCAATAATTTCAACAATATATCTCCGGTACTTTGAAATTCTCAATAATTCAACAATAACTCCAATACTTTGCAACTTCTCAATAATTTCAACAATATATCTCCGGTACTTTGAAATTCTCAATATTTCAACAATATCTCCAATACTTTGCAACTTCTCACTAATTTCAACAATATATCTCCGGTACTTTGAAATTCTCAATAATTCAACAATATCTCCAATACTTTGCAACTTCTCAATAATTCCAACAATATATCTCCGGTACTTTGAAATTCTCAATATTTCAACAATATCTCCAATACTTTGCAACTTCTCACTAATTTCAACAATATATCTCCGGTACTTTGAAATTCTCAATAATTCAACAATATCTCCAATACTTTGCAACTTCTCAATAATTCCAACAATATATCTCCGGTACTTTGAAATTCTCAATAATTCAACAATATCTCCAATACTTTGCAACTTCTCAATAGTTCCAACAATATATCTCCGGTACTTTGAAGTCCTCAATAATTCAACAATATCTCCAATACTTTGCAACTTCTCAATAATTCCAACAATATTTAACAAACTGTCTACTCTAAGGCTCACACCACTCCTTAGGCTCGTTAATTCTCCTGAGTCTACAATATCAGAGTTCCTCAATGGTCGTGAGAAGTGCACTGTTCATTGGATGTTCATCTGTGCATTCTGTGTTTCCAGCTCTAGAAAACCCTGCCATCGGTTAAGTTCCAACTCCACTCTAGTGATGAAAACGTTGGCGTGACGGTCCCATGTGATTTATCATGTCATCAGGGGCGTCCGAGCAGTCACTCCCGGACTTTAAAAGTCGGGTGGATAAGGGCCATCTATAATAATTAAAAATGAACCAAAACTGTACAAGAACAAGGTCGCTAACATTATGGGATGGTATCGGCACGCTTTCCAATAAAACAATGAAAAATTATCAAACTTGCAATTCTCCGCTTTTGGACCAACAATCACTTTAAACAAAAATGCTTTTACAAAATGCTTTATATTGAATGAAAAATACTACTTCAATCCAATGGGTTCCTCCATAAACATAATTAAACGTAACTTACGATTTGTCGAGCTCAGTCCTCCTCTGTGCCTCACCAGAACTTAACATCTGTGCTGTAGCAACGCAAGCAGAACTCTAAATGCATAGCCCCAACTTCCTACACATCACCCCACTCACTTCAGAACTGGTACTCTGCACATCACTTCACTTTCTCCCATTCATATACACCACCACCACTATCTACACTCAAGCATACCAGTGAAATTCTCAAGACATTCCTGAGAGCCAACACCCCAAGGAAAACAAAGGACCGCCCCTAACAAAAAACCTTTGTGCTTGCATTGCACGTTTTACTGCTGCACAGTAGCACTTGCCCACCTGTCCAAACTATTTACAACATTTCAACACAGTAGCTGTAGCAGCTGCACAGTAGCCAGTAGCGCTTGCCCCAGCAGTTGCACAGTAGCAGCTCGCGTTAGCACTATTTACAACAGCAAATCATGGCCCTTTATTTTAGAGTACCACAAAATATACAAAACAACTATTACCCACTGCTTCCATTAGACAACCTGTGACACTCTTACTGGCATTAAGCATTTACCTCTAGATAATAAATCAAGCATTCAGTTCAAAATGATAAAAGTTTGTTATTGCCACATTATTCAGCGAACCATGAATCATACACAGCTACTATTCACAAGAAAATCTATGTGTGGAGGGTAACAGACAGCACACAATGGAACCGGAGTTTAACAATGACAATACCAAAAGTGCAATCGTCAGCCCTTGAAGTTTATTATACATAAGGCTGATGGTGATCAAAAGGATAAAAGTATGTTATCGCCACATTATTCAGCGAACCATGAATCATACACAGCTACTATTCACAAGAAAATCTATGTGTGGAGGGTAACAGACAGCACACAATGGAACCGGAGTTTAACAATGACAATACAAAAAGTGCAATCGTCAGCCCTTGAAGTTTATTATACATGGGGCTGATGGTGATCAAAAGGATAAAAGTCTGCTGTCGATACAACCGCCCACTTATGTTCAACGTACCATGAATTACGGACCATATGCACAAAATAAAATATTCAAAAGAATATCCATAAAATAGATTTCTCTGGTGTATAAACTGATGTCCCAGCCATGGGATTTTCGTGTGTTTTTGCTGGATTCCTCGCTCTCCTCGTCTCTAATGGATAACAATGGTATATTTTGACATGTTTTTTTTCCCAGCAAGAGTTGTGGGGCCCATTTTCTCCAGTATTTATTTTTATCACACAACTAGTGTTCCCTTTTATGTTTTATTATGATGTTGGGTATTTTGTTTATCTGTTCCATTTAAATATATGGTTAAGTTTTATTTTACGCTAACTGTTTTTGTGTTTGTTCTTCCTGTAATTTTGAATTGTTTTGCCGCTACATAAGATTACACCCACTAAATAGAATTGCTTACATTGCTTTCTTCGTTTGAAAAAAAAGGGGGGGGGGGGGTCCGTACTCGTTAAGGTTTGCTTTTTATGGGCCCCTCCATCCCCTACATGTGATTTGCATTGATTTTTTGTTTTTGTTTTCTATTATTGTACGATTGCATTTGCTTGTAATAAATTATTTAATACCTTCTGTGTAGACTAAGCAAGTCTCGCGCGAATTTAAACTTGCGAGACCATTATGTTCCAAACCTTATGGAGTTTTACGTGGGACATTTTTGTCCGTCCATTATTTTAGTTTAACGTAGTTTATGACCATGAATATTATAAATATTGTTGGAAATGTAATACTAGTTAACAAAACGTATACAAGTAAAATCCTTTCAACAAAAGAAATCCTACTTTAGGGATGTCGACTTCCCGAGATAAATTATCACAGGAAGACGACATCCTAATTTTAGGATGTTGACTTCCCGAGATAAATTATCACAGCAAGACGACATCCTACTTTTGGGATATCGACATTCCGAGATAAATTATCACAGGAAGACGACATTCTTCTTTTAGAATGTCGACTTCCCGAGATAAATTATCACAGGAAGATGACAACTGACGTTTAGGCTGTCGACATACCGAGATAAATTATCACAGCAAGACGACATCCTACTTTTAGGATGTCGACATCCCAAGATAAATTATCACAGGAAGACGACATCCTACTTTTAGGATGTCAACATTCCGAGATCATTTATCACATGATGACGACATTCTTCTTTAATAATGTCGACTGTTTGTAGTTATAAGACTCCTTGGGGGATAGGAGAAAAACTTGGAAAAACCGTGACCTCAATTTGACCTCTACTTCCGGGTCAACAAAAATTGGACGACCACCAACATCAAAGGAATACGTTTGTAAAGCGACGGCTTGTTAATCCGGAGTTCGCAGGTTCAAATTCTGCTCTGTTCGACTTTTCTAACCCAAATTTTTCCCCTGACGGTGATCCCTCTGATGCTGGTTGTATGGCCTTTGGCTGGCACCCCAACTTTTTGTTTAATTACTTCGATCCCTGTAAATGTTACTTCGAGGTAAACGAGATAACATTTCCGTGGGGGGAAAAAACTGATTTCAGTGTTTGTTTTACCTTTTCAATATTTGTAGAAACGGATACAAACATGTCTCTATAGTTCAGTTGGTTGAGCAAGAAGTCACTGGTTCGTTTCCCACTCTAGTAATGTTGTCATAGTTCAACCAAAAATAGATTTGTTTTTTTATTCAAAACTTCCTGAATGACAGTACATTCGTGTCTTCCATTAAACAAAATTGCCCCTTTTCTTGCCAGTTTCAGAACATGCGTGTCATAAACATTCACAACCCGTTTCAGTTTATGTCCAATTCGAAAAGCTCCATTGGAACCGTCGTTAGTACGAACAACACGAAGTTCCCCTGCATGATTAACTTACCAATAGTATAAATTCTTCCTCGGATGGCTGTGAGTTTAAGGTTGCTGCATGGTCTAAGCCGAGATTAACTTCCAATCCGGCTGTACAGTGTGTAAGCTCGCATTTCTGAGAGTCCTTGGCTTCACAACGAGAAAACAACATACATCAAAGTCGAAAAAAATTAAAATAACACTGAAACTTCCTCTTTGTCTTTTCTCTCTATCCGGTTCATTTATGATGTCACCATTGGCCGTTATTCAAAAGCCGGTGACCCACGAACCATTCATACGCTGTGTGTGACGTCACACCACGTACCGAAGCTCTGTACACAGTGTATTGGGTCGATCGTGTGCGTGAATTTTATATCATTGAGTGCGGAATAACATCGGACGCTATATAGGCTGCATTTTTTTCAAAAAAAAAAAACAAAAAAAAAAACAGCGAAAATGTCCGATAGCAGCGAGTTTGGGAAAACCACAGTATAGATGAGGAAAAGGCATTTCCGGGAGGCACTTCAGAGGAAAGTGAGGGCTCTAGCGATGAGGGGAGCTCACCAGAAGTGTTAGGAAGAAAGAGTACGTGGCGTTGCCGTTGATGAGCCATACCGGTTTGAGCCATTTGCGGTACCTGCAGTTAACCAGTCCGGGGACGCTGATCGTCAGGCCGAAGACGATGAGCCAAACCCTGATGATCGACGGCTAAAGACGGACTGGTAAGGCCACAAAATGATTCATGAATTATACTGAATGATGCCTCGTTTGATCAGTTTATTTCTGCTGCCAAATAGTTGAAGGCTATCCTTGACTAAATTAAAACATGAACGAACATGATGGACAAGGTTTATTTGTTACCTCCATTCACGTTACATTGTATAATACATGTATGTGGACAACACATGCACTTAGTCAGTAGAAATGTGAGGGGAGGGGTACTTTTGTCTTGCGTTTTATAACTTATTGGCAAAATTCATACAGTATCAATTTAAGCTGATATTGTAGTTAAGCTATGTTGTTGTTTTTCTCCACCAAGTAGTAACTGCGTGGTGGTTGACACATGTGCATCTACACAAATATCTCACAGCATTCATTACATACATGTACAATGTATGTAACTGTTACTTTGGATTATGATTGCCTTCTGGCATGGGTACAGTTTTAAAGCAATTCAGGTACACACCTACAATATCGACACTTCACCATGCAAACCACAATTGTTTTGTTAATAATTTTGTATGAATTATTTTGTTTTGTTTTACAGAAAATATTGCAATGTTGAATATCAGCAAGTGGTGAGCTTGGGACTATCTTGGCCGTTCAACCGCTGCCACTGACATCATGTTTGATGGCAGCAACACGAAGGACTTTTCCAAACCCTGATGTACAGAACGATTGAAGGATTTTCGTATCCACCAACAGATTAGGCAGCTTTGTTTTGGTTTATTTGTCTTCAGTCGTAACAATTTTCCTAGTTATAATGATCCGGAGGGAGTGACAAATAATTTTATAAGCCATAATAATTTACGTATAAATGTACATGTATATTATTTCATTTTGTGTCTTTCAGAGGGGTGGGTGGTTCAAATTGTTTAATTTAATTTGAACCACCCACCCCTCTGAAAGACACAAAATGTAAATTACTATGGCTTATAAAATTAGGTGTGTGGTTCAAATTGATTAATTCAATTTGAACCACCCACCCCTCTGAAAGACACAAAATGTAAATTACTATGGCTTATAAAATTATGTGTGGTTCAAATTTATTAATTTAGCACTTATGTGCAATAAACTTGTCCCCTGTTGTCATGATTAACATGGTAACAACATTCAACTTGGTGAGCAGAAATAAAAAAAAAAAAAATAAAAAAAAAATAAAAAACCAGAAGCCTACATGTACACTTCCATAATAATGACAACACAAATAATGACAACACAAATAATGACCAAATGTATGTATTTGCAAACAACAATAGTTTATATATAGTGTACATGAAACCGTTTGTTATGAATTGCATATGGGTAGAAAGATGTTGTAAAAGTAGAATACAATGATCTACACAAACATGCCTCGAAATTGCGTGGTTTTCTTTTTACCTCGTCGACTAACACGGTCGGCCATTTTTGGGAGTCAAATTTATGACTCCAATAAATGGCCGATCGTGTTAGTTCGCGCGTAAATGGAAAACTGTGCAATTTTGAGTGATACTTGTGTGGATCATTATATTCTACTTTTAAAACATCTTTCTAACCATATACATTTCATAACAAACTGTTTCAAACGCTTTTTATAGACCAACTCGTCCGATCCAAGGCAATGAGTTCCTTGTAGCTTCCCTGGGTCGACCCCGGTCTGCCCCCTGTGCGTTCGAATATCTTTGACGTCATTCTAGGGGCTCACCCGGGTCAGCCCCCAGTGCCCTGCTTGTGGAGTGGGTCACTTGGGGGTGACCCGAGGTGCATGCCGTTACCACGAGAGGGCGAGTGTGATCGTTCGATTAGCTATTGTCAGGGCTCACCCGAGTGAGCACGACGAGGTCGACCCAGGGAAGCTAGTCGAACGCACCCATAGGAAACAAAACTTCATTCATGTTTTTACGTCGATTGTCGGCATAAGGTTTCGTTTAATGTTTTTTGTTTTGATCGCTTTCACGAAGATCAGCGTCAAACGGTGTTTGGCAATTTGGTAGTGGTTCAGGTAGACGTGTTTGGACAGATCTCCTGGAGAGAAGAGTCGCTTGGGGTGTTCCGGTAAAAGAGATTGAGGGGCGGGGAGGGGGGGGGGGCATATTAGTTATGAAGGAACAACTTCAAAACGTATCATCGACATCACTCATGAGGGTGTTTTACCATAACTGGTTAATATGTTTGTACATGAGACGAAAATCATTGTTTGTGACTTGTTATACCGTCATTGTCTTCAAACTGTTTATAAGTTTAATGTAAATCTTTGGAGTTTGTGTGTTGTGTCCTACAAAAAGTACCCAAATCCTTTTAGAGTATAACACCAAGGAGGAAATGCCACGAAACGTGACTATTGATCGAAGCCGTTTAATGGAACTGCATAGAGAAAAGCTTGTTGTTGCACTCAACGAATAATACAACTCTTATTTTGTTGCATGACCTGACAATGCAATGCAACTGGATCATTTGTTAAAACCCTTTACCGAGTGCCGTCTGCAGAAAATCAAAGAAATTGTAGTTCTCTTTGGAAACAAAAGAGATCCTCAAAGTGCCTGCCACACATCAACGGCACCGACTGGAACACGACCGGATAGCAGGATGGAGAGTTGGATGTGTGAGGGCTGTGTATTGACCTTGATGCCTAGATATAGCAGATTTGTTCACGTTAGGTATTGTGTGTGTGTTTTTTGTTTTTGTCTTTGATCTAATGATGACGTGCCTGTTACCCGAACATGTCGTATTGCCCCGATAATGCGACCACGGGATTCACTCTTCACACAATAGGCCTTCTAGCTCAAACAAAACATGTCCGGAACATGGCTTGACAAAAAGAAGTCTGACGTGTCATTTCAGTTTTGTCTATTGAGGGTGGAGACTTGGATTTAACCATGAAAGATATTCCTTGTATAGGGTGGCCATGTTCAGATGCTTTATGGAACTCGTTCAAGAGATTACACTTAATTGAGGTATAAGGCCTACCTGTACGTCATTATATTCAAGTGGAACAAAATGTTAGGCATTGTTCAGGACTTTTCTGGAGAGAATTTCACCTTCCACGTTCATTGCGGAGAGTCTTCCATACGACTTTTCGCTGAAATCTTATATATGTAAACATAGCATTATTAATGTGGCGCGGTAGTATGTACATTCAAACATGAGGATAATAGCATTTCTTCTATTCTAAACAATATTTCATGTTGACGTTTCTCAGCAGAACTTTCTGCCGAATCATCGTTTTTTCTTCTTTTTCTTGAATGAGAAATGTGTGTTTATAGGCCTATACATTTTCTTTTTGCAATAATACGTTTTGAAAAAAAGGGAATGTATAATAAAGGAGAACATTGAAACCAGTTCTTTCATAAGTAGTGTTTACGAATCGGTTTAAAAATAATGTTTTATTCCCTCAAACCGTATTAGGCAATGTCAGATCTCTTTCATCAGATCAATAACACAAAAAGTGTGTTGAACATTTTATTTTAGGATACGAAGCACGTTTATTAAAAGTTCCGTTAGGAAATAAAGTAGAACAAACTAAAATCAAATCTAACGATTTTGAGGGCTGGTTCACCTGAACTTTAATCGATATGTTTTTCCGTTTATTAAATTTGACACACATTCTGGGTAACTGACCCATAAATGGGTCCAGCCCGTTCGGGACCAGGATCCGGGTCGCAAGTCTCACTGAATTGTTTTAGAGTGCACGTATCATATAGCTTAAAACGTTAATGCCTGTTTGTGATAATTGTTTTTATTTAAAATACCCTTCTTTTGGGGGTTTTATGCGAATTGAGTTAAAAAGCTGATACATCGTTGAGAGTTTTATCAATAATAGAAATATCAACTTTTAGAGTCATTGATAAGAGGGTTTCTGAATGCGATTTTCTTCTTGTACTATATTCATTGCACCCTTCGTAAAGCATTATATTCTTTAAAGTTGCATAACAAACTATTGGTAAAGATACTTAGGATGAATTACAATATTGTGCGTTTGCTTTTTTTAAAGGGAGCCTTTTAGAAAACTTACGCGTATAAACGTGAGCTGATTGTGAACTGATTGTGTGCCTGTTGTATATGTCGCAGTATAGAATTAGACTGTAATAGATTAATGGGTCGCTACATTCTGCCGGTCTTATGTGCAACCAAACAGGTTCGTCTTTTCCTATACTTGATATGATTGTAATCTGATTTAAGTTTGAAATCATAAAAAAAGGTTCCATGCCTTCCAGTCGCTCCTTTTTGAATGGATACATAATTTTAGATGCGTCTGCAATGAGCGCAATGAAACAAATTCAAGAGCTGAACATAACACAAAGAGAGCGAAATTGCCACGGTCTTTTAGTGTGTTATTTCATGTGGGTAGCATTAATAAAAAATAAAAAATAATCGGATGATAGTGTTGCAATCCCATGTTTTAAGTGCTGCTTAAAGGATTTAATAGAACATGGACACTGCTTATTAGGCCAGAATAAGTTAATCTTTTCTTCAAAAGACACTGCTTTATTAAGCCAGAATAAGAGAACCTTTTATTCACGGGATGTAACAAAATCTCGCTGTAGAATGTCACATTTGCTTCCAATAAAATGGAATGAACCAAAAGTCACCATCACATGGAGTATTCTATTTTGAAATTCGACCTCGCCGTATACGCGTCTTGATGTAATTAACGGTCACACAGACTGGCGCAGAGTGGTTTCTTCCCTACCTTTCATCCATGCGGACCCCGGGTACAATCCAGTGACGACGCTTTGCATATAAGTGGATTGGTTTTTCAGTCCCTAATTGATCACTTGGGTTTTCTGTGGTTTTGCAACCACATCTAAACAAAAATTCTTACCACATTCTCTACCCGAGATTATTTAGGCCTCCGGCTCAAACGAACACTTCTAGTTATTCTAAATAAAACATGTTACATTTCTTAGCGACCGTTTTGATATTGACAAGCTTCAGGGGGCCTGATCTTGTCAACGCAAAAAACAAGTCGGCCCTACACATCGGTGGACTGCTGCCGTTGTCGCCCAAGGATGGGTGGAGTCGCTCCAATGGGTACCCAGCGCTCCTTGGTGCTGAGCGTGCTATTGCTGATATCAACAGCAGAAGTGATGTGTTACCAGACTATGAACTCGTCCTACATATGGAAGACACTGAGGTAAGCCTGTTTTATTGATGTCACAATCACAAAGAGAACACAAAAAGCTGGTTGAAAACTTGAAGATTGTAAGATCATTCAACTAACTTTGGTAATAACAAGATTGCTCAAAAACTGTTGTGAAAAAAACTACAACTTACAATAATGAATAAGAAACAGTTACATATGGTAGCCCTAATAATGAAAAGAGAACGCTCTTTGATTATAAATTACCAATTCTTGAAAACACAATTTATGTCTATATGACTGTTACACACAAAGAAATTGTATTATATTTGTCATGTTGTTTTATTGCGTTGAAGCTAACCCTAAAGTTATCTCAGGACCCTTTTGCTCTTAACAATAGAAACGACGTAATATAAAAATTAAAACAAACAACAACGGTTAAAATTTGTTTAAGTAATTTCGTTCAAGTTGATATTTAAGTAAGGTGCTGAAGCCGCAGAGATACTACCAGCTTTGTCGTATTTTTTGTTTGTCATAAACTCATCTTGGGCAACAAATGGCGCACTGTGTTCAA
Source organism: Asterias rubens (assembly GCF_902459465.1). NCBI lineage: Eukaryota > Metazoa > Echinodermata > Asteroidea > Forcipulatida > Asteriidae > Asterias > Asterias rubens. The sequence goes on along the minus strand of NC_047071.1, from coordinate 9,820,714 downwards.
CTTCTGCAGTATTATTTTTGTTTTAATGTATACACCCCATTTTAACGAGCGTAATATGGTGTCACTAAAGGGACACAACTCAACTTTTAACGAGCGTAACATGGTGGCATTAAAGGGACATAACACAACTTTTAACGAGCGTAATATGGTGGCATTAAAGGGACATAACACAACTTTTAACGAGCGTAACATGGTGGCACTAAAGGGACATAACACAACTTTTAACGAGCGTAATATGGTGGCATTAAAGGGACATAACACAACTTTTAACGAGCGTAACATGGTGGCATTAAAGGGACATAACACAACTTTTAACGAGCGTAATATGGTGGCATTAAAGGGACATAACACAACTTTTAACGGGCGTAACATGGTGGCATTAAAGGGACATAACACAACTTTTAACGAGCGTAATATGGTGGCATTAAAGGGACATAACACAACTTTTAACGAGCGTAAGATGGTGGCACTAAAGGGACATAACACAACTTTCAACGAGCGTAATATGGTGGCATTAAAGGGATATAACACAACTTTCAACGAGCGTAACATGGTGGCACTAAAGGGACATAACAACTTTTAACGAGCGTAACATGGTGGCACTAAAGGGACATAACACAACTTTTAACGAGCGTAATATGGTGGCACTAAAGGGACATAACACAACTTTCAACGAGCGTAATATGGTGGCATTAAAGGGCAAAACACAACTTTCAACGAGCGTAACATGGTGGCATTAAAGGGACATAACACAACTTTTAACGAGCGTAACATGGTGGCATTAAAGGGACATAACACAACTTTTAACGAGCATAATATGGTGGCATTAAAGGGACATAACACAACTTTTAACGAGCGTAACATGGTGGCACTAAAGGGACATAACACAACTTTCAACGAGCGTAATATGGTGGCATTAAAGGGACATAACACAACTTTTAACGAGCGTAACATGGTGGCATTAAAGGGACATAACACAACTTTCAACGAGCGTAATATGGTGGCATTAAAGGGACATAACACAACTTTCAACGAGCGTAATATAGTGGCACTAAAGGGACATAACACAACTTTTAACGAGCGTAATATGGTGGCATTAAAGGGACATAACACAACTTTTAACGAGCGTAACATGGTGGCATTAAAGGGACATAACACAACTTTTAACGAGCGTAACATGGTGGCACTAAAGGGACATAACACAACTTTCAACGAGCGTAATATGGTGGCACTAAAGGGACATAACACAATTATTAACGAGCGTAACATGGTGGCACTAATGGGACATAACACAACTTTCAACGAGCGTAACATGGTGGCACTAAAGGGACATAACAACTTTTAACGAGCGTAACATGGTGGCACTAAAGGGACATAACACAACTTTTAACGAGCGTAATATGGTGGCACTAAAGGGACATAACACAACTTTCAACGAGCGTAATATGGTGGCATTAAAGGGACATAACACAACTTTCAACGAGCGTAACATGGTGGCATTAAAGGGACATAACACAACTTTCAACGAGCGTAACATGGTGGCACTAAAGGGATCATAACACAACTTTCAACGAGCGTAATATGGTGGCATTAAAGGGACATAACACAACTTTCAACGAGCGTAACATGGTGGCATTAAAGGGACATAACACAACTTTTAACGAGCGTAACATGGTGGCATTAAAGGGACATAACACAACTTTTAACGAGCGTAACATGGTGGCTATACAGGGACACAACACAACTTTTAACGAGCATAATATGGTGGCACTAATGGGTGGGACATAACACAACTTTTAACGAGCGTAATATGGTGTCACTAAAGGGACACAACTCAACTTTTAACGAGCGTAACATGGTGGCATTAAAGGGACATTACACAACTTTTAACGAGCGTAACATGGTGGCATTAAAGGGACATAACACAACTTTTAACGAGCGTAACATGGTGGCATTAAAGGGACATAACACAACTTTTAACGAGCGTAATATGGTGGCTATAAAGGGACATAACACAACTTTTAACGAGCGTAACATGGTGGCATTAAAGGGACATAACACAACTTTCAACAAGCGTAACATGGTGGCATTAAAGGGACATAACACAACTTTTAACGAGCGTAACATGGTGGCATTAAAGGGACATAACACAACTTTTAACGAGCGTAACATGGTGGCATTAAAGGGACATAACACAACTTTTAACGAGCGTAACATGGTGGCATTAAAGGGACATTACACAACTTTTAACGAGCGTAATATGGTGGCATTAAAGGGACACAACACAACTTTTAACGAGCGTAACATGGTGGCATTAAAGGGACATAACACAACTTTTAACGAGCGTAACATGGTGGCATTAAAGGGACATAACACAACTTTTAACGAGCGTAACATGGTGGCATTAAAGGGACATAACACAACTTTTAACGAGCGTAACATGGTGGCATTAAAGGGACATAACACAACTTTTAACGAGCGTAACATGGTGGCATTAAAGGGACATAACACAACTTTTAACGAGCGTAACATGGTGGCATTACAGGGACATAACACAACTTTTAACGAGCGTAATATGGTGGCACTAAAGGGACTTTGCAACGTGCGCATACCTGACGAGAGATGTCTTGAAATTATTTACAAACATGTGCCCAATATGTAATGTCATGAAGATTATTGCAAATAAGTGCTAATATATACGTATGCGATGTCTTTAAAATTATTGCAAGTTTGTGCTCATACGTATGTGCGATTAAACATAAGTGCGCATACGTATGCAATTTTATGGAATGAATATCAAGTAAGTGCGCAACGTATGCAATGTCATGAAATTAATCGCACATAAGTGCGCATACGTATGCGTTGTCATGAAATAAATAGATAGATAGATAGATAGCCTAGCCCTATATATGATTCTTTCTCTGTACACAGATACAGAGTCCTAACTATTTTAAGGCCCGTTTCTGGGGCGGAAAATATTCAAAGCTTCATAACTCAAATCTTAACTGCAACAAACCACTTATTTCAACAGATTCACATTCCATGGCGGCATACATTTTTCTGCGATGGGTTTTGGTCGTCATATTTTTTTTATATTTTCACAAATCCGTAATTTTCGTGAAATATTGCAGCTCCCAACGTTAAAAAATTCCCGTTTTGATCGATTCTCACAGTGTTGTCTGCTGCCGTGCGTTCGCGTATATTCGCGTGCAAGAAGACGTAAGATGCAAGACGCGCTTAATTCTTGGTCACTCCGTATCCATAGATACAGAGTTATTCTATTCCATATCTATGACCGTATCTTGTCTGCACAGCGTTAACACGCAAACGCAACGCAAGATATGCGCCTCGTGCGTCTTGCGTACGCACTGCAGACATGATGGACCATAGATATAGAATTAAAATAACTAGATCGGCCGCGCGTACACACGCGCCATTGCCTGTGTAGAAACAGTTTTGGTTCGCCATGGACGCGGTAAAATGTCACGTGCTGACGGCAACGCGCAGAATAAAAATAATTGACAATGCCAGTTTCGTGTGACTAACAAGTAGGGTACATATTAAACGATCGTCTTAACATTGACTTAACATGTTTGTGCGTAGCTACAATGCAGTTCAAATTAACAAATTAACCAGTCAAGTTTTTTAATTCAATTAATTCAGTTCCATTCAGACACACATTTTATTTCCATACTTCTGTGAAAGGGTCGACAAGATGAAGCTGGAGTTAAGCAATGAAGACCTAAGCAGGATAAATGTAATGATAAGAGTATGTGACTGTTTTGATAAGTAGAACCTTGTAAAAAAAAGACACACAGACAAACACAGAAAACACAAACAGACAGACAGACACGCAAACAAAAGAACAGACGAACATAATACATGACAGCTGAAACAAGATAGATTAGAGACGCTTCAACGAACTCGTCATTATCGAAAGATATGAAATTCCCAATAAAGAACGGCACAAAATATTGATAAAAAAGAACAGTTTAAAACAATAATAAAGATAAACAAAATGAAATTAAATGATGAAAAAATAATTAAATAATTAAATAAAAAAAAAAAAAATAAATAAATAAATAAATGATTGAATAATGATCGATGTTGCTACTGAGTTCTAAAGTAACCTGTACAATTCAGAGAATTTATCAAAAACCCATTTAGATGAAATTGTGTCGAACATTGAAGCTTAAGCAATTCCTGAAGGTATCCTTGAAGATTCGGAAAACAACAAAATCCCCGAAGAAGAGATAAAACATGCTCTCTTTCAAATGAACGAAAACAAAAGTCTATGTAAAAACGGCCTCACGGTAGAATTTTACCAAATGTTTTGGTATATAATGACATCTTGGAATTATACAATGATTATTTTTAAGCAATTCTATGAGGTCCGCTCTGGTCAAACTTAAAAGAAGTTGAGGACCCGTCATGATTTAAAGACAGGACACTATTGGTAATTGTCACCAGTCATCTCACTTGGTGTATCTAAACATATGGATAAAATAACAAAGCTGTGAAAATTTGAGCTCAATTGGTCGTCGAAGTTGCGGGATATGAATGAAATAAAAAATACCCTTGTCACACGAAGTTGTGCGCTTTCAGATGCTTGATTTCGAGACCTCAAATTCTAAACTTGAGGTCTCGAAATCAAATTCGTGGAAAGTTACTTCTTTTTCGAAAACTACGTCACTTCAGAAAGAACCGTTTCTCAAACGGTTTTATACTATCAACCTCTCCCCATTACTCCTTACCAAGTGAGGTTTCATGCTAAACATTATTTTGAGTAATTACCAATAGTGTCCACTGCCTTTAAACAACTGGCGTCCTAATAGTCTTTTAAATGTTGTTATGGACGGTTTGGCCTCCTCAGCCATCCCGCTCAAGAAATCGAACTTATCAATTAAACACAACTTAAACGTTCTTCTTCTTGAAAACGTAGACACACAACAGGGTGTTTTATTTAAACACAACTCAAATGAAATACTAGAAAATATACTTGATAAATAATATACGAATAATGCACCGTCGTCTCGGTGGCGTACCTGAAGGATACAGACCACGAGTCGACGTTGGGTGTGCCTTAAATACTTAACTATTACATAACATCCACCATGGGGGCATGAACTAAACATAAATGTGGGCCGGGGTGAACGTCATCACATACGCCCCGTGTACATTTTCACGCGTTACCTTTCGAACGTGAAATTTTTACCGCGTCCATGGCGAACCAAAACTTGTTCTACACAGTCAGTGGCGCGTATGTACGCGCAGCAGATCTAGCTAGTTATTATAATTCTATATCTATGGATGGACTGCAGACTTTGAGAATAGGATCATAAACTGGAATTCTTTAACTTTTGGGAGCTGCATTATTAAACGAAAATTACGGATTTGTGACGAATATATGACGACCAAAACCCACCGCGAAAAAATATATGCTGCCATGGAATGTGAATCTGTTGAAATTGGTGCTTTCTTGCAGGTAAGATTTGGGTTATGAAGCTGTGAAAATTTTCAGCCCCAGAAATGGACCCTGATATCCAGGACATCACTGTAGTACAATACAAAAGTGTAAGGCCGCCAGGGCTAGATAGATAGATAGATAAAATGGTTTGTTAAAAAACTGTCCTCGCAGCACAAAGGCTGAATTACAACAATTTTACATAAATTTTAAAATTGAAATTAAATAGGAGGCAAATTGGTAATAAAAATGGAAAAATATGTGGAATAGTTAAGCCACTCCCCTAAATTTACACATTGAAAATCGCAACAATTTTGCACATTCGTATGCAATGTTCTGAAAATAGTCCAAATGTGTACGCATAATATGCTAATAGGCTTGCTACGTTGTGTATTTCAGTCACATACCGCTTGGCTGATAACAGTAAATGGACAGGCCCCTTTTCGGAAATCTTCACCAATTTGCACTAATGAACTTGGGTACCAAGCACAGGTGCACAAAAGTCACAGCGTGTGCAGACAAATGCATTGTCATTAAACAGATTCGCCAATAAGTGCGCAGAGATATGCAATGTCGTGACATTTTGAATTTGCAAATAATTTTACGACATTGCAAACATATGCGCACATTTGTGACAAAAATGCACGACATTGCAAAGTGTTTGTGCAAACATCTGAGTATATAGATTCACGACATCATCAAGACAATAGTATTTGTAATTTTGTTCATGACATTGCATAATGTTTGCGCACACTATTTGCAATCTATTTCTGCACGGCATTGCGTACGTCAATGCAAATGTTTGCGAATAAATTCACGACATCGCAAACGTCTCCACACACGTTGAGAATATATTCGCTGATCGCTTACGTTTGCGCACATTTGCTTCACATTTCCTGACATTGAATTATCTGAAAACATTGCGATAAATTTCATGACATGGCATCCGTACGTACGTGAACATAATTATCCCCAATAAACTCCACGACATTTCATACGTTTGCGCACAAATTTGCGAGATTCCATGTCCCTTCGGGGCCACCACACATATAATTAGAGCCATTCTGAAAATTCACTGTCTACTGAAATACAGGGAGATTTACCCGTTGGGTTGGACCGACTGTACGTTGAGCTCCTCGGCAAGCCCCCAACCAAAGTAGCAATACTCGGACCTCTGTTATCTAAAATTGCTGAGACAGTGGCGCAGGTAATTGGCCGATGGAGTATTGTCGAGGTAGGTGTTAAGGATTCATCTACTCCTAATTTTGATTTTTGTTTTTAGTGAAACAAAATATGATTTTATTAAATAAATAAACATGGAGTCCCTAAAAAGGCTACATTTTATGAATCAATTGACGAAATACTCCACGATTCCTGCATCCAATGGTATGACGCGTATATTTTGTTGTTTTAAAATTAGACAGGATACGACTTATCATGAAGCACTAGCGTGCATCTGATCAACGTCTTAAATGGCGATTTTAATCAACTAATTCTCACACATTTCTTTCCTTATCGGGAAAATATTAAAACACAATGTTTGGTAAAAAGAAAGACAACTGTTATGGAGTCCCAAAGATACCAGTTGATATACGAGAACATTCATTGGATTAAATTGTGCCTGGATTAAATACTTTTAAAAGTTCCCTGCCTTCAATGGGCGTCATAACAATGCAACACCAACATTTATTACAGACACAGGGCAACGACAGAGATATGTCGATGATTACAGGTAACTAATTCAAAAATAAATTGGATTATTGAAACTTAGTAACAGAGCAGATGGAAATGGAGACAGCATGGTAGGGAAAGCAGATAAGAAATACTTTTATACTTTTCCCTTTTAAACATGCAACCACAGGTCGATATCACACACATTGCACATCACACACTCTCAAATATGCATCCCTGTGAAGACATCTTTTGTTTTTTCCATTGTCCCTGTACAGAATTTGTACACACAATTTCTTGTGGAGCACCCCGGTCTTTAGAATAACCCAACACGGAGTTCTTTATTTCCCCCTTTTTGTTTTGTCCTTGGACTCCAGAAGGTAATACATTATGAGAGCACACACACACACACACCCACCCGCACCCAGATCAACATTTAAGACCGACAGTTGAGACCAGACAAAGATGGATTAAAACAACCACAAGTATAAGATGATATGGAAAGGTTTGCGGTAACACCATTGAATGACTATCTCTAATGAGTAGGGGTGGTTCTGAAAAGAACCGTTGGTTTAACTCGACGTTTCGATGAAAATTGCTAACTAATAAATTAACTTAATGACTTGACAAATATTTATCCAGAAGGTATTGTTGTAAATTTTTTGTTTACAAGGCACTTCCTTTTGTTTAAATTTGTTTGACAATGATAAATTCTTCATAACCAGATTACCCCCGGTGGATCCAGCACTGTTCTCTCCAATCGAGATAGATATCCACACATCTACCGTACCCTCACCTCGGCATCATTATTTGGCTCAGCTCAAGCCGCAATCATCAGCCAGTTCGGCTGGACTAGGATTGCTACCCTCAACGAAGCAGTAGAACCACATAAGGGGGTAAATTCTTTGACTTTTTATATAATCGTCGTCATACCGGAAAACGAGTAAAGACGAAGCGCGGGAAAATACAGTGTTGGGGTTAAAAGAGGTAATCTGTTCGCATGGACTTGTAGTCCTTTCGAATTGTGAGATAATCCGTTGGCACGACGTAGTAATCCATTCGAAAATAATCTTAACGTAATAATCCGATCGCGCTGTTTTTTTTAGTAATCAACTCAAATGACTTTGCAAAGTCTTGCCCATGCGATCAACCATTTGGAGAGACTAATGGTTGATCTCCTTGTGCCCTCTATTAGAGTTGGTTATTTTTGATTCCAATACATTTAGTTCAATGTTGCCATAAAGTTACATTTGTGTACATCATTAAAGTTAATATACATGATAATGATAAAATAAAGGCAAACCACAGATGTAGTAAAGACAATAACAATTTACACCGAAGTTGAGTAAATATTGACAAACAGGACAACATCCAGGCATAGGGTTAAGCAAGGTTTTTCTTCCCGTACCTACGGACAGTAAAAAACGAACAAACAAACAAACACACCAAAAGACTATCACAACACTGACTTACATAAAAAACATGTAAATGTATGGGTACAAAGACAAAACATCATCCGGAAAATATATCATAACTTTTCATTCTTAACTAAGAATTAAAGACTGTGCTTTCAATTTTTTTTCTTCAAAATTTGACAAAGTAGGTGCAGATTTTCATGAATCGCTGAGACTTTTCCAATAATATATATGTAGTACCACGTTGGACAAGACTATTTCTATTAGTCTTACCACGTCACTTAACGTGCGAACGGATTACTGAACGGATCATATAAACGTACGTGCGAACGGACTACTCACGCCTGCCAACTGATAACTAAACTGAAGGAACTGAAAGCTTACTGAAAGCCATACACTAATTGCAAAACCGTTCAAAAAGATTACTAAATCTTGCAGACGGATAAGCACGTTTTCCTTTTCTCGGGCTTCCTATAAAGATTCTAAAGTAGCAGTCGTTTACAAACGTTCAATTATCAAACACAACTGAAATCCTGTAATTTCACTGTTTTGAGGGGTGTGGGAATCGTTTAACAAATTCAAATCAAATTGGCTATTAAATACCCGTCCCTGAAAGGATATACTACTACTGTAATGGCAATCGGGCCTACTTGTATTAAACTATATTGTTTCTCTCTTCAATATTCAGAGGATTAAGCAACTCCATGATGACTCTGCAATGGGTAATTTTTCTATAGTAAGCTCAGAGACATTCATCACTGATCCGGAAGATGCCCTGAAACGGTTGAAGGTATAGTTTCGAACATTGAGATTTTTTTTAAAACAAGGTTTACATAAAATTCTTTATCTGTTTTAGTTGCTGAGGTTTATACTTTCACAGTAAACATTTGAAAAAGAATGTTACATTGCTGTGCGTCTTATAGGTTCCGTGATCGTTAATCATGTAACAAACGCACTTTGTGATACGGGGTGCCAAATAATATAGTGCGCCAGCTGTAGTTTGCATCAGGACAGATGGTTATAAAACCGGCTAAGCAGTTATTTTATAAAAGATAGTCACTGTGAATTAATTTCTTAGCTGATAATCTTTTTGAAAATTTCCCGCAGGATATAGATGTGAGAATCATAGCAACCAGTTTCTACGAAGGGAGTGTTCGGGAAGTATTCTGCACTGTGAGTTTTTAGAACTCTTATACTTTACTTATTGGTGCTGTTGTTAAGGAAATATGTCAAATTTTTCAAAGCATAGTCCGTCTTTTACAGATTCACGTGCGTCATAACGATTTTTGTTTCGTACAACACGTCGTATATTGTTCTAAAAAAATCCACACAGCTCCCAATTTTATTGACAAGAATACAAGAGGAAGAAGAAGAAGTAGATAACGTGTTACAGGCTTTCCATTTGGATTTCGTTTTTTTTGTAACTACGCCAGACTGTTTGTGTAAGGCACTTAATAATTAACAAAATATTAGTGGAATCTTATAATTATAGCACTCACATCCGTCACTCAATGACGCTCCAGTCGCTTTGACATACAGTACTTTCCTGAAAGGTATGTGATACTAAGTTGGAATGATAAGATCCCCTTTTGCATGGCACCATGTAGTGGTTTACAAGGTGCTGTTGCGCAATATGCTGCCAACCAAACCAGGAACACCGGGGCGAACCCCTTTGAAGTGTACTGGGTTCTTTTACGTGCGTTACACAAAACACGGTACCAACGGTTTTACGTCCCATCTGAAAGACGAAGCAATGGTTAAGTGTCTTGCTTGATGACACAAGTGTCACGACTTGGACTCGAACCCACACTGTGCTTATCAGAAGCACCATAGTTTAAATTTGGTGCTCTTGAAAACGCTCGACCACGACACTTCCACTTGTTTCGTTGCCGAGCCTCATTTTAATGTCTAGTTCTAAATACTTACTTCCATCGTATTTTTATTTTGCTCCTCACAGGCTTATAAATTGGGGATGTACGGTCCGGATTACGTTTGGATGATATTGGGTACTTACAAGGACGGTTGGCAATATGTCGAAGACGAGATGATCTCTTGCACAACTGAGGAACTCTTGACCGCGACTGAGGGGTACTTAGCGATTACATTCAGTTTCTATGGACAAGAGAAAGATGTGGGGCGAAGTGGACAGGTTCGTTTTTATCACTGTTGATTCCATTCATTTACTCTAGCATATTTCCCTGCAGTTCATTCATTATGCCTCAACTAGACAAAAACGAAAGCAACACGGGTTCCGGTCTTATCGACACCTTACAACCTCGGAACCCACAAACCCAGCACCCACAAACTCGGCACCTAGCAAACTCGGCACCTAGCAAACTCATAGCACCCACAAACTCGGCACCTAGCAAACTCGCCAGATACATGTACAAATACGAACTCGGCACCTGCCGAAAACGGCCAATTATTACAATTGTTTTTTTAAGTGTCAGAAGCAGCACACATTAGATGCAATAGCACAGCAAAAGCAGTAACAATAACTACAAGACAGTAAAAGCTATGCAGCAGCAACAACACTGGCAGTGACAGCCACAGCTAGCAGCAGCAACATCAACAGCAGCTTCAAACAAACAGAACAACGCTATCAACAACAAAGCAACGACCACCACAGCGACAGCGGCAACAGAACCACCAACAACAAAACAACAGTAAAGCCCGGTGTGGCGGTTTCAACTTTCCGCCGTGTTCAGTTTTCCGAATGACCAAATACGGTAACATTACGTCATGCGATGCCCAAGCGAAAGTGGTCCATTTTTAGTGCCGTGGGTCATCCGTGTTACTCTCCGGTAGCTGTCATGGCGGCGTCCACGAGTACAACGAGCGGCGAACGCGTGGTTCGTATGAGAGAATTTGGTGTGAAGACCAAGCAAAGTATCCTGTATTTAACCAGTGGTACCTATACCTATAGGAGCGTCAGAGAATCAGAATATTTTTTTATTATTATTCTGGTTTAGTTTGTTTATTTATTACCGTTTTTTATTTTAGTTATTTAGTTATTTATTTATTTTTATTTCACTGAACTACAGTACTCACCAGAGTACTCGCGGCGGTATTTTTGTCTGGCTACGTCACCCGGAAAACTGAACACGCCGGAAAGCTAAAACCGTTCGAACAACGTGCTGAAATGTCCGGCTACGTCACCCGGAAAACTTAACACGGTGGAAGACTGAAACCGCCACACCGGTTCATACATCGTACGAATGCGAAGCAAATTTATACGTCACAGGGCTGTTTTCGCAGCGTTGATGGGCACACAAGTCAATTGTTGCAACTTTTGTGAAGTCCAATTTTTGTGGCGCATTTGCATTCGCAGGAAGTATGCACGGTGCTTAGCCACTTCAACAAAACAAATAAACCATATTGTGGCCGATACTAGTCTACATACTTCAATGAGAGGCATATAGATACTATAGATACATAATACAGTTTGCAGGGACATCGTACGATATATACTTGCATTCACAATACATACAAAATAGCAGAGTGTAGTTGCTCTGGATATCACTATGTCCTGTATTCCACTGGTATTACTTTCAGACACCAGCAGAATTCCGGAAAGATATGTCCGCCCAACTTGGTTACAACATCGCCGTGAACGATCCAACTTACGCAGCCAATAGTTACGATGCAGTATGGGCATTAGCACTGGCCTTTGATAAGGCGGAACCATTGCTTTCAAAGAGTCTGGATTCATACGAGTATCATGACGAGGAATACGCCAATGTAGTCGGCCAGTGTATTTTAAACCAGACGTTTGCTGGAATGTCAGTAAGTTTGTCCCCTTCCTACTTTTGCACTATACTGACATTGAGCCGTTTTAATGCATGACCGAAACAACCTATTATGTTAACGAAATAACATTTCGAGGGAACGAAATGATATTTTGTTGTAGCGAAATGGAATTTTGAGGTAACGAAGTATAGGTTTTCTCGGTCAATTTCGGCAAATGAGCAGCCAATTTCATTTTCATGCGTTCGAATTAAAGCTGTTTTGCCTCTGCAGTTGTTACTGCGTTTTAAATTCAGAATTCGGCCATTCAATTTCGGTTTGAGTGGAGTCGAATTCCTTTAGCACCCTGTTAAACTTAGCGTATCGTCATTCTTTTTCGTGACACACACGCCTCAAAAAGCGTCTGCAAATTTGAATGCTGCATTGATGAATTGTTCAATTGAATGATTATTTTGTTCAATCAAATGACGCAACATTACATTTTGATAAATCATAAATTGAAATTGAATGACTCTTTTCAGTAGCATCCGATTCCGCGCGAAATGAAATAGCTTGGTGGTTAAATTGGCTGCTCATCTGCCGAAGTTGGCCGAGAAAACCTTTATTATTACAATGGATCGAAATAATTGTGATTTCTTTCGTACTTTTTGAATGTTTACCTGTACCTCATATGGGCTCCGTACGATCGTCTCACCAAATGAAGTGCGCCCTCTATACGCTTTTAGTGGTCCGCTTACATAAACAATATCGACCGTGCTAGATCTTATAAAGTAAAAGATTCGAACTTCCTCTAGCTAGCTGGTATTCACGGTAGTTTAGTGGTAAGCAGTTGGGGACACTCGACATGGTTTTATTCATACACCGATTGATCTAAAGCACTAAAGATTTGTCTAAAACTTGTACTTTCCTGAGTCCTGTGAAAAAAAAACCCGGCAAAAATACTGATGTGAGTCGAACCAAACACATTTGCCATTCTAAAGCACATGTCTTGCAGCAGCGGTGGTGTATGTGTTTTACCAAATAGTATGCTTGACTGTCCTAAGGAGTCGGAATTGTGACTATGTATAACAATGTTGGTTTATGATTGGGTTACATCAAATGGCGAGTTGCCAAGGGAAACTTATATTGAACTATTATAGTCTCATAGTACGACAATAAAGCGGCAACTTATTAAATATAACCGTCCTTACAGAATAGTTACAGAATAGTTTGATTGTGGAACACGTTAGATTGTGAGAGTTAATGCTAACGTTGGTGGAACAACCAAATAATCAATACCATTAGACGATCACGCTAATTGTTGAGCCAACATTGATCCAACTTTGGTTTAACAATGATATAGTATCAAAAATGTGTGGGTGGGGCCTAGAAGTGTGAGATTTTTCTTTGATAATATAACAATTTGGTTTAAGTTGGTTATCCGAGGGAAGTTTCAGTACTTTTATGTTTAATTCGAATGTAAAAAAAATATGTACAACAAAAGTCCAAACAATTAAGCATTTGTAATTTAAACATTTGAATTAATATTTAAACAGTTTTAGGAGTAAGCCATGACTGGAAAATCTAGGGATCCTGGTCTACATATATACAAGACATGCAGTGTATAAAGATGCATTGGCCTAGATAGGTTGTAGTGAGTGTATTTATGTATTGCGTTATGAATCGTGTAAATAACCAGAAACGTGTAAATTATATAACTGAGAACAGACACGGATGATAATTAATTGAACTAACTAATTAAAGGACCATTTTTTTTAGAACTACATTGTGATTTCCACGTTGTTTCTACATCAGCATTTCTACGTTATTTAAACTTGCAAATCCAATCATTATTCAACATTATTTTAACGTCGACACTTGACGTTGAAACAACATTGAACCAACATAGTGATTTGTTATGTTGTTTCTACGTCAGAATTTCTACGTTATTTCAATTTGCAAATCCAACCGTTGTTCAACGTTATTACAACGTAGAAACTTAACGCTGAATTAAGATATAAATAATGACCTTTTAAAGAACGTAGCGGTTTTCTATGTTGTTTCTACCTCAGAGTTCCACGTTATTTCAATTTGCAAATCCAATCATTATTGAACGTTACTCCAACGTCGGCATGAGACGTTGTTTTTGAACGTTAATTCAACGTATTTTTCCGCTGGGTTTGTTCTTTTAGACCGATCCGACGCGCACCGGGCGCACAAGTGTTGAGCACCGTGCGCCATTGCTGCGGTGTACATGTGCCTAGTTTTTTGCACAAAGACATGAGGAAATCATGTTAATTTTCACTCTTTATGGAAATTAAATGTTTTCCTCAACGACTTACACAATTTCCTTGCCAGGACATCATGATATACTAATGAAGATCACTCACCACAAATATTTGCAACTAAATAGAAACCCAATCATCTTGACAACGATGATTGTCTTAGGTGAGTTAGGGGAAAACGTAAACTGCATAAAAGTCGCTAAAATGCGTTACATTTTGTCAGAATTTCAGAATTTTACTTTGTGCTTATAATTAAACAAAAACATTCAAGAATGTAGTATATCGTTATATCATGTAGCCATGTCAGGGAAATTGCATAGATTGTCGAGGAAGACATTCAATTTCCATAAAAAGTGAAAAGGAAAACGATTTTATCATGTCTTTGTGCACAAAACTTGGCTCAAAGACACCGCAGCAGTGGCGCGCAGCACCCATGGCGGCGCCCAGCACTTGTGCGACTGGATTGGTCTATAGAATATTTGTATTTTATGGTTTTTGTTCAGTCTTTGAGCAGATACACTGAAACGATTCATAAAATATAATTATTCTCATTAATCTTTACTTTGTCTTCAAAGGGGTATGTGAGTTTTCATGAAACTGGATACAGAATTGGTAATCTGCTGATAGAACAGAACATTGGTAAGTTAATGTGCAAACGTTCCTCAATGATGCCTCATAAAGTAAAGTTCATCACTCTGTATTTTTTATTTTTAATAAAAGTCATAGGAAACCTCTAAACAAGGGTTTCTGCATAAGAAACACCGGGGTTAACCCATTTACTCTTCCACGATAAGTGTTTGCTGTTCTTACTTGCGGACGTATTTGCGCCTCCTAATGCATCTAATGCATATTCTATACGTGGGAGGGGATAGGCATCAAAAGCAGTTCGATTTTGGAGTTGGCGATAGTCTATACAGATCCGTAGTGACCCATACTTCTTATGCCAACCGATGACCCTATACCTATGCCGTACCCTAAAATTGATTTTAAAACCGTCAAATACATCAGCTATTTAAAATACTTGCTCATGATATCTTACGGCATGGCGTGTTCCTTTTTATCATACAGTATTCTTTATTCAAAAAATAAAACGTTTGAAATAATGAAAATTTTCGAATTTGTAAGCAAGCCGAAGTAATATTGAAACACGTAACTGATCACGTGAATTCGATTTATTTTTGAACTTCAAAGCGGGCACAGAAACTCACATTGGCACGTTTGACACTGCTGCAATTGAGATCACGTGGTCTATCCCTACCGAAGATATTTGGTACTACAGTGGTAAGTGCTTTTGTTTATCGTTGTACAATAAATTGATGAATGCTATAATTGTAAATATGGATGGTGCTCTATCGTTTTGGGATAATACACTGAGATAATTGTTGGATCAATAAACATGTTTAGTAGCGTTACTTGTAAATACATACACAATCAGCCACTATTTAGATTCATGAAACTACACACAGCCTTCGTCTTGTACTTGGATATTTCTGCTGTGTTTCAACTGAATCAAGTCTATTTAGGCTCAGCAGTCATTTTACAAAGTTTTCATTTCATAACCGAGCCACAAGATTATACTATACTTGGATGTTATAGTTACAGAAAAGGAATAACAGTCTTGTGTGTTTGCATACTCTTATGCTATTTGTTGTCGTCATCCCTATAGATGGAAAACCCCCACATGATTCCGACATTACAGTTGTTATCTTTGACCTGCAAGCCACGCCCCTTCCCACCATGATTGTAATGTCTGTGTTAGCTGTCCTTGGAATGGTTCTTGCTGTTTTGTTCCTCGGGTTCAACATCTGGAAACGTAAACACAAGTTAGCATCTTTGGTTTGTCTTTTTTGCAATTATATATTTTACTAAATGCAGCAAAGTCTAAAACTAATATTAAGCTTTGTGGTCACACAAAAATTGCACACTCAGTTTATTATTGTGTTTAGTTGTTATTACATTTTTTTATAAGAGCCTATATTCAGCCAATGAACAATAAAGTGATACGAAGTGCCCCTTACATTCTGTCTTGTTGAAGGTAACCCTGATGATTATTTCCATATTTTCAAACTTCGGACCCAACCTCTGGTGTTGACAGCAGCGGAGTGCGGGTTCGAATCCATGTCAAGCCGCTTGTGTTGTGCCCTTAAGCAAGGCACTTTAGCTCCTCCGTAGAAAGTTGAAGAGGTACTACATTCGGCTTACCAGCCAGATTTTTAAAATTATTTTCCTTTGTGTGCATGTCGCCAGACACACAAGGCCTGAAGGCCACTTCAAGGTGTAGGCTACAATCAACTATTTTTCCAGGGGCCGTAAAGCCACTGTTACGATCCAAATTCCTAAAGGCCAGAGACTTCGAAAAATAACCCCGCCCTAAAGAAATAAGGGTAACAAAAGTAGTCAAACAGACCAGCATAATATGAAACAGCAAGTATGTTCAATTAAATTAAATATAAACCATTACGTAAACAAAAATAAGGCAATACAAAAAGGCAGTTAACCAGTTGTGACATGAATTGAATATAAAATATAAACGGGGGGCGAGCAGCCCAGGCAAAATAGGGTTGAAGACCCAACAGCCTATGATATACCTCGACTCTCTCGGAGAGAGCTGAAGACCAGTGTTCGCCTATTCTGATGAAAATGTCCCCGTAGATTGTTGTACTTCCAAGGTACGCGATGTGATGAAACCCGGTGTGGAAAAATGGTCGGCCCCCTCGGTGCTCTCTGCTTTCGTACCGTCGTTGCTTCACGCAACCGGTACAACAAAGTCCGACGACCGCAGCTCGGGGAGGAAAAGAAAACTCACACAGTACCCAAGTCACGAGTCTGTGTGTCGTAAAGTTCGACGCTCTCGGGAAGTCACAGCTCCGCTTCGTCGACGTGCAAACTCCCCGTCATTGAAGAGCCACCGCAGCTTACTGCATGGTTTCGGCAGCGACGAACTTTACTGGAGGCTTCACGGATTGATCCGTGCAGGAACGGCGAAACTAACACATGTCGAACATCACAGTTCGGCAATTAAAAATGCCGCTCCAACGTGGGCATACTCAGAGGGAATTCTCTGCCCACTCAACTCTGCTACTCTGCAGACCTCCGCCCCGAAACTGAAGAAATAAGAATGTGAGGGACGAGGATGGCCGCAATCCTTCCTTATGTAGTGAATCCTGAATTCTCAGCATTCTCCAAACTCTGCGAATTCCAATATTCTGTTCATGTCTGCAAAACAGGTGTTTGTGTGGCGTACGAAGAAAAGTTCCAACCGATTAACGAGTTTAACACACGCGTGACTGCTCACCCAAACTTAAAGTATGTGTGCTCGCCCCTCTAAGGAAATCTATAACATTCTACACGTATAGTATTAAATACTTCAATAAAGAAACATTACTCCATTGTTACTTTAATCCCAACGCTTATTTACAAAACCGGACATTTTACTCTGGACCATTTACTCTGGACCATGACAGCCACCTACTCCTGGGGCTAAAACGGGGTTACCCCCCCCCCTTTAGAGTTCATATGGATTTATGCTATGGTATCATCCATCAGAAACTTGTCCGATACAACAGAAAGCTATAGCACTACCTCCACAATTTAAGATGAATAGTTGATGATGCCTATCCTGACGTACTGTAAAGACACTTATCCTGATTTCGTCCAAGTCAGTATGTGGCATTGGCCCCTGGCGACAGTTGATTTGGGCTGATATCCAAAACTAGTTAGGTGTAGCCCTCATCTTGAAGTGGTGGTCCGGCCTTGCCTCTCTCTTTCTCTCTCTCAAAAAAAAAAAAATAAAAATGAAAAGAAGCAACCCACCCCCCCCCCCCCCGCAAAAGAAGATACAAAAATATTCGGATTCAAATTAACATATATGTTAGATAAACATTAACTCATGTTTATTTGTTTTCTCTGACTACACTTTTTTATTTTTTTTATCACAGACAAGTCAAGATGTCAAGTCCACAAGTGAATAATCTAATAGCTTGTGGCTTTATATTTGCATACCTCAGTGTGGTGCTCCTAGGCATTGACAACTCTATGGTGGGTAAGGACACGTTGGTATCAATTTGTGTGGTGAGTTAACCAACCAACATTATTACACTCCAGTAAATACCGATATATGAAAACAAGTACATTGAAGTACACCGGGGCTGAACATTTCATAAAGTTTCAAAGTTTCATGGGCTTGACAGTACTTTTTTGTAACGATTTGCATTACAACATTGATGTTGTACTCTGTTAACATGAAGTATGGAAATAAATATAAGTTTGAATGAAATGAATGACTGAACCTACGTACACGAACTAGTAAAAATAGTGTTCGCGATCACGAACTGACTCGAAGGTTCCAGTTAGCATTGTATTGCACGCACACCAAAAGTGTTAAAAACAAAAACGAAATACTTTTTTACGAATAGCGCATTTGGAATAATGCCACTGTTTTAGCACGAACAATAGCACTTACCTTCGTTACTTTATTGCTTATTAAAGGCAGTGGACACTATTGGTTATTACTCAAAATAATTATTAGCATAAAACCTTTCTTGATTACGAGTAACGGGGAGAGGTTGGTAGTACAAAACATTGTGAGAAACAGCTCCCTCTGAAATGACGTAGTTTTCGAGAAAGAAGTAATTTTCCACGAATTTGATTTCGAGACCTCAGATTTAGAATTTTAGGTCTCGAAATCAAGCATCTGAAAGCTCAAAACTGATTGAGCTCAAATTTTCACAGGTTAGTTATTTTATGCATTATGTTGAGATACACCAACTGTGAAGACTACTCTTTGACAATTACCAATTACCAATAGTGTCTTTAAGTCAGAGCACAAAACATCAAAAAACATTATTTTGTATTTTTGTTTGTTCCAAGCACGTAGTTTCTACAGCAAGAAAACAAGTAAAAACACTGTGAAACTACGAAGCATGTAGGAGACTGAACAAAATAATGTACGCTCGAAGTGTTGTTGGGGTGACAAAATATTTACGTGAATTTTCGCGATAAAGGGCAGAAATCGTAAACATTAAGGTGAACATACAATTTTCGACGTTCCTTTTAAGGCTACATAATTATTACACTATCTACCTAGAAGAACCTCACACGTAGGTTTGTGTTTCCCTGTAAGTTGATTGATTCGTGTTTCCTATTAACAAACTTTCTGTGCCAGTTTCGTACTTGGATCATCTCACTGGGTTTTACATTATCCTTTGGCGGGATGTTCACCAAGATGTGGCGTGTGTATAGCATCGTCATCGCTAACAAGACTAAGAGAAAGGTATACATGTTAAAATAAATGGACACTATTGGTAATTGCTCAAAATAATTGTTAGCATAAAAACTTACAATACTTCAGCTGAAGCCTTTTTTATTATGCACCAGAAAGCACACACAATATTGCAACAAGGGTGTTTTTTTTTCTTTCCATTATTCTATTGGAAAATCGATGACCAATTGAGCCCCAATTGTCACAGGTTTGTTATTTTGTGCATATGTTGGAATACAACACGTGAACAGACTTCCAAGCAAGAATAATGACAATTGGTGCATTTAATTCCACATCACTTCCAGTAGTAAACTGCATTGGGGTGAAGTTATGGTTAACTCATAAAACAAATAACCGCAATGGTACCCCGTGTTTTATTTTTTCTTAGGTAATAAAAGATCGACAACTGTTTGCTGTCATCGCTGTGCTACTTTTTGTTGACTTAGCAATCCTCATCCCATGGCAGGTAGCTAATCCAATGCGTACTGAAGACAGACGAGAACCAGTTGTGCAGGTAAAATAAACAGTTATAGTGACTTGTTGGTGACTGTAATATTATATAGTTTATTTCAGTCGGTCATTCTTAAAGACTATATTAAACATTAGCAGTAACATCAACGGCAGTTCTTGCAGCAACGGCATCAGCAGCTACATCAACGACAACACGTCTATCCGCATACGATCAGATTCCCCCGAAATATCATTTCTTTAAATCTAATTGTTAAATAGACGGAAATAAATAATACATTTCGTGTGAGAGAAACAATTTTCGAGAGAACGAAATGATTTCGAGGGAACCAAGTAGTATTTCGAAATTTGTTCACAATTTCAATAATTGTTCACCTGTCCCTGAAGGGGTTCTGTAGTTTTAGGTTTTACGATATACAAAAAGTGCTTATACATATTTTTTTTGTTCTTGTTTGTTTGTTTGTTTCGTTGGTGTTTTTCCTCCAGACGGAAGAACATCTTTCCAAAAATGAAAAGCACGTCTTGCTTTACGTCAACTGTACGTCCGAAAACAGCACTGTTTGGACCACGGCTATACTCATCTACAAGACATTTATTGTGGTATTTGGTGCATTTCTTGCTTGGTCTACAAGGTAATTTTGGTAGTTTGTAGGTTTATATCACGCTTTAACATACAATTATGCAAGGTATGTTGAACTACGTTTGAACTATGACTGAGATCTACTCTTTTTACATAGCACCATGTAAATGTAATAATTGACAAGGCACTTTTACGCAAAATGCTGCCAATCCAGCTAGGAACACCGGGCGAACAACTTCTCTTGTCGATAGGTACACTGGATTATTTTACATGCGTTACACAACAAACGGGACCAACGGCTTTATGTCCCATCTGAAGGACGAAGCAACGGTCACGACATGCCGTCCAAATCACTTACGTTTATTTTGTTATAATCTAATTATATCTCGGGCAAAAATATAAATTTGGCCTTTTTGGCAATATTTGCAGATCCCTGAGAAGATTTCAGAGAAAAGGTCTTGTTGTTTTTCTCTCGGGGTAGTTATCGAAGTATAAAATGGAAGTGTTAGATATTAGGGAATGACGTTAAATGATTCGGGTTCCTTTTTGTAACACAAAACGCAATGTCCACAGACTTACATTAAACCAACACCGTTTGAAGATAGAAAGTGTACTTTAAAATATTCCTTGCTGAGGTGCTGTCGTTTTTGAGAAAATAAGTAAAACAATGTCATGAAAATACGTTTTTCCATGCTAAAATAATTTTCGTCTCATGATCACTGAGACGAAAATTATTTTCGAGACATTGTTTTACTCATGTATCAAAAACTACATCACCTCAGAAAATGATGTTTTTAGGGAAGCTTGTTTTCTATCTTCATTATCTTAAAACTGTGTAAACTTAATTTAAATCTGTGGACATAATGTTTTTGTCCTACAAAAAAGTACCCAGACCCTTTATACCGAAGCGGATGTCATCGCCTTCTACCCAAATAGAAACAACGACAAACCTTAGTTGGGGCAACAAACTCTTTAATGGATATTACAAAAAAAATGGTTTCATACTTGTATTAACCGTTTTCAGAAACATCAACGTGCCTGGTCTGAATGACAGTTATTACGTAGGGCTGTCAATCTACAACACCGTCATCTGCTGTGTCGTTGCTGTGCCGTTATCGTTCCTTACAGTGTCATCCATCGGCGTGACCTTTGCCCTCGTGTCCGTTTTTCTGCTTTTCTGCATAACAGCTTCACTCTGTATGCTGTTCTTTCCAAAGGTAAGAACATACCATTTACCAAATATTAGACTTGATCGTACTGTTATTTTGAGATGCATAAAGTTGTTTCAAAGGTATCCAAAACAAGTACACATAAGTCATGACGAAGTGTTCGCATGAAGCCCGGTTCATACTAATTGCGAATGCGAATGCGATCTGAATTTTGACGCCATAGGGTTGTTTCCGCAGCTAATGTTTCACAGGAACTGAACAGGAGGTATGAGCTGGGCTTAAGTACAATGCACATTAATTTGACTCGTGAAAAATATCACAAGATTGATCGCATACGCATTTGAATTGTGCGATGTACCTTCAGGGCTACCATAATTTCATATAATGCAACTATGTACTACACTAAACTATAGTTATATGGATTGTTAGTACTGGTGTGGGCGTTATAATCAAAGAGTCATTAGTTAAAGTAGGCCTTGGCGACTCAATTTTAATTCTCGAGATGCAATTGGTTCACCGGACGGGTAGTCGCGACTCGACTAGTCGCACTAGTCGCTCAGGCCTAACGGAAACTTGCATCAGGTAACGCCCACAACCTCTATCCCTAGGTCATTGCCGTGTATCGCCCGAATGAAGTAGCGGGAACAACTGGAACGGGGATAATGATTGGTACAGCATCAGCTCCGAGTGGTAAATTCAAAGTGACACCATCTGAGAATGAGGCTGCAGATGCTGTGAAATAGTCAGCGTTGCTTAAAGGCAGTGGACACTATTGGTAATGACTCAAAATAAATATTTAGCATAAAACCTTACTTGGTAACGAGTAATGGGGAGAGGTTGATAGTATAAAACATTGAAAGAACTCTGAAGTAATGTAGTTTTCGAGAAAGAAGCAATTTTCCACGAATTTGATTTCGAGACCTCAGATTTAGAATTTGAGGTCTCGAAATCTAACATCTGAAAGCGCACAACTTTGTGTGACAAGGGTGTCATTTTCTTTCATTATTATCTCGCAACTTCAACGACCAAATGAGCTCAAGTTTTTACAGGTTTTATATTTTATGCATATGTTGAGATACACCACCGTTGAAGACTAGTCTTTGACAATTACCAATAGTGTCCAGCGTCTTTAAAGGAACATAACACAATTGGTAAGAAAAACTCTTTGAATATCACGATCTACATTAAACTGACAAGGTCTAAATTTCTAAAATCTAAGGTCTAAAATGTCATATTTGATGGAAATAAATAAAATCAATTTCCCGTTTTGAGTTTATCGCTCATTGAGCGTTTTATTCATTGTGTTAATCAACTT
Source organism: Asterias rubens (assembly GCF_902459465.1). Classification (NCBI taxonomy): domain Eukaryota; kingdom Metazoa; phylum Echinodermata; class Asteroidea; order Forcipulatida; family Asteriidae; genus Asterias; species Asterias rubens. The sequence goes on along the minus strand of NC_047071.1, from coordinate 9,797,361 downwards.
CATGCAATGTGTAATGTTTTTAAACTACTTTCTCGTGACCCAGGATGGCCGATCGATCTCATACATGCCGATCGATCTCAAACATCTACCGATTTGTATGTTTTTATATACTATATGGTGGTTAACATAAAGTGCTACCACTGCCAACAACTATTATGTGAGGAAGAAAACATTGTTGTAATTGGTTTCTTTAATTGGTTTTGGTTCGACAACGACACTGAGGCAAAAATAGGGGGGCATCCCTCTGTTTCCTTGCCAATGTATTAGAACTTCACATGTACATTCTACTTCAACCTAAAGTTGTCTTTTAGATTGCGTTTGTTGTAGTTGTTATTACATCAACAACTGAAGCTCCAAAAGCTCATCACGACTGGATTGTAGTGCCATTTTTCCTGAGAAACGGCGATGCAATAACCTTCAATGTTTGCTTCTAAAAGCCAATTACTTATCTAAAGCTAAGGCCATCTATCCTATTCATTATATATATGTATTTATGAGTCATAATAGAGTCATGCTCTATTGAAGAATTTGAACAGTTACAAGATACCATACTATGTAACGTCAAACAATTAAGGTCCACCCTAATGGACACACAGAACAAGAAACGTATGAATGTCCAGGCTAACCATAATAAACACACCCATAGACGTTTCCACAGTAAGAGAGCCACCATTGCTCCTCCTACTGTTAGGTCGCCAGAGACCAATACTGTAGTTAACCTGTCTGACATGGTCCTTACTGACCCACAGGTTAAACTCCTCTCAAGGGGTCTTAAGTTTTGCCCCACACCCAGAGAGCCTAACCAACTTCTTTTCCAACAGGACATGGCCCAATTCAATCGTAGGTTACGCCTACGTGAATACTTTCATGTAGAGCCCTCCATGGATGACGAGTCATCTGTGGAGACCCAACCTATTCCCCGCAACCGCTTCAGGGAAAAGAGTACTTGGGTACCCCCTAAGAACCGATATGTGTCTCTAGAGACATACATCAATTCGGTTAACTCCGAGGTTCTTAAGGCCCCCCAGTACCCCTACTCCCAATAACCTCCCCCAAGATGAGCGGCACGCCCTTACACAACTCCGCCAATCACCAGACATAGTGATTGAACGGGCTGACAAGGGGTCCGCAGTTGTAGTCATGAACACACATGACTACATTGCTGAGGGCCTTAGACAGCTCAGTAACACTGATCATTACATTGAATGTGCTTCTGATCCCACTGAATCTTTCTCCCAAGATATCAGTGACACCCTGGTTAGGATTTATCACGCCAATGGTATTGAGAAAGACACATTTAACTATCTCCTCCCACATGACCCCCGTACAGCAAGGTTCTACCTTCTACCTAAGATACACAAGCCCAATAACCCGGGGAGACCTATTGTATCTGGGAATGGTAGCCCCACAGAGCGCATTTCTGAGTTTGTCGATAGCTTCCTCAAACCCTTAGTCTGCCGTATTTCTTCCTTCATCAAGGATACCAAAGACTTTCTCCACGAACTATATTAGGTCAAGCACCAAATACCTGACTGTGCTATTTTGGTTACTTTTGATGTTTCATCACTGTATACTAACATACCCCATCATGAAGGCATGAGTGCATGTGTCTCTGCCCTCAATGCTAGTAATCAGTCCCGCCCCTCAGTGAGTCATATTAAGGAACTCATGAGCCACATTCTAATGAAGAATAATTTAACATTTTCTGACAGGCATTTTCTACAGGTACAGGGTACTGCCATGGGTACCAAAATGGCACCCTCATATGCTAACCTATTCATGTCTCAGCTGGAGGACAGACTCCTGTCCTCCACCCCCCACCGACCACTAGTTTGGTAGAGATTTATTGATGATATTTTCTCCATCTGGTGTGGTGACCAAGACAGCTTGGATGAGTTTATTGACCATATCGACTCATTTCACCCCACCATAAAGTTCACTACCGAACAATCTCTCACCAGTGTGAACTTTCTAGATGTGACAATAACCAAGTCTCCTAATGGCCTTGTCAGATGTTTACAGTAAACCCACCGACACCCACCAGTACCTTCTCTCCAATAGCTGTCAGCCTAGTCACTGTAAGAAGGCAATTGCTTACAGTCAGGCCTTACGTATCAGGCGTATAATGTTCCACAGATACCCTGTACAATAGGCGCTCATCAGAGCTAAGGAAACACCTTGTATCTAGGGGACACAGCGAACATAGGGTCCAACTTGCTATCAACAGGGCTCTCAAAGTACCTCGTCATACTCTGTTGACTAACACGGGAGCTAAAAAAGCTCCTACCAATAGAGTTGCTTTGGTCACCACCTTCCACCCCAAACTACCCAAACTTCCCTCAATTCTCAATAATAACATGCCTATACTTCACTCCTCCAGCAGGTTACACTCAGCAATCCCTGAGGTTCCCATGGTTGCATTCCGCCGCCCTTGGTGACATACTAGTCAGGGCCAAACTTCTCCTAGGTACAGTCCAAACACAACTCCCGAAAGATATCACAAATGTACCCGTTCCAAATGCAAAACGTGTCTGCACATTAAGCCCTCACTTAAGGTGAAGAGTCATACCACTGGCTCTTCATACAACATCAAGACCGACTCTGAATGCAGCACGTCTAATGTAGTCTATAACATATCACGTTAGAGATGTGGGCTACAATATGTGGGAGAGACTAAGACCAAACTTAGTCTTCGCTTTGCGAATCATGTCTCTTCCATAAAGACTAAGAAACCGTACCCAGTCTCTATCCACTTCAACAGCCCCAATCATAGTGTCGTTGATGTTGAACTTCTGGTGATTGAAGCTTGCAATGGTGATGACACACACCGCAAGAGTAGAGGATCACACTGGATCCACCAACTCAAGACAGTCAAACCCTTTGGACTCAACATAAACACTGGTGTTAAATAACTTCTCATTACCCTCCACTTCCCTTCTGCCTAAGAACTTATTGATGTATATATTCTGTACATAAAGTATAAATTAATCTAGTTTAAAGTTGTTTTTATTAATTCATCACTGTAACTATCTGATGTAAGTACCCCCCCCCCCTTTTTTCCACAGGTCCCTCGTACCTATTTTTAAAATCATCATACCTTTGATCTTGCTATTCTTATTAATTTACCATTGTTAGTTGCATCATGATGCAACTTGCTCTCTCATCCTACCCTTTCATGTCTCCCTGCATTGTTGTCGAACAAAATTGTCTCTGAAATAGAAACTTTGATTGGCTGTTATTTTCCCGCTTCTTTCTGGATCCCTTCCTTAATCCCTTTCCCCCTCTCTTTTTCTATAAATGGATATGTATTTGTTTGTACTTGTTTTATGCCTCTGAAGAAGGTCCGGATTGGATCGAAAGCTAAGGCCATCTACACTATTCATTATATATATATATATTTATGATTCTCTAATCACGTCGTAAATGAACCGCACTGCATAAGGGATACTAGCTAGACATGGTATTTACTCTCGGATTGTTTCTTACTGTCTGCGAAAAAAAAATAGTGTGAAAATATTGTTTTCGTGTTCTTATGAGTGATTTCTTTGGTGTGATGATTGACTGTAAAAATTGACAATCATATAAGGAGCATTAAACTTTATTGTTGTTTTGCTTTACAGCGTTTGAACACTCTCTGTAGTACGCCCTCATGTGCTCAAACACGGAATGGATAATTAGTCAAGTGTATCGTAGATAATTACCCACGTTCGTCTTGGAAAAAAAAACTGCCACACACCGGGGTCGACACAGGGAAGCTAAACGAACGCACCCTCTATGTGAAATGAGGGTAGGTCAAAGGTGAATATACACGCCGGTCTCGAGGCAGGTCTCTGGCGTTCAGGCTAAGTGTATCGAATGTCTTTTTGAGTAATGGAGTGTGCTCACGCACAACATAAAGGAGGAAATTAAATCTTGAAGCTCCTTCTCTTCCTTCCTGCATGGTTATATACTCTCTCCCGTCATGTGTGCCTACCGCGGTCTTGCGAAAGCACGCTATTGTGTATGGGTGGGGGGAGTAGGGTGACGCGTGCTTCTGAATGTATCCATATCTGCAGACAAGAACGATGTCACAATGGGTGCGTTCGTTAAGCTTCCCTGGGTCGACCCCGGTCTGCCCCGGTGCGTTCGAATAGCTTTGACGTCATTCCAGGGGCTCATCCGGGTCAGCCCCCAGTGCCCTGCTTGTGGAGTGGGTCCTTGGGGGTGACCCGAGGTGCATGTCGTTACCACGAGAGGGCGAGTGTGATCGTTCGACTAGCTATTGTCAGGGCTCACCCGAGTGAGCACGACGGGGTCGACCCAGGGAAGCTATATGAACACACCTATAGAAAACCAATTTCACTCATGTTTTACGTCGATTGTCGGCATAAGTTTTCGTTTGATGTGTTTTGTCTTGATCGCGTTCACAAGGACTGGCGTCAAACGGTGGTTTGTAATTTGGTAGTGGTTTAGGTAGGCGTGTTCGGACAGATCTCCCGGAGAGAAGAGTCGCTTGGGGGTGTTCCGGTAGTTGAGATTGAGGGGCGGGGGGGGGGGGGGTGGCATATTAGTTATGAAGGAACAGCTTCAAAACGTATCATCGACATCACTCATGAGGGTATTTTACCATAACTGGTTAATATGTTCGTACATGAAACGAAATTTATTAATTGTAGCTTGTTATACCGTCATTGTATTCAAACTGTGTAAGTTTAATGTAAATCTTTGAAACTTGTGTGTTGTGTCCTACAAGTGTTGTAGTGCATCGTGTGAAGCGTTTTAAATTTCGTAAATTCTTGTACTGCGCCTCATCAGGTTTGCTTGGCTGACAATTTGAACGACTATTACGTAAGCAATGACTGTTCTCAACTTAACAGATCAGCTTGCCACTATTCGGGTCAGTTGGGTCTTGGGCGTGGTGCCGTCAATATCTATCGGCTCTCGTGGTTTAATTTATTTCAGTAGCAATGTACCTCTGTTATTTTATAATAAAGTATTCTATACCATATATTTATGGTGTCGCTCTCCAGTTTGTTGATGTCTGTTGAAAATCACTAAAAATCAAAACATAATACAAGTACCCAAATAATTTAAGAGTATAACAGCAAGGAGGACAATCCACGAAACGTGACTATTGGTCGAAGCCGTTTAATGGAACTGCATAGCGAAAAGCTTAATGTTGCACTCAACGAATAAGAAAACTCTTAATTTTGTGTATGACCTGACAGTGCAATGCAACGGGATCATTTGATAAAAGCTTTTACCGAGTGCCGTCTGCAGAAAATCAAAGAAATTGTAGTTCTCTTTGGAAACAAAAGAGATCCTCAAAGTGCCTGCCACACATCAACGGCACCGTCTGGAACACGAACGGATAGCAGGATGGAGAGTTGGATGTGTGAGGGCTGTGTATTGACATTGATGCCTATTTATAGCAGATTTGCTTACGTTAGGTATTGTGTATGTTTTTTTGTCTTTGATCTTATGATCACTGTGCCTTTTACCAGCAAATTATAGTATATTGCCCCGATAATGCGACCACGGGATTCACTCTTCACACAATAGGCCTTCTAGCTCAAACAAAACATTTCCTGAACAGGGCTTGACAAAAAGAAGTCTAACCTGTCATTTGAGTTTTGTCTATTGAGGGGTAAAGACTTGAATTTAACAAATCCATGAAGATATTCCTTGTATAGGGTGGCTATGTTCAGATGCTTTACAAAACTCCAGCATCCGGCACTAATAAGTGCCCTCGCTCAAGAAAGCACACTTGATTGAGGTAAGACCTACCCGTACGTCATCATATTCAAGTCCTTTAGATCTTTACAATAAATAAATAAAGGTCTGATTAAAGATTGCAATTTCAAAGTAATATTCGAAGCAAAAGAAAATGTTAGGCATAGTTCAGTACTTAACCTCTCTGGAGAGAATTTCACCTTCCACGTTCATTGCGGAGAGTCTTTCATACGACTTTTAGCTGAAATCTTATATATGTAAACATAGCATATTATAATAATTTGGGGGCTAATCATCCTTACTTGCAGCTAAGAGCTGAATTGCGAAGGACGCGGCTACAACGTGTTCGAGAAGCAGGCATGCAAGGGCGCATTCAGCTGCCAGCCACATCAACCCATTGTAACCACGGCGCACAGCCAAGATCGAAAGTGTTTGATTTTTTTCCTGAGGGAGGAAACCCGGATAGTCTGGAAAACCCTCGTGGCACAGCAGAGAACCAACGCATAACTCAACTCACAAATACCCCGACCGGGAATCGAACCGGGGTCACCATTCAAACATGAGAATGATAGCATTTCTTCTATTCTAAACAATATTTCATGTTGACGTTTCTCAGCAGAACTTTCTGCCGAATCAACGTTTTTTTTCCCTTTTTCTTTGAATGAGAAATGTGTGTTTTTTTCGACTTGATTTCTGTTCATGTGCTTTGTTTTATATTATTCCCACTGATCTACGAACCCCGGTGATATACACATTTTTTTTTTTTTTTTTGCAATAATGCGTTTTGGAAAAAAGGGAATGAATAATAGAGGAGAATATTGAAACCAGTTCTTTCATAAGTAGTGTTTACGAATCGGTTAAAAAAACAAAAAATGTTTTATTCCCTCAAACCGTAATAGGCAATGTCCCAGTTCTCTTTTATCAGATCAAAAAGTGTGTTGAACATTTTATTTTAAGATACACTGCACGTTTTACTAAAGGTGCCGTTAGGAATCGAAGTAGAACAAACTAAAAACAAATCTAACGACGTTGAAGGCTGGTTCTACTGAACTTAATCGGTATGTTTTGCCGTTTATTAAATTTGACACACATTCTGTGTAACTGACCCAAAAATTGCTCCGGCCCTTCGGGACCAGGATCCGGGTCAAGTCTCACTGAATTGCTTTAGAGTGCAAGTATCAGATAGCTTAAAACGTTAATGCCTGTTTGTGATATTTGTTGTTATCTAAAATACACTTCTTTGGGGGTTTTATGCGAATTGAATGAAAAAGCTGATACATCGTTGGGAGTTTTATCAATAATAATAATATTAACTTTTAGAGTCATTGATAAGAGGGTTTCTGAATGCGATTTTCTACTTGTAATATATTCATTGTACCCTTCGCAGAGCAATATATTCTTTAAAGTTGCATACCAAACTAATGTTAAAGAAACTTGAAGTTTGAAATCATAAAACAAGGTTCAATGCCTTCCACTCGCTCCTTTTTGAAAGATACATAATTTTAGATGCGTCTGCAATGAGCGCAATGAAACAAATTCAAGAGCTGAACATAACACAAAGAGAGCGAAATTGCAAAGGTCTTTTCATGTGTTAGTTATGTGGGTATCGTAAAAAAAAAAAAAAAAAATCGGATGATATGGTTGCTATGACACTGTGATGACACTGCTTTATTAAGCCAGAATAAGAGAACCTTTCATTCACGGGATGTAACAAAATCTCGCTGTAGAAAGTCACATTTGCTTCCAACAAAATGGAATGAACCAAAAGTCACCATCACATGGAGTATTCTATTTTTATATAAGACCTCGCTGTATACGCGTCTTGATGTAATTAACGGTCACACAGACTGTCGCAGAGTGGTTTCTTCCCTACCTTTCATCCATGCGGACCCCGGGTACAATCCAGTGACGACGCTTTGCATTAAGTGGATTGGTTTTTCAGTCCCTAATTGATCACTTGGGTTTTCTGTGGTTTTGCAACCACATCTAAACAAAAATTCTTACCACATTCTCTACCCGAGATTATTTAGGCCTCCGGCTCAAACGAACACTGTTATTCTAGATAAAACATGTTACATTTCTTAGCGACCGTTTTAATATTTACAAGCTTGTTCTTTGTCAACGCAAAGAACAAGTCGTCCCTACACATCGGTGGACTGCTGCCGTTGTCGCCCAAGGATGGGTGGAGTCGCTCCAATGGGTACCCAGCGCTCCTTGGTGCTGAGCGTGCTATTGCTGATATCAACAGCAGAAGTGATGTGTTACCAGACTATGAACTCGTCCTACATATGGAAGACAATGAGGTAAGCCTGTTTTATTGATGTCACAATCACAAAGAGAACACACAAAAACGTGTTGAAAACTTGAAGATTTTAAGATCAATTAACTAACTTTGGTAATAACAAGAATGCTCAAAAAGTGTTGGGAAAAAAAATACAACGTACAATAATGAATAAGAAACAGTTACATATGTGGTAGCCCTAATAATGAAAAGAGAACGCTCTTTGATATAAATTACCAATTCTTGAAAACACAATTTATGTCTATGTGCTTGTTACATACAAAGAAATTGTATTATATTTGTAATGTTGTTTTATTGAAGCTAACCCTAAAGTTACCACGCAATTTCGAGGCAAATTTGTGTGGATCATTGTATTCTACTTTTCAAACATCTTTCCAACCATATGCATTTTATAACAAACGGGTACAAACGCTTTTTATAGACCAACTCGTCCCATCCAAGGCAACGTGTTCCTTTAGGTAAGGTGCTGAAGCCGCAGAGATACTACCAGCTTTGTCGTTTGTTGTTGTTGTCATGGGCAACAAATTGCGCACTGTGTACAACTCCTGCAGTATTATTTTTGTTTTAATGTAATCATAATAATACACACTTATTAACGAGCGTAACATGGTGATACTAAAGGGACATCGCAACGTGCGCATACCTGACGAGAGATGTCTTGACATTATTTACAAATTATGTGCCCAATATGCAATATCATGAAGATTATTATCATATACGTATGCGATGTCTTTAAATTAATTGCAAATTTGTGCGCATACGTATGCACTGTCTTAAAATTAATCGCCATAAGTGCGCATACGTATGCAATTTTATGAAATTAATATCAAGTAAGTGCGCATACGTACGCAATGTCATGAAATTAATCGCACATAAGTGCGCATACGTATGCGTTGTCATGAAATTAATAGATAGATAAAATGGTTTTATTAAACTGTCCTCTCAGCACAAAGGCTGAATTACAACAATTTTACATAAATTTAAAAATTGAAATTAAATAGGAGGCAAATTGGTAATAACAATTAGAAAAATGTGTGGAATAGTTAAGCCACTCCCCCAAATTTACACATTGAAAATCGCAACAATTTGCACATTCGTATGCAATGTTCTGAAAATAGTCAAAATTGTGTACGCATAATATGCCAATAGGCTTGCTACGTTGTGTATTTCAGTTTAATACTTTGTCACATACCGCTTTGCCGATAATAGTAAGTGGACAGGCCCCTTTTCGGGAACCTTCACGAATTTGCACTAATGAACTTGGGTACCAAGCAGGTGCACAAAAGTCACGGCGTGTGCAAACACATGCATTGTCACTAAACTAATTCGCCAATAAGTGCGCAGAGATATGCAATGTCGTGAAATTTTGAAATTGCTAATAATTTTACGCCATTGCAAACATATGCGCACATATTTGTGAAAAAGAATGCACGACATTGCAAAATGTCTGTGTAAACATCTGAGTATATAGATTCACGACATCATCAAGACAATAGTATTTGTAATTGTTTTGATGACATTGCATAATGTTTGCGCACACTATTTGCAGTTTATTTCTGCACGGCATTGCGTACGTCAATGCAAATGTTTGCGAATAAATTCACGACATCGCAAACGTCTGCACACATGTTGAGAATATATTCGCAGATCGCATACGTTTGCGCACATTTGCTATACATGTCCTGACATTGAATTATCTGAAAACATTGCGATAAATTTCATCCGTACGTGAACATAATTATCCCCAATAAACTCCAAGACATTTCATACGTTTGCGCACAAATTTGCGAGATTCGATGTCCCTTCGGGGCCACCACACATATAATTACAGCCATTCTGAAAATTCAACGAGGTCGTTCCACTGTCTACTGAAATGGTTGGCGTGTGCGTAAAGCGCTCACCTCTCACCAAGGTGACCCCGGTTCGATTCCCGGGGCCATTTTATGTGAGTTGAGGTGTGCGTTGGTTCTCTGCTGTGCCACGAGGGTTTTCCAGAACACCCGGTTTTCCTCTCTCGGGAAAAATCAAACACTTTCGATCTTGGCTGTGCTCCGTGGTCATAATGGGCTGATGTGGCTGGCAGCCAAAGGCGCCTTGCATGCCTGCTTCTCGAACACGTTGTAGCCGCGTCTTTCGCAATTCAGCTCTTAGCTGTGAATAAGGATGATTAGCCCCAAAATTATTATTAGCTGTTCCGATCCAGTCGGAACAGCTATTGTTTCCGTCGAGATTTTTATTATTATTATTATTATTATTATTATTATTATTATTATTATTATTATTATTATTATTATTATTATTATTATTATTATTATTATTATTATTATTATTATTATTATTATTATTATTATTATTATTATTATTATTATTATTATTATTATTATTATTATTATTATTATTATTATTATTATTATTATTATTATTATTATTATTATTATTATTATTATTATTATTATTATTATTATTATTATTATTATTATTATTATTATTATTATTATTATTATTATTATTATTATTATTATTATTATTATTATTATTATTATTCTTTGTTTCCGCCGTTTTTTGTTTGTTCCTTAGCTCCTAAACCATAAGGTCAAAAGAGTTAAATCATATATCAAATTGAAGCTTAGAACATAAGCTCTTACTCATAACCACGTGACCCTCATTTGCATATTTAATTGGGAAATCTTTGTAGCACCATATCTCAAGAATTACACGGCCGTTTAACAGACTGTTTGTAGATATAGACTCCTTGGGGATTGGAGTAACTGATTCTAATAAGAGATATTTCAGTCCATTAAAATCAATCAAAGTACGTCTATAATTAACGATTAATTAAAAATCTTGGCATCATGGGTACAACGTAGTACCTCATAAACTGGATGCAGTCACATTCAACACATTGCAATAGCTTCTCCACGGTTAATGCAATTCAAAATTGAGATTTTGCAAAAGGCATTGGATTGGGGTAAGTTGCATACCATCGTGTACCTTATGAAATTTATTAGTACGAAAAATACAATTTTAAGACTGTGACGTCATCACATGTTAATTTATGCTAATTAGAAGCTTTAATGAGTTTTCCTTTGCAGCACTATATCTCAAGAAGTGTACGGCCGATTTCAAAGTTTTTTTCAGTATTAGACTCATTAGGCATAGGGGAATTGCCTCGGGTAACCGTGACCCCGATTTGATCTCTACTTCCGGGTCAACTGGAAGTAGGACCAAATCTGAAGAGTTACACAACCGATTTAATTTTTTTCTTTAGTTATAGATTCCTAAGGCATTCCATTTTGTTGGGGAAAATCCGTGACCCCATTTTGACCTCTTCTTTTGGGTCAACCGGAAGTGGGACCATTTCTCAAGAACTACACAACCGATTTTCAATTTTTTTTTTAGTTATAGACTACTTGCGCATTGAATATTAACTTTGAAAACTGAGACCCCCATGTTGACCTTTATTTCCGGGTCAACCGGAAGTTGGACCTTATCTCAAAAACAACCCAACCGATTTTCAGACTTTTTTCAGTTATGGGCTCCTTTGGAATTGGGCAATCGCATCGGGTAGGTATGACCCCATGTTGACCTTTATTTCCGGGTCAACCGGAAGTGGGACCATATCTCAAGAACCATGCAACCGATCTTCAGTTTCTTTTCAATTATAGACCCCTTGAACCTTGAAAATTAAAAAGGAACAGCTCTGTGTTTGTTCTCAAACACTTGATGTCTAGTTATTGTTATTTTTATAAATACAGGCAGATTTACCCGTTGCGTTGGACCGACTGTACGTTGAGCTCCTCGGCAAGCCCCCAACCAAAGTAGCAATACTCGGACCTCTATTATCTAAAGTTGCTGAGACAGTGGCGCAGGTAATTGGCCGATGGAATTGTGTCGAGGTAGGTGTTAAGGATTCATCTACTTAAAATTTTTAATATTTTTGTGTGAAACAAAATCTGACTTTAGTAAATAAATAAACATGGAATCCCAGGTATGAAAATGAAAGATTATTTGAATCAATTGTATATGCACGAAATATCCCACGATAACTGCATCCAATGGTATGACGTGTATACTTTGTTGTTTTAAAGTTAGCCAGGATACGACTTATTTTGAAGCACTAGCGTGCATCTGATCAACGTCTTTAATGGCGATTTTGATCAACTATTCTCACAAATTTGTTTCCTTTTCGGGAAATTATTTTTTGGGCGAACTGTAACTTAATTATTGAACTTTTATAGCATTTAAAACACAATGTTTGGTAAAAAGAAATACAACTGTTATGGAGTCACAAAGATACCAGTTGATATACGAGAACATTCATTGGATTAAATTGTATCTGGATGAAATACTTTTTAATGTCCCCTATCTCCAATGGGCATCATGACAATGCAACAACAATATTGTTTTCACACTGACTCAGGGCAATGACAGAGATATTTTGATGATTACAGGTAATTAGTTGAAAAATTATTTGGATTCTTGAAACCTAGTAACAGAGCAGATGAAAAAGGAGCCAGCATGGTAGGAAAAGCAGATAAGAAATACTTGTGTACCTTTCCTTTTAGAACAGACAACCACAGGTACAATATCACACAACATTGCACATCACACCAACACACCCACACCCACACGGAAGGCTGTGTTTATGGTGTAAACCGAGGACTTCTCTTTGTTCTCCCATTGTTTGGACATACTTTATTTTTCAGACGTCCCCATTGGTTTTGTACATGAAATCGAATTGAGGACGTCCTCGTTGTGACTTTTCCCGGATCCCCTTTTGTTAAAGTCCTCGGTTTGAATGCGTAGACATGCCCACACACACAGCTCAACATTTAAGACCGACCGTTGAGACCAGACAAAGATGGATTAAAATAACCACAAAACATGGGAATTGCTAACTAATATATTAACTTAATGACTTGACAAATATTTATCCAGAAGGTATTGTTATAACATTCGTTATGAGGCACTTCATGTTGTTTAAATTTGTTTGACAATGATAAATTCTTGATAACCAGATTACCCCCGGTGGATCCAGCTCTGTTTTCTCCAATCGAGATAGATATCCACACATCTACCGTATCCTCACCTCGGCATCATTATTTGGCTCAGCTCAAGCCGCAATTATCAACCAGTTCGGCTGGACTAGGATTGCTACCCTCAACGAAGCAGTAGAACCACATAAGGGGGTAAATTCTTTGACTTTTTATATAATCGTCGTCATACCGGAAAACGAGTAAAAACGAAGCGCGGGAAAATACAGTGTTGGGGTTAAAAGAGGTAATCTGTTCGCATGGACTTGTAGTCCTTCGAATGTGAGATAATCCGTTGGCACGACGTAGTAATCCATTCAAAAATAATTTTAACGTAATAATCCGATCGCGCTGGTTTTTTTTTAGTAATAAACTCAAACGGCTTTGCAAAGTCTTGCCCATGCGATTGATCTCTCTATGCCCTCTATTAAGAGTTGGTTAATAGTCCTACCACATCACTTAAAGCCATTGGACCATTTCGGTAAACAGTGTTGTCCAAGGCCCGCACTTCGTGTATCACAACTTCTATATCAAATAACAAACCTGTGAAAATTTGGGCTTAATCGGTCATCGGAGTCGGGAGAAAATAACGGAAAAACCCACCCTTGTAACCGCGCGTTTCGCCGTGTCATGACATGTGTTTAAAATAAAATCCGTAATTCTCGTTAACGAGAATTGATATTGTTTAACTGTTTTTTTTTAAAGTAAAGCATTTCATGGAATAATATTTCAATAGAAGTATTTCACCACTACCTTCTGTAAACCCTGTAAGTTATTTGTAAATCTGTGAACTTTTTCGTGCTTT